>NC_080192.1:131066134-131370288 GCF_030028045.1 Hippopotamus amphibius kiboko | reverse complement strand
TGGCACAGGCAGGACGGGATGATCTAATAGATATTTTCCAGCCTTCGTGTGTATTATCCCCAAACAAAGTGACATGCGCTTCCCATCAGCTCCTCTCTGGTTATGAGCACTATAATTAAGCGCAAAGTACACACCCAGCTCAGTCTGCACAGAGAGGGTGGGGAAGCCATCTACGGCCCAGCAAAGCTGCCTGGCTGAGTCAGTGCAGAGTCCCAGACTCAGATTGCTGGCACTGGGACTCAGCAGTCCCGGGCTGGCCTCTGGAGATCGCAGTTCACTCAAGACCCCAGGGTGTCAAGGAGGGGGCCAGGGGCTAGGAGAGTGATGGCAGGAATCTAGCCTCTGTGCTACACTAAACGGGGGTCCTTCTCACCTTGAGTCTCCATGTTCTCACCTGGCTACTCTCCTTGTCACGTGAGCCTGTGTCCCCACGTAGTGCTTTTCCAGCCGAGGTTAGTCCAGAGCCCTCAGCAGCTACCCCTCAAACAGCAGCCATGGCTCTGGCAGGCATGGGACAAGATGTTCCTTTAGGACCCTGGCTGTCCCCAGAGCCCCCATCACCTCTGAGAAGAGGTGGCTTTGGGAATACATGTCTGGATTCCACTAGGGGCATTTAGTAAGCTTGGAATCACAGCAAGATTCCCCTCCCTGACCCAGTGCCGGCCCAGGCTGGAGGCAGTGACTTTTGTGACAGAAAACACTGAGTGCTAGGTCAGGTCTTGTCCACCCCCAAATTTTAAGGGCCCCCGCCAGGCTGCAGCAAGCAAGGAACCCAGACCAGTCAGATCCTCAGAGTGGTCCCTGATGCCCCAGCCTCCCCAAGCTGTACCTGTTGATTGGCAAGGACCCAGACCTACCCTGAGGCTTTTTTGACGCATTGCAACTGGACTTAGCACAGGACCAAACCCCTTTTCTGGCTGATTTTCCAGGAATAGATCGTATGCATCTGCTCTAGCCCTGGGCTGACCCCAGACTTTCCTGCCGAGTGTCCCCCAGGGTCTGCCTGATCTGGGCTGGCCAAGTCCAAGCCAGACTCATGGGAGGCAGAGAGAGAAGCAGAGACTGGGAGGCGTACAGCAGTCAGAGCATGAGATTCAACATCTGGAGAAATTCCCCGGGCGCTCAGGTCTCCGCTCCCGAACATCAAAAGTCACCACACGAGCAGAGCAGTGAAAACAAGAGCCAGTGGGTCTCACCAAAACCTAGAAAAGCAGCCTGGGATTGAGGAAGTTGGAGCTCAGGCGGCAAGGCCTGTGGCCCTTCCTCCCTCTCTGCATCCCTCCCCTCTCTCTATCCCACAATCACTGCCCTAGATCGCAGAGGACTTCTTGCTCCAACACAACAGTCCTGCACCTGCCAGAGGGACCTTTATAAAGTGGCTTCTTCCTGATGTCATCCACCAGCCGTAAACCACAGGGAGCTCTGCATGCGTGGGAGATAAAGCCCGCTTAGTCTGGCCTTTCTTGCCTCCCAAGGCTGCTTCTCAACTTTACCTCCAGTCTCATCCCTTACTTCCTCCTCTGCCATGCACTGCTCCCCAGCCAGCAGGACGGTCTACTTCAGCCTTCCCTCTGCCCTTCCTGAATTCCACGGAGGCCACATCCTCAATGCAATGCCCAGCCGGCCTTCTGTCTGTCGGGAAGCTCACCCTGACCTTGCTAGCTCACCCACACCCCAGTCCTGGCGCCTGGGCCCCTGCCTCTTGGGCACCTCTCAGTGGTCTTGTGAACTGTGGTCCCTAGCTCCATCTCCTCCCACTTCACAGTGCAGGGAGGCCGTGATGAGGGGTATTGCCAAGGGGGATCTCGCCACCCCTCTTACTATTGCCCAGGAGTTCCTACCCCTCTCTGACCAGAGACAGCCCACAGAGGGGACCCTACACCCTCCTGGCACATTTTTCTCCACTGTTCTTACCACCTTCTGACACAATGTTTATTGATGTAATGTGTTTAATTTATGTCTCCCCCCCCCCAAAAAAAAAAAAAAACAAAAACTCACCAATAATAGTTCTATGAGGGGAGGATTGTTTTTCTGGTTTTGTTCACAGCTCTATCCTGTGTCCAGAACAGTCTCTGGCCCATGGAAGGCAATCTATAAATATTTGTTGAGGGCTTCTCTGGTGGTGCAGTGGTTAAGAATCCACCTGCCAGTGCAGGGGACACGGGTTCAAGCCCTGGTCCGAGAAGATCCCACATGCCTCGGAGCAATGAAGCCCATGCGCCACAACTACTGGGTCTGCGCTCTAGAGCCCGCGGGCCACAACCACTGAGCCCAGGTGCTTAGAGCCCGTGCTCTGCAACAAGAGAAGCCACTGCAATGAGAAGCCCGCACACTACAGCAAAGAGCAGCCCCCGCTCGCTGCAACTAGAGAAAACCTGCACGTAGCAGTGAAGACCCAACAGAGCCAATAGATAAATAAACAAATAAAATTTATTGAAAAAAAAATTTGTTGAACCAATGAACGACCAAGTGAATGAATGATTATGTGTTAAGGACCAGCAATGCACACCCCTGTGGGTAGATTCCTGCCCTGCGAGGCCCTTGGAGAAGCCTAAGCTGAGGTGGAAGGCTCCCCGGCCTGGGGCTAAGGTCCCCTGAGAGCCGGCAGGAGCAGCTTTCCTGTCCACCACCTCCGCGTTCCCACATGTAAAATGACGGGGCTGAGAGGTGCCTGCAGCCCCGTCGGTCGGCCATCGCCTGCTGTCCACGTACTGAGATCCTGCAGACCTTTCCTGAAAACCGCCTGCAGGCCCTGCCTGCAGCCCAGCAGGCTCTAATTAGGGACGGGTCTTATCATGTTTATAATTTAATTCTCTCTGGTCAACACCACTTCAATGCCGGGCCTCTGCGGGGCGGGTCCTGCACTCACTGAGCGAGGCCACAGCACCACGTGGAAGCCCTGCTTGCCCAGGGACACAGCAGGGGCCCCCGGGCTGGGTTCCTGTCCTGGCCCTGACACCCACCACTCTCACCCTCTCCCCACTCCTCTTTCTTCTCTCCCAGAGCAGAGTTGCTGGCCCTTTCTTTCTCTGCCCTCACCAAGCTGCCGCAAAGAGTCGAGACAGGCACTCTGCACTTGCTTGTTCATCCAGGTCCTCCGTGGGGGCACCGACATCCCATCCACCTACAGGACTGGAATATTTTTCATCTTGAGGTTTATATTGCTATCTCTACTGTGAAGCCCATGTCCTCGCCAGATTAAACTGAAACTTCTTCCCAAAGAGCACTGTCCTAGGAGGAGGTGGCCCTCCCCACAAATGTCTCTGTGAAGGGGGTGGGGACCAGAGCTGAGGCCTCCAAGGGCAGGAGGCAAGATTTAACCTGGAAACAGGAGGAAGGCTGGAGTGAATTCAGGCAGGATGAAAGGTTTGAACAAGGCTCCAGGGAGACACCTTTCTGAGCTGGAAGATCTTTGACATGGGGCTGCAGCGTCCTCCTTTGGAATGTCCGTACTGGCATATAAAGGACTCTTCAGGGGTCCTGGCCCACATTTTAAGCTGGAGAAAAGGACACGGTGTCAAGGCCAAGAGGCAGCTTAGGAAGAGTGTTAGCATGAGCAGGGATGCTCTAAATGAGACCGCCTGGGACCCAACCTGGCAGTACCACCACCTACTGGCTAGGTAGCTGCTCAGTTTCTTATCTCTCTCCACCTGAAAACAGGACTAACAAGAGGACCTCATAGGATTGCTATGGCAGTTAAATGTCTAATTACGAATAAAGTCTTAGGGCAGTGCCTAGGACAGAATAAGCACTCAATACATGTCTGCTATAATAATAATAATTACTATTATTATTAATAAATTATTATCATTATTATATATCCCTCCAAAGCACCATTGCCACACATCACCACCAGCACCACCACTCAAGACATCCCAAATTATCAACACATAGAACCTCAACACACATCCTCTGGCCTCCTCTGAGCTCCTCCTCAGTAGAAATTGTGCAGCTCCCTCTGAGGGGCCCCATTCCAGTTCCCAGGGCAGCAGAACCCCCCGGCTGCCTGAGGTCCCCGCTCTCCTGTAATCATGAGAAATCACAAGGCGGTCTCCTCAGAAGAAATCAGTCTGCCCCACGGAAGAGGAGACGCCCCCTGGCGACAGACTTTGGAAGTTCCCAGGCAGCAGATCTGGGTAGAGGGGGCGGATCTGGCTCCCCCTGGGGGCAGTGAGGGGGATGTAGAGTCCTTCCCTGGCCCCCTGGACTGCTCAGCTCACCCATTTCCTCTCCACCTTCCCCATCTGCCACCTCCTCCTTCTCTCCAGAAGCTGAGGTTAGAGCCCCACGGCCAGAGCACCAGCAGTCTGTCCAGACCAATCAAAATCTGCCTCTTCAGCTGCAGAGAACAAACATACGGACACCAAGTGGGCAAAGCGGGGAGGGTTGGGGGGGAATGAACTGGGAGATTGGGATACCAAATTGTACACTCTAAATATATGCAGTTTATTGTATTATGTTAACTGTATCTCAATAAAAGTTCTTTAAAAAAAAAAAAGGAATCTGCCTCTTACGGGGGAGACCCACTACCCATCTCCAGCCTCTAGTTCAGACAATGATTTCAGCTGCCAAAAATAATTCATGCAAATCGGGGCCAAACTGAAAATCTGTTCCTCACTTCTTCTGGTGCCTAGGGTCCCTCGCTGGGGAATTTTTAAATGGCTCAGCTCATCTGAAGCCAAAGAAGAGAGAGGAGACAGATGGAATCATGCATTTTTACAGAGATTCTTCAGAATTGTCCTTGTGGAAACCCCCTCTGCCCATCCATGCTGCAGTGGGGAAGTCTCATTCCATGACCTACTCTTACTAAAGATATTTCTCCCCGCACCTGACAGCTCGGGCATGTTTCTGTGGGGACTCACTTGCACAGCGGCCTTCAGGAGGGATGTTTCTCACACAGCTAGCTCGGAAAAATCCAAGGCTTGCTTGCCAAAATAAAAGCAACCTTTTTGCTGCACAACAGAATGCAAGAGCATCGGTTTTAACAAGAAAATGTCCACTGGTAGAGGGACTTCTTGTCAATAAAAACCAACTCCATGCAAGTGAAAAAAGTGAGAGTGAGCCAGGCTCCACCCAACACCCTTGTCTCATTTCTGCATGGAAGGTCCAATTTAAAGAGTCCCTGGGATTCCCTTGGCATGAGCCCCTCTGGGTAGAGTCTTGTGGGCATGGAACTTGGTTGCAGAATTTGACTCAATGTCTAGCCCTCAAATACCCTGCAAAGGGAGCCTGACTCTCAAAGGCTGCCCTCGGACTACGATCACTCAGCAAAGCCCCAGCTCTGCTCAGGGTGGTAGCCAGGGGGCTCCAGAGAAAAAAAAGGCTCTAAGTAGATGTATGGAGAGAAAAGATTTATTTTAAGGAATGGGCTCATGGGGCTGTGGGGGGTTGGCAAGTGCGAAATCCGTAAGGCAGGCTGGAAGGCTGATAATTAAGAATGGATGCTTCAGTCTTGAGTCTGAATTCTGCAGGGCAGCAGGCTGGAAACACAGTCAGGCTGTCAATGTGACAGTCTTGAGGAGAATCCCTTCTTCTGAAAACCTCGGTCTTTGATCTTAAGGCCTTACCTGATTAGGTGAGGCCCACCCACATTATGGACAGTAATCTGCTTTACTCAAAGTCTACTGATTTAAATGTTAATCACATCTGAAAAAATACCTTCACTGAAACACCTGACCAAACAACTGGGCACCATAGCTCAGCCAGCATGACACATCAAGTAACCATCATATTCAGCATACTCTGCTCTCTGACCATCCCACATAGACAATCTGCCCACCTATACCTCTGACAGTGCCTGCTCCTTCTCCTTGGGCTTACGTGCTCATCAGCAGCTCTGTGCTTTATCAAGCTGCCCCCCTCTTCCCACTGAAAAGCACCCACCCCCATCCCAGCCCTCTTCCAACTCTTCCTTCCTCCTCCAAGACCCAACTCCAGTCTCACTTCCTTGCTGGAGTCTTCCCTGGCCTTTCTAGGCCACACGAGTCTCCCTCAGGACTCCCGAATCCCCAGGTGTCCATAGCATAAACCCAGCCTTTGATCACACACCTCCTGAACTCCTCCTTTTCCTAGCCTCATTTCTGAGTTAAGAGACCAGCTCACATACCTCCACCTCCCACCTAGGGGAGGGCTGGGAAGATTGAAACGGATACAAACATCCATCTGCTGGGGGTTTTCTCTACAAAGAAAGTACAACGATGGCAAGCGCTGGATTAAAAAACAAAGTCAAAACAAAAACAAAAAGCAGAGAAAATCTGGAGGTTTTTCTGTTTGAAGTGAGCTAAAAACAAAAGCTGGGGGTGGGGGGTAGGTTGAAGAAGGTGACCTCACTGTAAACAAATACATCATATGGCTCCTACCCCAGCCAACCTGTGAAAATGTGGGATATCCCGGCTCCGCAAGGGAGCTGCTCCTGAGCTGCAGGTGAGGTTTCCGGCAGGCATCAGCACCGCATTAAAGGAGGACTGAATGATTCACTCTACAGAGACCTCGCCAAACAGATGAGTTCAAAGTTCTGCTTTTAATCGATTCAGTGTGTGATATCACTGGGCAGCATTTCCTCCAAAGATAAGGGTAGCATTGATTATCCGATACGAAGTACAGGCAGCCTTGAGCAGTGAGGAGCCCACTGCCAGAGCAAAGGGGCCGAAACTAGCTTTGGGAGGGGGTGCAGGTTGCTGCTCTGCCGAGATGAATACAACTCCCAGCTCAAGCCCCAACCCTGGTAGCCGGAAGGGTCTAGATCCTCCCTGCTGTGAGCCAGCCACCAGCTTGTGGGAAGGGGTGGGGGGAATACACAGAGCTCTTGGGCATTTCTGAAAGGCAGAGTGTGGCAAGTCTCAATGTCTGCTCCATCTCAATCAATAACATCACTGAGCTGAAAAAGTTCCAGACCCTGTGCTGAGTGCTATGGAAGTAACTGACGGCCCTGAGCTCTGCCTGTAGGCAGCGCCCATTCCAGCAAGGAAGAAAGACATTGGACAAGTATTATAAACAATTGCCGAGAGAAATCAGGTTGATCACGTACAATTTTTAAAGGACAAAGTGACATCCTGGGAGTGGAAGGCTTTTCCTTGCTGGGGTTGCCCAGAGTTGAAGGGGTTTGGAGAGTTTACAAATGATTGCTCATCTATAAACAGAAGGCTTCCAACACTGCCTTTACCCCTTAGCTTTTCCTGTCCTGGTCAGCTTCTAGAGGCTCGGCTCAGCCTGGGGAGGGCTGGTACCAGATCTTAGACTGGATTAGAGGCTCCTCCTATATTCTCATCCTATGATCAGTGAGAACCACCTGCCACCTCCACCCATATTACTTCTCATGCTGTATTTTTTTTTTTGGTGGGATCTTCCTGCACCAGGGATCAAACCCGTGTCCCCTGCATTGGCAGGTGGATTCTTAACCACCGCGCCACCAGGGAAGACCTCATGCAGTATTTTAATTGTCTGTTTCAATGCCAGTCTCATCTACTGAACACTAAGCTCCTTGCAGGCAGGGGTATGTCGGTTTCACTCACAATTATAGCCTCAGGGCCTACAGTTAACAGGGCAGATAGCTGCCCACAGCTTTGAGTGCGGTCCACTTAAGGCGCATTTAGAGAAACTTCGCTAATAATGATAGCTGGCATTGTTTGCACAGGCATTATGTGTCAGACACTGCTAAGCACCTGGCAAACACGGACTCATTTAGTCCTTGCAATAATCTTCTGAGTTTGGCATTATTATTCCCCTCATGCGAACAAGGGACCCGGAGCTCAGAGAAACTAAGTAATCTCCCAAGGTCACACAGCATGGGACTAGATTCAAACTCAGGACTGTCTCTGGTTCCCACAGGTGCTGGCCTGAGGTCCCCTGGAGTGGAAGTATGTTCTCCTCTGTAAGTGTACAAAAAAGAGGGAAGTGTTTCTGGCCAGATGTGGAAAAAGTCTATGGAGTTTTGAGTGTTCAACAGACACATCCACGAGGAAGGCAGAAGGATCTGCAGTTGTCAGGATCTAAAGCTTCCAGAGCTGGGGCTCCTAAGCCTGCAGCATCCTCTGTAAGGAGGTGAAGGGGGGTACCAGATGCTACGAGGCTTCTCCTGGAAGATGCGAGAGGCCTAAGGCAGGTCCTAGGAAGGCGATGGACGGGTCAAGCATCAATGCCCCTCTTAGGTTCTTGGCATCTCTCTCAGGTTCGTCTGGGCTTCTCCCCAGAACTCAGGACCTGCCGCATACAGGAAGCCTCAGAGCCAGTCTCAGACTGAGCAGGATCTGGGGCGGGAAGCAGAGGGATAGAAAGAAAGCTTATCACTGTGAGGGTCAGGGCACAAACTAACACAGACAAGAAGCACAGGCACAAAAGTGCCAAGTGATTTACCTGCTGTCACAGCACAAGCCTTAAGTGGGGTGTGCTGAAACATCATAGACTGATCTGGCTGCACAGGTATGTTTCTCCCCGAAGAGCCCCTTCCGCCTGCTGCTACTCCCTTGTGGAAAATTAAGAGAGGAGCTTGTCATCACCGAAGGAAAGAAAAGTAGCCTGTTCATTTCATCACAAAATCTCCTGCAAGCCTATGGCAAATAGCCTCGAATCCTTCCTTCCACCTGATTTATACCGATTTATACCGAAGCCATTGTTCAGCCTGATGGTGCCCAATATATCACCAGAATGAACACTGTGCATCTTGGTATTTCACCCTCCAAAGCCTCATAGAAAAATGGATGCTAATGAAGAGAACTTCCGTGTTTTCCTAAGAAGGTCATCACCTCTGGTAATGCAGAGAGCTTCAGTAGATCAATAAAGGCAATAAATCAATGCAATTTATTAAATACAACAAGCGCTTTCCCAGCAAATGTTCAGGAAGAGTCCAGAACAGTGCGTCACCGGCACTCAGAATGGGAAAAGGTTCTGGGAGCTACTTAGTGTGTGCAAAGTTTCAACAATGCCTCAAGAGAGAGTTAAAGCCAGGAACAGTGGTGCTCATAATCACCCCATCCCAATCTCTAGCAGAGCTCTCCCTGTGGGATCCTCATCTGTGTTCTTTAGACAGAATCCAATTTACCATCCTTTCTACAGAAACACCCGGATCAGCTCCTGGGACAGAGCTAGAAAATGTTCAAGTGAACAAGGGCGAATTCCACTGTGCAAAGGAAAACACAAGTGAGGCAAGGTTAAACACAGGGGGTCTCAGAAACACGGGAACCGATCCTTGAATCTATCCATTGTCGTCCTAGAGATAGAGCCCCCATCAAGGCATCCATTGTCGTCCTAGAGATAGAGCCCCCATCAAGGCATCCATTGTCGTCCTAGAGATAGAGCCCCCATCAAGGCATCGCAAAGGAGAGCCCACATCCCAAATCCGGTCCTGACATGTAGACAGAGGTGGTTTAACAATTCATCAGAGTAGGCAGACCACCAGTGTCTGCTTCCTCTGTGAGCAAGAGTTCCTTAAACAACCCCTGCACTGATGAAGACGAGATCATATCTCTCCCCAGCAAGGGCAAGCCTGGGACTGCCATTTCCTCACCTCAGCTCCAGTTCCATTCTTATCTCTCTACCCTAAGGCCACTGAGCAGGGAAGGGGCATGGCAGGGCTGCTGTGGGGTCACAATCCAGGCTACAGACACCCAGGGCCTGGCCTGAGAATGGGCTCCTCCCCAAGCAGGGAGCTTTTGTAAAAATACTGACTCTCCATGTCATCCATCCATCCATGCATCCATCCATCCACCCCCCAAATGTTTGCTAAGGGCCTCACCACATTCAGGATTCTGTGGGAAGGCAGAGGGTCTCTCAAGGATCCAGAGTACACAACAGATGATAAAATAGTCTGTTGACCAGTGACATGATAGAAACAATATGAACTCTGGAAGCAACTACACCTGGGTCCTCACGTAAGCTGTGTCTTCAGGTAAATTATGAAACCTCTCAATGTGTCTAATGCCAAACCTAGAAAATAGGGGTAACAATGGTACCTACCAAATAGGTTCTTTTATCACATTTAATAATGAGATCATGAGGTTTCCTAAAGGATGATAAGGCATACCACCAGGAGGAGAGGAAATAATTTTAGCAGGGGCAAACTTTTATCTAATATAGATATGTCTTTTAGTAAAAAATAATATCAAACTTAATTTCACAAGTATTACTACTTAAGATAAATCTAAAATTTAAACTAAGTTTACACAGAGTATGAAAGGTATTTGTAATACATGTTACCAACAAAGGGCTTGTATCCAGAATATATAAAGAATTTCTACAAATCACTAAAAAGATTACACAACAGATGAAATGGTACAGTCATTGGAAAGCCTATCTGATACTGCCTCCTACAGCTGAATATCACATCTTATAACCCAGCAATTACACTCCTAAATATATTGTCAGCATACATGTGCTTTAATAAGTCTGTACAAAAATGTTAATACTACCATTATTGGTAATACCCAGAGATTGGAAACAACACAAAATCCATAAACTGCAGAATAAATAAATAAATATTAACAGCAGAATAAATACGTAATGGTGCTATATTCACACAATGGGATCCTACACAGCTAGGAAAATAAATGAACCCCAGCTACATGCAACCACAGAGCTATGCTCTCAAACACGAAACTGAATTATATAAATCAGACACACATAAAAACATACACACTGTCTGATCCCATATGCATAATGAACAAACTAAATGATAGAGTGTGAGAATCAGAATTGGGGTACCTCTGGAGGAGTAGTAGAGGAGCAAGAGAATGGTGTCTGAGGCCCTCGTCCTGTTCTGTTTCTTGAAGTTTCATGATAATTTATTAATTATCTATGCTTTGTGCACTTTTCAATATGTTATATTCATAATTTTTTAAGTTTTACGAAGTCTTTAAATATTAAGTAAATATATGGGTGTGCGATTATAGCAAAGTTATGAGGATAATAAAGCCTAAAGATGGGAAAATGCTGTGGTGATTGAACTCACTAACCCTCACAAGATACAGATCTTATTCTGTACTCTACGTAAATTGTCTCACTTAGTTGTCACGACTATCCTAGGAGGTAGGTAATATGATTAGCCCCCATTTTACAGATGGGGACTCTAAGGCACAGGAGAGATAAGCTGCTTGCTTAAGGTCACCCCGCTAGTTAGCAGCAAAGCTAAGATTCAAAGCCAGGCAATCAAGCACTGAATGATGGTCACGCTCTGAACCATCACCCACGCTGCCCTCATGCAAAGGACCAGCACAATAACTAACACATAATCACGCTCACTCTGTGCTGACTCTTATTACAAAGAATGGTCTTTCTTCTTGATTCCCTGTAGTCTGCTCAGGGAAACTTCCCGTCATCCATCATCCCTCCCAATTTATTTCTATGTTAAGATTTTGATACTTCTCCTTCCCCTCGAAATTTTGTGTCCATATTTCAAGAAGTCTAGTGAAACACTGCCTACGTGGGGACGAGGGGATATCAAAGACACGATAGCACAGCCTTTTAAAACATTCAAGAAAATAGCCAGGCTGGAATCCATGATACATTAACCCCAAGCGCACGAGGCGGGATTCAGCTTCACCGGATGATGGCTGTCTGGGGAGACCACCGAAAGGTTTCCAGCTGAAGGGTGGAGGTGTCGACGCGTGCTCTCCGTTGGGATCCTGCAGGAGCGTGCGCGCCGATGGTGGCCGATCACAGGGAAAGCCCACTGTTAACAGCAGGCCTCTTCGCCTCCTAAAAGGAAGCCAGAGACAGATGATGCAAACGCTTTCAGAAGGAAGCAGGGGAAAAGGCTCACAAGCATTAGAAAAAGCAGGGAGATGCCTCCAGGGCCCGACGGATTGAGGATATTGTCTGAAATATACTCAAGATGCATCTGCTCTCAGGAAGTATCACACTTGGAGAATGTGAGGTCACCCATTTGGGAGAAGACCCCCCCTGGTGCCCCGCCCTGCCGTGAGCCCCTCCAGAGCTGGAAAGCCTGGTTGATTTGTGGTCTGAAGACTGCTCTTCTGGCTCTGAATAGCCGCACAATCCTTCGGGTGTTAAATTTATTTGTCATCATTGCAGCAGTCTGTTTCATTATAACGAATGGGTGTACTCATGCGACGTGACATGCCATTGGAAACCCCCCTCCCCCAACTGGAAATATCCACAAAGATGCCGGGCAAGGAAGCAACTCTTCTTCAGGAGACCACGCTCCTGTAGATGAGGCCCCACTGGGATGGAGGAATTTCACCCAAGACATTTCCCCCAGGACACCTGGGTGGACAGCTCCAGCCTTTCAGGCTGTGGGGACAGGATGGGGCATCCTATTTGTGAGCTGCCATTTCTGAAAGCTAGTTGACAGGGGCAGAGCTCCGCTCTCCCGGCCTCCTACAGAGGCTGTGATTTCCCATGCACATTATTAATGAGCTTCATCCTCAAGTTATTCTGGCTGCATGTGGAGCTTAGAGGACTTGGGAGCACAACTTGGCAGGCAAGAGAGGCTTTACAACGCAGTACTTCCCCAGACTGTTTTAAAAAAACATAATATCAAAGAGGAAATCAGAGAGTGTGGGGCGGGCAAGAGGCAGTAGCAAAAATGGGTTGAAAGAGTAAAATGAGGAAAAGAAAAAATTTTTTAAAGTTTTTAAAAGAAATATATATATATATTCAGCTCCATTTCTGTTCTGCCCTGTTCCTTCCAGCCTTGGGGCCACTCTCTTGCCCAGAAGGCTCTCCTGCTCTTCTCTATCTGCTCAACCCCCGCAAGTCTTGCAGGGCTACGCAAGCCATTGCCAAACATTCTCTGTTGACTTCCCCAGATCTCAGAGCAATTTTCCTTCTGGAAATCCCTTCCTAGTAGCCATTTGGCACCTCCTTCATTTAATTATTCATCAAAACAGGTACGGATTCCTTGCTGTGAAGTAATTGTGGCAGATGCTAATCCCAGGTCTTAGGTAAGGCAGTTTTCCTGGTGGGTATCTTGTCTTGTTCAAGAGGCTGAGGCCCTGAGAGTAGGAAGCATGGCAGGTTCATGGCCATGAAGCCCAAGGCCTGGCACATATTGGGCCCTCGGGGAATGACTGCTAGATGACCAAATTGGACTCAGCATGATGGAGAGTGGCCTTGCTTGCTCTTTCCCAGTAACCCCTGACAGGATGCTGTTAATAGCATCATGGCCCATCTTTCCAGAGGGCAGCTGGGAGCAGAAGACCAGTCCCTCAAGAGGAAGGTTCTTAGATGCTAACCCAGCTTTTGCTTGTGGAAGGATAGAACCTCTAAAGCCCCAAACATCATCCTACCTGCTTAGGTCTCCGGCTGGGGACTCAGCAGCCAAAGAACAAAGACAGTGATAGTGATGGGGGGTGACGGGAGGAGATACTGATGCCTAAAGACAGCTGGTTGCTTTCAGAGAGGAATAGACATTTATTAGCAAACAAGTTAGGACCACGAAGATTCTGATGAATAGGGAGCTTTATGGGAAGATGGGGGTGGGCGGGGGGAGGCAGATGTAGAGACCTGGGTTCTGCCTTGTCCTCAGAAAGAAAAAAGACATGGAAGGCAGAGCAATGGAAGAATAATCAATTCCTGAAGAGTTCTGAAACCCAGTTCACACTGGGTTCACACTTCAACCCAATTCCCAAAGGAGCCTGTTCTCCTACAGTCGTGGACCAGCCCAGCTCCCCTCCACATGCAGAAGCATTTTCAACTAAGCCCCATCCCTGGGACTTCCCTGGTTATAGACGCAAAAAAGAGGAAATCTGGTCATTTTTAAAGGTTCTTACAACCATGATCGTGATGCTTCACTTACTAAACTATTTCACATTAGTACATATAAAATCAATTTTCCCTGATCAGAATATTTTCCAAAGTTTCCATGATGTATCAACTACTCTTCGGGCTACAATGCGAGGCAGACTGAGTCAGCCATAACTTGACCAGGAATTAAAGAGGCTGACCCAGGCTCGCCAGGTGCTCCAACAGTAGAAGCCTCGGTCTCTGCTGCTCTTGAGTCAATGTGAGCTCCTGGGGCCCCTCCTAGCAGAAAAGCAAGCTGGCAGATCTCCTTGATCAGAGTCAAGTCAACACCATTGGCAAGTTAATCACAAAGGAACAAAGTAAAGTACAGATATAGCCTAAATGTTTCACCATCTCCAGAGACAGGCCAGGCCTTGAGGTTCTGGATGATGAAAAGCACTCTTTCCTATAAGCTCTCTGCTGTACCCAGATTTCCCCACTTCAGGAGGGAGGGGGCAGCTGGCCATGTTCCTATTGCCAGATGTGACAAAACAGCCGTTTTCTGGCCAAGGCAGCACTCTCTAGGAGACCTCAGACCTCGGCCCTCATTCCCTCCTCAATCACTGTAGGGATCAGCAAGAGAAGCTCCCCCCCATTGGAAGACACCTCGTTCCCAACCCCAAGGCGTAGTTACTTTCCCCAAGAGAAGACGTTGGCACACACATCACTGCATCACTAAGTGTATCCAAATGAGAGTCACCCCGGGGTACATCTGTTTTGAGTCAGGATCTCCTAGCGACATTCAACAAACATCAACTCCTCTAAAGCTTTCCCTGCATGGGCTTAAGCCTAGATTCTTACATCCAACAAAAAAAGCACCAATCTCCCTTTCCTTTGATGAAAATCTTGACGTCTTCCCAGCACCATGTTGTGTGACAGAGAGGCTTGCCATTCTCTTCCACCCTTTCCCTAAATGGAGAGATAGGACAGGGGCTTGGATCTGTCAGCTTGTCCTCTTCTTTCCTGTTAAGGTTACAGTCAGGTTTAAATAACAAGTGATTACAAAGCGGCTTTCTCCTTAAAATGAGAGTTAATATTAATGCAATTACGTGCCGATGGCTTCGGTGTTCTGTTGACATGGATCAACATTTAAACACTATCACTTAACAAAAATAAAACCATCCTACAAAGACTTCCACAGTGATGCCAAGAGGCAGAAATGCACAAAGGACTCTACAGGGTACCATTTCTACAAGACTATTCTAAGAATTAGAGGAGAGGGGGAAAACACGACAACGTCTCCCAGTTAAAAATGTTTGTTCCTGTAAAAAGTAAAAGTTGATTTATTTTTATGAAATACTACAAATATGCTCTTAAAGTCACTGAATTCCTCGGCTACCTCACTCCAAATCATTGCTTTATGGAGCTTTTAGGGCCTTCAAAATATAGCACTGTAGCTAAAATAGGGCCATTCCTCCAAGAAACAGGATTGTAAACAGGATGTTAAGGGAAAAAAGGCTTCTTTCAGAACCATGGAAAGCTGCTGTCCTTTCCTTGCTACCCAGATGGGGTGATCTGAGGGCACAAGCCTCTCCTCTCAGAAACCCCTGTCTCCCCACTATCTGAGCCTCACCCTTAGAATCTCTGTCATTTCACTGCAAAAAAAAAAAAAAAACGGGCCACTCAAACCACGCAACTCTAGGGTAGAAGGGACCTCAGTGGCCATTCAGGCCAATCCACCCATGTCACAGTGGGGAAAATGCAGGTCCAGGGACTCAGCCAGAATCATGCGACTTGTCATCGATAGAACTGAGACCCAGGCCCAGGCCCCTAGATGGCCAGCCTGGCACCTTGTCCATTCCTCAGTGTTATAGGGTGAATTGTGTCCCACACAAATAAAGGTATGTTGGCATCCCAACCTCCAGCACCTCAGTGTGTGACCGTATTTGGAGATGCGATCTTTATAGAGGTCATCAAGTTAGCATGAGAATATTAGCATGGCCCTAATCCAATATGAGTGCTGTCCTTATAACGAGGGTAAATCTGGACACAGAAATGGACGTGCAGAGAGGGAAGACGATATGAGGAGACAGGGAGCAGACACCCTCTGCAAGTCAAGGGGAAAGATTTTGAACAGATTCTTTCTGCACAGCCCTCGGGAAGAAGCAACCCTGCCAAGACAATAAATTTTATTTTTTAAACCTCCCAGCAACCCTCGCAAATGAATATCACACCGAATATCCACTGTCTGGAGTAGACTGTGTGTCTGTGTAAATGTCTGTATAGATACGCAGGCTTTATTTCACCGTTCAGGTATCTCTAAATCTTGACTTCTTTAAAAGTGAAAAGACATGATTTCCCTAAAAGTATCTTTTACAAAAGGCACAACTTTGCTCAAAACCCAAGACTAGGACAACAACCCTTATAAGTAGATCCTATTATTAACTTCATTTTCAGGATGAAGACCCTTGGAGAGGTTGCAAAAAGTGCCAAAGCACAACTGATGAGTAAGCAGAAGAGTGAATTTCAAACCCAACTCCATTGGGTCCCAGAGCACAAGTTCCTGAGCAGCACACTGCACACAAGGTAGTGAGCTTCCCATCACCAGCAGTGTTCAAGCAGGAGGTGGAGGACCACCAGTGAAAGATACTTTCTAAGGAATCCCTTCCCTTGAAGGAGAGGGGAGAGGAAGTGTTTTCTAAGGCCCTGCCAACCTTGAGCTGCCCTGAGTTTACCATCCTATAATTACTGCAGCTTTGAGGATTCAAGGAACATTTCAAAGAGGAAGGAAGATGAGAATGTGAATCAGAGTTAGTATAGACAGAAAGGGAATTAATGCTTTAATGATGGGAGAGGAAGATTTCAGTAGACAGGAGGAAATTAGGAGGAATAGCAAGGAAGGTGTTAACAGGATTCGAGTTCTTGGGCTTTCCTAATTAGAAGATGCCCAAAGCTCCAGCCCCACCGATTTTTATGCTGAGTGTGGGATCACCTGAGCCTCTCAGTTGAGCCTCCATCCTGCGTGTAGCCTGATTAGACTGAAGTGAACCCTTGCAGCTTTAAAAGTCGCACGGTATTAAGGATGGCTACAGAGCCGATGTTCTGAGCTCTTCATTTAGCGTTTTTTTTCCAGCCCTGAGTTAAACACATACACACACATAATGCTTCCACCACGCTATGTGTTACATTCTGCTGGTGCCTGAGTGCCCATGTATCCTACGCCACCCTTCATGTGAGCTACCTGCACGTGCAGTGGAGAGAGAGTAGGTCTCAGAGCCCTCAGTTCCCAGAGCAGCTCCCATACTTATGAGGATTCAGAATCCCAGCCGTTGGAAGGATGGCTTTCTGTCTCTGCCAGGGTTCAGGAAGCAGAGGCGTGCTTCTGATGCGGCAGCCGCGGCACATAAAACTTGCTCATTTTCAAGCTAAGTTTTTATTTTCTCTGGTTTCAACAGGTTGCTATGCAGCGGATGCACTCAGTATGCGACATTTTGTCAGAAGAGGAAAGGCAGACTCCCCAAACCCACTGAGAGGTTTTTCCAGGTCAGTAGGAGAAAAAGAGTCGTTCAGAAGCCGGGCTCTGGCTCCCTGGAGAGGCTGGGGACGGAGCTGCTCGGAGCCGGGAGAAGATCGCCTTCGGGAGGCTTGGCGTCAGCTGGGAGAGCTGGACCAGAAGACAGCCTCAAACCCCACACGCAATGTGGGTGCCCCAGAGCCCAGGGGGCCGGCACCTCCAGAAAGGAGGCTCAAGCTTCACATCCACCCCCACGGAGAGCAGAGCCTGCTTACTTCTCCCACTTTCTAGAAAATGCTCAGTGCAAACCTCAACTCTGTCAACCTTCATCAGTTTGTGAAACACATCTGTTTATTTCTGCCAAAGGAAATGGGAATCTCTAAGAGTGGGACAATAAAGCCACACGTAGAGTATCCTGAGTATCTTGCATTTTTATAGAAGTGCTGTTAGTGATTTGTATTTTTAAGCACTTGCTGCACCTCTTAGGAAGGTGCCAGCAAACACCCAGCTCTCCAATCATGAAAGGCTCCTTCTGAGCATGGGACGGGGTTTTCCTTCTCTCTAGCAGCCAGGCAGCTCAAAATTCTCCTTTGGTACTTCCTTGAAAAAGCTATTTTCACCCTAGGTTTCTGGTATATTTTTTACCCCATCACCACCACATAGCAAATGACATTTGATCATTAATTGCCTTTTAATGATTCTATCGTGACCATATCTCACATTGTAAGCTGACTCAAATCCTTTTTGGAAATAACTGGTTATAAATAAGCACCTCCACAAAGTGTTCAGGCTAAAATGGGCAGAAGGACTCGGACTTGGAGGAAGAACACTCCCAGTGATTGTATAGGGCATTTGGGAACAAGAAGAAAATGTCTAGTTCCATGTCTCATTCCTCTGATGGGAACACCGAGGTCAAGAAAGGGAATGAGACTTGTCCAAAGTCACACAGTTCATCAGTGGACAAATGGACTGAAACAGGAGGCACCCGATGACGACACAGTGCTAATTCCATTACAGTCACTGGTCAGAACACATTCAGAGGTGTGGGGCTCCGGCCACCTCTACACATTCCGTCGCAGCTACATCCCCTGTGTCCAGCGAGACTGAGCAAGAGAAGTTACTGTTGTTCCCTTTTATCCTATTGGCTTTTCCTACAGCCCTTGCTTAGACTGCAAGGGAGTCTTCTGAGGGTTACTATTTAGGGAGGGGGAATGGCATCCTCAGAGGTCGCGGGAGATGTGCTGCATGGACCTGCCGTGGCCTCAGCATTTTCCATGAAAACACGCAGGATGTAATCAAGCAACAAGAGGACACCCGGATGCCCTGCGGCAATGTGCAAAATACACTGTTTGCCCCCAAACTCCCAAATATCTGGTGTCAAGTTTCTTTCCTCCCACTCTGCAAGCAACACTTTGGGAAAACACAGATTTCTCTTGAGAATTTGTTGTTGTGCTTGTTCTCGGCTTGAAGTGACAATTCCTTGAGTGAAGAGCCTGGGGCTGCCGTGGAAATAAGGAGGCAGAGAGCGTGCACCTGCTGATGGGGAACAAGAGCAATGAACCTTCAACAAGCTGTGGCGTGTCCCTGCCTGACACCCTGCAAGGCTCGCCACCCCCACACCCTCACAGAATCCAGTTCAAACTCCTTACCTGGTCCACACCCTCCCTGGCCTGCCCCTGCCGACATCTCCAGCCTCAGCCCATCGCATCACAGCCTCGCCTTCATCCCACATCCTAGAAACACTCAGCTGGTTGTAGCTTCCTAAACACACGGAGCCTGGTCTTGACCCTGGACCTCTGCTCATGCAGCCCCTCCTGCCGTTCCTCCATCCTTCTGATTTCTCCCTTCTCCTCACCCTGGGCCCTGAAGGGCCACTTCCTCTCTTACCCATGTGGCTTGATTTTTTTCTTCTTGCAGTATAATATTATCCTGACTATTAGGAAGATCCATTTCAACCTAGAATCCTCCATCTTCCCCTCAAAGTTCAGGGGTCCCAGAAAGTACCCAAAAGAAGGACTCTTCCCTATTGGTCATGCACTCTGGGGTCACCTCTGATTTTCAGTGTCATGTCCTTTGTGGTCCTAGCAGGGAAGCTATTTAAATCCTGCCTCAACCTCAGAGGTTTGAACCTCTGGTCCTCTTTTTCTACAACCACAGTGACCAGTAAAACACCTTGATGTCTCAGTTTCTTGGGAAATATCCCATGATCATCAGTACTTCTCTCTCCTACACCCTAGGAACTTTAGAGTCTCTTAAAGCCCCGAGGGGTCATCTGGTCACGGCAAAACCAGAATATGGCTAAGAGGCAGAACTCAGGAGACCCAAGGGTTTCTCTCCGTAAGACGACTGAACATAAGTGGGAGGACGTGGCCGAGACGTTTCCATGGACTGAGTCAAAATCCAAAATTTACAGTCTGTTCAGATGATCTTCACATGAATCATCTGAGAAGTATTTATTTTAGAATCCTGTGTCATCACTCTTTATATAATTATAGAATCACAGGCTGCCAGGACTTGTGCAAGATCTTCAATCCACCCACCTTTTTCAGATGGGGTGGCCAAGGCCAAGAGGGGAAAATTAAGGAATTCAAGCTTCTTCACCAGGACTCAGCCCTCTATCCCCCAGCCCCACCTACAATCACTTCACCCAGGGACCTGGCCTCTATTCACTGTTCTCTAAGTTACACACAGGGAAGGAATTTCTGCCCCTGCCAGCGGATTGGAGAGCAGCTTCACATCTTCCAACTGGCGCTGCTGCAGCCAATGTAGTTATCAGCAAGTCCGCCTGACAACATCAACAGCAACATCTCCCTCTCTCCCCAAGGGACTAAGTGACTATGCACGGGTGTCATGCTGTCTGAAGGTTCTTGCTCCCATTTTTCTCTTTGCCTTCGAGCCCATCTCTGAGACCAAGACAAAGTGAGCGGGTTCTAGGGATCCTCCCTCCACTGTTCCCTGGTGGAACATCTCTTACAAACAGAATCTTCTTTGGGATTAAAAGTCCATCACGCACAGCAATTCAGAAGTTTTCATAGTTCAAATCAAGTTCCAGATTCACTTCCCTTCACATGTAGCTATCTCCCAACCTTGCATTCTTGAGCCTCACTATGACTTCCTGGGCACACAGAACTTTTTGTAAGGCTTTATTTTCTTTAGAGCAGTTTTAGGTTCATAGCAAAATTGATAGGCAGGTACAGAGACTACCCATGTCCCCCTGCCCCTGCACAAGCACAGCCTCGTTTGTTACAGTCGACAAACTTACACCGACGCATCATCATCCAAAGTCTCTAGTGTACATCAGGGTTCACTCTTGGTGGTGTACATTCTGTGGATTTGAGCAAATGTGCAATGACATGTATCCACTATTACGGTACCATGGTCTTTTTGCTATGCTAAAAAGCCACGGGGCTCTGCCGATTCATCCCTTCCCCCACCTGTCAGCCACTAATCTTTTTACTATCTGCAGAGTTTTGCCTTTTCCAGAATGTCATAGAATTGGAATCATACAGTATGTAGCCTTTTTAGATTGGTTTCTTTTACTTAGTCAAATGTATTTTAGATTCTCGCCTGTCTTTTCATGGCTTGATAGCTTATTTATTTTTAGTGCAGAATAATATTCAATTGTCTGGATGTCCCAGTTTATTTATCCATGCACCTACTGACGGACATGGTGGTTGCTTCCAAGTTCTGGCAATTATGAATAAAGCTGCTATAGACATCCATTTGCAGGTTTTTGTGGGACATACATTTTCAGCTCCATTGGGTAAACACCAAGGAGTACAACTGCTGGATTCTATGGTAAGAGTGTGTTTAGCTTTGTAAGAAACCATTAAAGTGTCTTCCAAAGTGTCTGTACCATTTTGCATTCCCACCAGCAATGAATGAGAGTCCCTGTCGCTCTGCATCCTCTCCAGTATTTGGTATTGTCAGTGTCCTGGGTTTTGGCCATTCTAATAGGCCTGTAGTGGGATCTCATTGTTGTTTTTTTTTTTTTTTTCAAATTATTATTTATTTATTTATTTATTATTTTTTGGGGGGTACACCAAGTTCAATCATCTGTTTTTATACACATATCCCCGTATTCCCTCCCTCCCTTGACTCCCCCCCCCACCCTCCCTCGAGTCCCCCCTACCCTCCCCGTCCCAGTCCTCTAAGGCATCTTCCATCCTCGAGTTGAACTCCCTTTGTTATACAACCACTTCCCACTGGCTATCTACTTTACAGTTGGTAGTATATATATGTCTGTGCTACCCTCTCGCTTCGCCTCAGTCGTTTTAACTTGCATTTCCCTGGTGGCCTATGATATGGAGCATCTTTTCATATGTTTATCTGC
Source organism: Hippopotamus amphibius kiboko (assembly GCF_030028045.1). Lineage (NCBI taxonomy): Eukaryota > Metazoa > Chordata > Mammalia > Artiodactyla > Hippopotamidae > Hippopotamus > Hippopotamus amphibius. Next base: position 131,348,764 of record NC_080192.1, on the reverse strand, counting down.
CATCCATATATCTTCTCTGGTCATGTGTCTGTTAAAGCCTTTGGCCCATTTTTTAATTGGGTTGTTTGTTTTCTCATTGTTGAATTTTAAGAGTTCTTTGTATATTTTGAAAAACAGTCTTGTATCAGGTGTGTGTTCTGTGACCCAGAACTTTTGATTTTGTAACTCAGAGACGATTAATACTCCTGGGACAGACCGGCGCTTGAGGATTCAAATTCCCAAAGAGATGGGTCTGAACTAAGTGGAACCCCAGAGAGGACTCTGTCATGAGGAGTTTGATGAGTGACTCTGTTCCTATTGAGAAAAGGCAATCCATTCTTAGGAGGCAACACCACTGAGACTTTAGGAGTCAGATGCATGCAGTCCCCAGATACCCACAGGGCACTCACTATGTTCTAGGTACTAAACCTAACCGTAGGACAAGGCACATTGGTAGGGGCAGCAGTAACGTCTAACATCTCTGAGTACCAGTGCTTTCTGTGAAATATCTCATTTTATCCTCAAAATAATCTTAGGAGGTAGTATGGTTGTGACAGGCTGAATAATGACCCCCCCAAAATGTCCACAACCTAAACCTGGGAACCTGTGACTATGTGACAACCTTTCTTGGCAAAGGGGGCTTTGCAGATGTGATTAAGTAAAGACCTTGGGATGGGGAGATTATTCTGGATTACCTGGGCGGGCTTAACATCATTACAAGATTCCTTAAAAGAGGGAGGCAGGAGGGTCAGAGTCAGAGGAGATGTGATTATAGAAGCAGAGTCAGAGTGATATGGAAGACGGCAGATATTGAAGATGGAAGGGGACCAAGAGCCAAGGAATTCAGGTACCCCTAGAAGCCAGAGAAAGTAAGGAAACAAACTGTCCCCTAGAGCCTCCAGAAGGAGTGTAGGCCTGCCACACCAGACTTTAGCCCAGTGAGACCCATTCCGGACTTCTGACCCCCAGAACTGTAAGATGACACTTTTGTGCCATGTTAAGCCACAAAGTATGTGGTAATTGCTACAGGAGCAATAGGAAACGAATACAACTATCACTGCTCCCATTTTACAAATGAAGCAATGAAGATGCAGAGAGCTGAAATGACTTGTCCTAAATGGTACATCTTAGCAACTGGCAGATCCAGGACTTGAACCCAGCTAGTTTGATTCCAGAGCCAGGATTCTTAGCTACTAAACCATAATATTAACGACTGATCGAATCCATGAATTAATAAATAAACAAATAATGAAGATTCATCTGTGAGGTTGCAGAGCTTAGAATTAAGTTAAAAATGATATAGAAACAACAATAGAGAACGCAGAAGGCATCTAACACAGGTAAAGCATACCGTAATTTCCTCTATAGAAGAGTTATTATGAAATAAAATGACCAAGTTTTGCTGGTGGGAATGCAAAATGGTTCAGCTGTTGTGGAAAATAATTTACTGGTTCTTCATAAAGCTAAACATAGAACCATACGACCCAGCAGTTCTACTCCTATGCTTATACCCAAAAGAAGTTAAGCTACTGCCTAACACAGGGAGATCAACTCAATGATTGCTGATGACCTAGAGGGGCAGGATAGGGAGGTTAGGAGGGAGGCTCAGGAGGGAGGAGATATGAGCATATATGTATAAACACAGCTGATTTGCTTTGTGTACAGTGGAAACTGGCACAACAGTGCAAAGCTATTATACTCCAATAAAGATCAAAAATAAATAAATAAATAAATATAAAAAATAAAAACAAAAATATAAAACATCAAATAGGTTTCAATGCATGTGTTCGTAATGATAATAATAATGGAAAACTCATCAGTAATCTTTGAAGGATGCTAGGGAATCACCTTATTGTTTTAAAATCTAGAAAACAAAGCAAAAATATCAAACATTAAAAAAAGTTTAAATAAAAAAGTACTGAAACAAATGTTTGAACAGATGTGTTCATAGCAGCACTATTAACAATAGTCAAAATGTGGAAGTAACCCAAATACCCAGCAACACGTGAATGGATAAATGAGTTGCAGTGCATACAAATGATGGACTATTATGCAACCATAAAAAGGAATAAAGTACCAATACATGCTACAACATACATGAATCTAGAAAACATCATGCTAATTGAAAGAAGCCAGGCATATGCATTGTATGATTCTACTGATATGAAATAGCTAAAATAGGTAAGTCCATAGAGAGAGAAAGCAGACTGGTAGTTGTCAGACTGGGGTGGAGCCGGAGAGGTAGTGGAGAGTAACTGCTTAATTGATACAGGGCTTTATTTGGGGGCGATAAAAATGTTTTGAAACTAAATAGAGGTGGCGATTGCACAACACTGTGAATATATTATTGTGAATGTACAATAAACGCCACTGATTGATTTTACATTATATGAATTTTGCCTCAATAAAAAATAAAATAAGAATACTGAAAAAAATTATCATGGAGGACTTTCTAGAAGATGCAGAACTTAACCTGGGCCTTGAATGATGACTGGGAATAGGCAAGCTAGGAGGAAAAGGAATAGTAAGTAAAAAAAGAGGATGTTTTCCCTTTAATTCCCACAATAGACATTCCTGCAAAATCTACAAGTTCCTGCACAGTCTTCCCCAGGCCTACCTTACTTAACCCCTTCCAAAGACTCCACCCAGCACTTAGAGATTCTGCAGGCATTCCCAAGGGCACTCCACACATTCGCCAATGGTTTTATATAAATCGTGGGAAAAAGAAGACTTTCTGGAGAGCCATGTGCTAATACCACATAAACTGGGGCAAGTTCCAAGTGACTCAGAAAGCCAGAGAGCACCCCAAATTAGTCCAAGGCCTGCAGCCAGGAGACCTGAGTGACCGAGCATCACGTGACCCCCTCCACCCCTGGAGGCACCCACAGCTCTGTCATGCAGCCCACCTGCCATGACTTACTTGGCCCTACCCCACTATTACCTGCCCTCCTCCCAGGATCCCTGCCAAGGCCACAGGTCAGGTGTCCCCGAAAAGCTACAGGAGTCTGGGGAGGGCTGTCCTCTGTGAGAAGAGAAGTCCAGCTTTTCTCAGTCATCAGTCACACTGCCTCAGGGGCAAAGGAAATGCCAATGGCCTCCCTGAAGGGAGAAGGCTGGATGCACCTTTCTTCAGGAAGCAGAAGCAGTTCTGGGAGCCAAGAGTAAGGAGGCTTGCTTTCACTGCTTGCCCCTCTAGGGAAGGATTTGATTAGCTGCTCTCAGAAATTTTAGGAGCAACCCATGTCTACACCCAGTTTTCTAACTCTGAGCTCCAAGTTACTTCTGTGGCAGTTTCCCAGTGCTGTCTTCAGTCACACCAGGGTCCTCTGGTTCCTTCCTGTATGCCAGCCATCACTCTCAGCAGGATGGGAGGCTGGGTGGAGAGAAGTAATGAGATATATTCAGTTCTGCTTACAAATTGCTTTCAGCCCTGTGGAGCGAGGTGCTTCTAAACGTGAAGTGTTACTGCCACACAAGGAGGATGTATGACTGAGAGCTTAGCCTGACACCTGACAAGGCCCAGGGCAAAGCCACTGCCCCCACCCAAGGCTCTCCCTCCTTATGCAGAAACAGGGGCACTGGCAATAGGGTCCATCTCTTCTCCAGGCAAATGCATCACCCCATCGGAGCCCAGAGATCTCCCCTCTGAACTCCTTCAACCCTCCCTATTTGCATACTCGCTGGGTGTGGTATGTCACAGACAGCCTCACTCATTACCTTTTTATAAGTATGCCCTTCATCTAGTACCAGCTTGGCAATTCACCCAGGGGATAGTTAGTCTTCTTCATCCTGAACTCTCATTGAGCGTGTCCTGGTACCTGTTCATATATACACTGGCTGACCAAATGTTATACATTCATACTCTTGCTCCTGTGTCACCAGTACTGCAGGCCTTTATGATCTCAAGATTAATGCAGACAAGTAGCAAAACTGTTCACATTTATTGCATGCCTATTGTGTGCTAAGCACGGTGCTGTGCGCTTTATACACACTTCCTCCAAACCTTTTAACTACCTGCAAGTATTTAACTACCTCAGGAGACAGTTAAGGGCAATGTCATTTCGACATCCTCAGCTCTTTCCCTGAGCCACACCAACTAGTTTCCACTCCTACCTTCCTGCCACTCCACCAAAACTGCCTTCTCTGATGTTGCCTACGCCCCCACCTGGCCAGATCCGATGCCTACTCTTTGGAGCTCGTCTAGCTGAACCTAAGCAGCATCCGACCAGGCTGACCACCCCTCGATCCGGAAACATTCTGCTCTTAGCTCCTGGACATCACGCTGCTGGTTTTCCTTCTACCTCCTGACACCTCTGACTACTCTGTCTCAGGCTCCACACGGGTTAAGGAAGAAGTTCTGGGTCCAGATTGCTGGGTTCCTACCCTAAGCTCCTCTAACTACTCACTGTGGGCTCGGATATCTCAGTTTACTTCACAGGGTTATTGTGAAAAGAAAGAAAGAAATTCATGCCACACATCTAGAACAATGCACAGTCAGCCCATAGTAAGCCCCATGAATGCTAGCTCTTTGTACGATCACTACGGTTATCTATCATTACACCGTGTCTAAATTTTGAAGTTCACAGAGCCATTCTGGGTCCTCTTCTCATCTCACTCTTGCCTAAGGCAGCCTCATTCATCTCCGTGATTTCCGATGACATCTATATGTTGGCATCTCCAAATTCATATCTCCGATCCAGATCTCATTTAAGCTCCAGACTCATTTATCCAATCGCCTCCTTGGCACATCCCTTTGGATATCGTGCAGGCCCCTCAATTGACACGTCAAAAACTGAACACTCCTCTCCCACTTGGCCCTCCTCCGTCTTCTTTATCACAGACAATGGCACCATCATGAGCTGGTGGTGACTTAAGAGACCATGGGATCATCCCTGACACTTCTCTTTCTCACACCTCCCACATCGAATTCATTGTCTCAAGCTTCCAATTTCACCTTCAAAGGATATCTTAACTCCATTCCCTTCTTCTACATTTCAATGCCATCACCCTACTCCAAGTTGCAAATCTCCCTGTTTCATCTCTACCAACCCCAGATTCCTTTACTCCCTTGCAACAATGAGGCAGCCACAGGTGGTGATAGTGGTGATGGTGGTATCCTTTTAATGTTTCAGTGTAAGTCAAATCATGAAGTCAATCTATGCTGAAAACTTTCCGATTGTTTCCCATTGTCCGTAAGAGAACATCAAATTCCTCAACGTGACCCTCAAGGCTCTTCCATCCCTCCAGTGTCATCTTGCCACCCTCTTCCTGTCTCACCCCACTCCTGCTACACTAGCGCTGCCTCCCTTCCCTTCCCACAGGCAGTTCCTTCTCCAGCCTACTATCTTAACCCTTTTGTGCTCTGAACTGCTTTGGCAGCCTGGGGAAGCCTCTGGAACCCTGCTTGGGATGTTTGTTACTGTATAAAATAAAATGCATAGGATTACAAAGGAAACAAGCTATATCAAAATACAGTTATCAAAATATTATTTTAAAAATATATGTGTGACATACCACTCAGGTGAGAGATTTTGATAGTGATGGAAGCTGTGCGTATAAGGGGAGGTGATGCAGGAGGTTTATGGGAAATCTCTGTAGCTTCTGCTCAATTTTGCTGTCAACTTAAAGCTGTTCTTAAAAACATCTCTTAAAAAATTCACTTCTGATGTAGCAATAATACATGTGCTTCTTTATCACGGCATTAACTAACAAGATCCAGCAATGGGTCTAATAACTACTATAATTTCAATGTGATGTAATAGCTGCAATTTTCACTGGTGACAAGTCATACACAGTCACCACTAGCACGACTGTGAAATAAGGCCAAATTCCCCTGCAGCTAAGAGCTTTGTTGTCCAAACCAACTCTCTCCCTTGTTCTTTGACTGAGAAACCCCTACCCACCCTTCAGCCCCAGAATTCCCTTCCTTAGCCCCCTAAACTAAGGGACAATCCTCTGCTGTTACCCTCTCTCCCTATACCCCAGTTTTACATCTCAAAATTTATCTCAAATTATAATTACGTATACATGTGCTTGCCTGCTTAGTATCCATGTTACTAGATTGAAAGCTCTCTGAGGACTGGAATGATGCCTACTCTGGTCAGTGATGGAGACACAGGAGGGCACGATTCAATGAAGGAATGAATGAATGAATGAGTTGCTCACAACTGGTACGCAATGAAGCACGGCTATAATAAACCCACCTGTTTAGCTCCTGAGGTCTTGTTCTTCCCCTGTGTCCCACTGAAACATGTTAAGAGATGATTTCTGGGGATAAAGAAGATGTGGCACATATATACAATGGAATATTACTCAGCCATAAAAAGGAATGAAATTGAGTTACTGTAGTGGGGTGAATAGACCTAGAGTCTGTCATACAGAGTGAATTAAGCCAGAAAAAGAAAAACAAATATCGTATGCTAATGTATATATATGAAATTTAAAAAACATGGCACTGATGAACCCAGTGGCAGGGCAAGAATGAAGATGCAGATGCAGAGAACGGACTTGAGGACACGGGGTGGAGAGGGGGATGAAGGGGAAGCTGGGACAGAGTGAGAGAATAGCATTGACATAGATACACTACCAAATGTAAAAGAGATAGCTAGTGGGAAGCTGCTGCATAACACAGGGAGATCAACTCAATGCTTTGCGACGACCTAGAGGGGTGGGAACGGCAGTGTGGGGGGGAGCCTCTAGAGGGAGGGGATGTGGAGATATATGTATAAATACAGCTGGTTCACTTTGCTGTACAGCAGAAACTGGCACAACAGTGTAAAGCAATTATACGCCAACAAAGAGCTTAACAAAAAAAAAGAGACGATTTCTGCTTTATACACATGCACCTTCTTTCATCATCTTCCACTCATCTGTCTGCTCAACAGAAAAGTTACCTAGGTCAGCCTTCAGAGAGGTTATCTTTACCAAAAATATTTATATTTCCAACAGTAGCTTTTGTGGAAAAGATGGCCAAAAGAAATGGGTTCATGATTTTGTTTTATTTTTGTGAAAAGTTAAGTGATTTCAGGTCTATTCAGTTCCTAAGAAACAGAACTGCGATGATGATGGTGAACATTTGCTGAGTGTTCCAGGCACTTTTCACTTATTAGCTCATTTACCCTTTACTGTATCCCTACTTCACAGTTTAGGAAAGGGAGACAGAGACATGACGAGCCCAAGCCAAAAGCTGCATCCTGTTCCCCCTCTACCACCACATACACCTATTGTGAAATTTTTCTCCAGCACCCCAAGAGCCTGAGATTTGATAACAGAGATTCTTCATACAAATAGATTCTCAAAGGGGTGGTATCTTAACCCACTCATTTCGACTAATACACTGCCCAGGACCCATCTATCATCAAATCAGCTAGTCTTGCATCTTGTGAAGCAATGATACAAGTTCAAAGTTCAAGGCTCAAAAACCTTCCTGGGGGACAGGGGTCATCATGTGAGCGATGCCCAGAGCAACAGACATGGGAGTGGAGGGGCAAGTGCAGGGAGGATGGGTAGCACAGAATATGCCAGCCCCAAATTATCACTCTGGCCTAAGGATCATTTTGAGCTAAAAGCAATTAAGAAAAAGTAGACATGGGATGAAAAGGAGCCCTCCCTAGTCCCCCATCTACCTGAAAACAGATCCTAACTTCCTCCTGGGAAGGTGTCTTCCCCAATCCACTTCCCATACCAGGAAGGGGCTAAGAACTTTATCACCAGAGATGAGATGGCACCGTAAAAGAATCTACACAAACCTTACTAACTAGTCCCTAACGACAAGTAGTTTCCCCATGTCTTTGGCTTCCTACAATTTGCTGACCCTAGAATCTCAAAGTCCCCTTCCTTTGTCTCGTCACTTCTCTTTAAATGTATTCTCTTTCCCCCAGATGGTTTAAAAGCCTCCAAGCCTAGCTTCGTCTTTGGGAGTTTTCTTTCTGTGAAGCCCTCCTGTGCCACATAAAACTTTTAACATCAAATAAATTTGCATGCTTTTTCCCCTGCTAAGCCGCCTGTTTCCAGTTTTGTTCTTGTTTTTGTTTTTTCACAGACCTAGCCAGAGAATAGAAGAGGGTGGAGGAAAATTTTCCTCCCCTATAGATGACAGATGAAAGTACCAAATTCCAGCTCAGAAGAGCCAGACGTTACAAACATTTCCTTGCTGGGTCAGGTTTAAAGCTGGGTTAAAATTAGAGTTTGAATCTACAGTGATAAGATTTAGTTATAATTAACATCTGGACCAAGGTAAGGATTAGGATCAGGCTGTAGCTGAGAACGAGAACCTTGTTTCAAGGGAAGCTTGGTTCAGGTGGGGCTGGTCTTCTACCTAGAGCTTAGCGTTAGGTTACGTATTAGAAGCTGCTGAGATCTGGTTTGGGGTCAACGTTAGGAGTTTAGAGTTATCGTCAGAGTCCAAATCTGCATCAGGAAAATAGCTTGGAGGTTCTATCAAAAGTAGTATTTAGGTCTGAATTCAGATCTTCGAGAATGCTGTCCTTCACGTTACTGACAAAGCCCAGAGGAAGGACGTGCAGCCAGCCTGTGTTCGGATAGAGAATTGAGAGGGATGTATGTGTGTTGGCAAATTCAGATGAGAGTCTGGGATTGCATCTGGTGTAGATAATGCCACAAATCTAGAAGGCGTATGGTAGGCACTACTGCCCAGAGCAGCTTTGCCCCAGGGTCCCTGGTGTTGCAGTAACCGTGAATGAGAGTTCCAGAGTTTCAGACCTTTCCCCACCTGAGAGTCACTGCAGGACCAGCCTTCGCACCCCGGCTTGCTCACATTTCCTATCCTCAAACCAGCAGCCCGTATCCCTCAGAGAAAGTGAGGAGATGCCTGAACCCCCCTCACCACGGCCTCCATCCCAAAGAGCTCTGATCGGCCCTCATTCTTTTCCCAGGCCGCTGGAGCTGCATAACTCAGCCTGGAGGGAATTTAGGGGACAGTAAGCGGTGAGCGCTGAGTCCCAAAACAAAAGGAGTGAAGAGCACATCAAACTAATGGGAAATCCCCAGGGCAGTGCTGGCCTCACCCAGATACCACAACTCCCTCTGCTCCAATGGTGGTGGGTGGGCTTTGTCCAGTAGAGAGACCACGGGAGCCTCGTAAGTAGAATCAAACCGCAGAGTCTGATTCTGATGCTTTAGCTGCTGAGAAACACCAGGGATTCATTTCAGTCATCAGGGTAGTAACCACAAGGAGACATGGCCCCCAATTAGGAAAGGACATGCAACACCTCTATGAGACGCAACGCAGTAAAGAGCACAGGGAAACCTCAAGCTTGCAGCTTCTCCACTCCTTCCTGGGACACCAGGATCTGATTCGAACAACAAATACCTACACTCTCCAGAAAGCTTTCCCGAGAACCACTTGAAAAAGTAATCAGAAAAGAAACCACCTTTTTCCATTGGGAGAACATTATAACTGGAGGTACATTCCGCCCCAAAGCCAGTACAAGATAAGAAGGAGAGCATGGGGACCTGGGTTCTAACCTAGAAAATGCCGCTCACTGTGCCACATCGAGAGACTGGCTCCTTTAGGACTCGTGAGGCATCTGTAAAATGGGGGTAGCTGTGTGACCCTACCTCCCAGGGTACTGTGGCTACAGTGGAAAGGAACAACACTCGCTGCAAACACCAGAAAGCTCAAGCAAACACATCTGTTACCTTCAGAGATCACACGTGTGAGATGCTCAGAGAGCAAAGACCTGGGGAAACGGCAGAGTGCAGACAAGTCTGCAGTTCGCCCCGGTCCTGCAGGAACGGCCCTGGAGGGGTGGGCCTCCTCCGAGGGGGGGGCTCCTTCGACTAATTAACCCCCCCAGTTACCGAGTGCTCTCACCACGCAGACGGCATGTGTCCTTCCCTAATTTGAGGCCATTTCTCCTTGTTGTTCCTACACTGATGACTGAAATTAATCCCTGGCATTTCCCAACAGCTAAATCATCATAATCAAACTCTGCAGCTGCCAGATCTGCTGACTCAAACCCCCTATGTATTCATATGATATTTGCCGGGTAATTACAGAATAGAGGTAATTATATTCATGACTCCATTACTTCCATAATTCCAGAGACCCAGAAATCACTAAAAAAAAAATATTCTCCCAGGGCCGAGAGAAATTCCTTCAATAATTCCCCTAACCCAGCTCTATCCTGTTTGTCTCCCTGCATAATTCTTTCTTCAAAACCTTCCCACTCAACAATAGTACCTCCTGAGCTCCTCAACAAAGAGAGGAACCAGGGAGGTGAACGCAGACCAGGATGGGGTGGCCCACGCTTGGTTAAGGCAAAAAGACTTTGAGTTGGCTAGACCAATGTGCATTAGTTAGAGTAACTCCAGCTATTACATTAGTTAATTCCCAGGAGTTCTCAGGGGTTAACACGATGCATGTCACAGTCCAATTCGGTGCTTCTCATCAAGCACCTCAGGGACCCACATGCCTTCTATCTTGTGGCTCTTCCCACTCTAAGTCCTTCAAGTCTCTCCCATCAGCTGACAAGAGAGACTTTTTAATGCCGTTGGTCCAGACATGACACGCATCAACTCCACTAACATTCCTATTGGCAAGAGCTCATCCCAGGCGCCACCCAAACTCAAGGGTGCTGGTGAGTGTAACCCTCACTGCGAAGCGCCTCCCAGCAATGGCTCTGTGCTCCCGTGGAGAACACACGTCCTTGGTGATTGGTTGGCCACTTCTGCCGGTGATGATACTAACAGGGCATGGGTGAGAGAGGTCAAGGTATTTGTGACATGATGGACCACTGCACGCTGCCATGCAATGCCAGTTAAAGCAATGACACAAATAACCTAAAGAGATGGCAAAGAAAATTCACTGTCTCCTCCTGTTAATATAACAACCGAAAAATATCCCCTTACAGTTGTCTCCAAGTGGGTCCTCGTAGCCCCGCCTGGGCAGGGGATTTAGTCCCCCCTCCCATGTCCCACTCGCCACCCTGCCTTTCTTGCATGCTGTCACAGATGGTTTGATGGTGCTGCACCTCAAACAAGTGAGGATTCTGGTTATCAGTCAAAGGGGCAGGCAGGGTGACCACTGCGCCTGACGAAACTGGAGAAGGAGGCAGGTTGTGAAGGCAAAACTCAGGAGTCAGGATGCTGTCAAGTCCCACAGTGGAACCCCAAGGGCTGCCCCTGGGAACCCTTGTCCCAAGTTTGATGGCAGCGAAGGAGGTGCAGTAGCAGAGACACACAAGAACACAGCCCCTGCACCCTGGAAAGCCGCAGGTGGGGCCCTGCAGCTGCTTATAGACAAGGAAGGGATCCCCCAGGACTGAGCATCAGTGAACCTGCCTGTGAGCAGCAGGGGGATGTGGGGGCAGGGATGCTGAAATGATGCCAGGACTGGCAATGAGGCCAAGCAAAAGAGAAGCTCACAGAAGGGGTCCACGGGAAGCATCTCACTCACATCAGAACAGCCCATAAGACCCGAGTCCATTGCCCAACAGGTGGGTGGTCCCCACACTGGCAAACATGGGGGATGCTCACAGGACTTCTTTCTCCTTTTTGAAACTCCAACCTAATGACTACCCTATATTTTCCATTCTGAATTTTCCACTTCAGCAGTTTTCTTTTTGTTTGTTCCAGAAAAGGGATAGAATTAAATTTTACTGGGCTTTTTACACTTGAAAACCTCTACAACAGAATACAGCTTTTCCCTAGAATCACTCCTACGGCTGGTCAGAGAAACCCATGAGTGGGTCACACAGACAGCCTTCCAGCCTGATGGCATCAAGCCCCAGCTCCCGTGAGCTCCTCTCCCCAGCAGAGTCCTCTCGTGGGAGAGTGAGAAGGCAGGGCACAACGTCTAGCGCAAGAATAAGAATCTTCCAGTTAATAACCATCCTCCAAGGCGTGATTTGACCTTGTCAACTTTCTCACCTGGGAAACCTTTGGGATTTCCAAAACCCTGGTGGAAAATATTTTTTTTGTGTGGCATCATAATTTTTGTTTTCAAATTCAACACTTAGAAGCATATATTAATCAGCAATAACAAACAACAGGTCAAATTTCGCTGTGTTTTTTTACTTCCTCTTCAAGTAGGAGATGGACTTTCCACTGCCCTCTTTCCTCTGGAGCCTCACCCTTTGTGCACTGTCTGTTTCTGCAGTTACATTACGTCCCACCAGCCAGAACTCAAGTGTCCTGCAACCTCAGCATTTTGGAGCACAGTTGAGAAAAGAAAGGCGTTAAAAAGGCAGCTGAGCACCCAGGTGAGAGGCTCTGCTGTCCATGCAGACACACATGGGAGCCTCTCAGCCTCCTTGTCACACCTGTTACATTTTTTTAAGCTCTTTATTGGAATATAATCACTTTACACTCTTGTGCCAGTTTTTGAGGTACACCAAAGTGAATCAGCTGTATTTATACATATATCCCCATATCCCCTCCCTCCCACGACTCCCTCCCACCCTCCCTATCCTGGCCCTCTAAGTCATCCCTGTTACATTTCAGTAGCTCAGTGAGTTTTGTTCCTAGCCCATAGCACACAGACAGCTAATTGGGAAGGGGACAGGAATTACCACGACAGGAGGTATGAATATTGGTAGCCATGAGAGCTGAACAGACTATGCAAACGCAGGTGACAAAAGCTCTAAAAGCATAATCATTGGGGTCGTTGACGCCTAAGCAAATACCTGAGGCTTGGCAGGAGCTGGAAGGTCCTGGAGGAGTCCAGCCTGAAGGGACAGAGGAGAGCAAACCAGTCTGGTAAAAAAAAAGGAAGGAGCCAGGACTTGTGTTAGGAGGAAAGGCAGAGGGAAGAGGCAAGGGTGGACAGCACACCTTGAAGGCAGTAGGTGGAATGCAGGCCCCGCTGGCCCCACATGGTCTAAACAGGAGACCATTGGACAAGGCAGTGTGTATGGAGGATGCGTGGGAACCTGTTCCTGTGAATGGGGGCAGTGATGGAGGACCTGGGACACAGGCCACAAGGAGAGCTTCTGGGAGATGGGAGGCGTGGGCGTCCCACAAGGACTGGGGAGCACCTTGGGTTCTCAGCAGGGACGTCAAGCAGATACACCAGGTTGGTCCAGGGAGCCCAGGGCTGTCAGATCCATCATTACATGACAGAGAACAGCAGAGCTGGGAGGGACCTGCCACCTCTTCACGTTTCCATCCCAGCTTTGCAGGCACTGACTCTGAGACCCCCGTGGGGGTAGGTGGTGGTGGTGGTAACTGGCCCATGCTCTGACAACAGGCCAATGGGACACCCAGGGCTGGTCTGAGACCCCTGCCTCCCTGCCCAGGAAGCTACCTCTGCATCGGGCTGCCTCACGCTCTCTCCCCACCCATATCCAGCGGGGCTCCCAGCATCTGTCCTTGCCCTGTGTTGGGGTCAGCAGGATCTCCCATTACCCTGAGCTCACCCAGTGAGCTGGCCACAACCATTTAGCCTTGACAGAAGCAGGCAGTGGGGCGCCTGCCCGGCTGGGGAGTTGGAAAGCCTTCCTTAATCATGCTTTCAGAGCACTTTGCGATGCAGAGATGAAAGACGTCTGAAGAGAGCAAAGTACAGCCATTACCATCTCCATCTTCCTAATTGAGGAAAATGAGGTTATTTCCAAATCCTCTGTGATGCAATGGGAAATGTGCTCGATAGGCCCGCACTTATGGACTCCCCACAACAGCTCCTCAGGGCCCAGAGTACCCAGCCACCCGACTCCAGGTTAGGGCCCTACCACGTGGATGTACCCCAGCTGCCCAGAGTCGCTCCCAATGCATCAGCCCCTGGAAGGGCAGCCTCGACACAACATCAAAGTCAGCGCCTTTGTGTGGCATGAAGTCCTCCTCCTCTGCACTGAGTAATTGGAACAAAACGACCCAGGTAGTCTTGCTGTAACATCAAAGCTGAGTATAATAACCTCACAGATGAATTCAAGAGTGAATACATTCACAGCCACTGCTCAAGTTTGAAGTATGCTGTGATTTTTTTCAGCTTCAGACCTGAGCAAGAAGAAAAAGAAAAATCACCAGCCATAGCTTTCTTTGTGAACCAGCTGCCTCCCTTTTCAGGCTGTGGTGAAAGGTGTGGGCTTACAGCCTTTAAGGAGTGAGAAGTCAGTCCAGGAACACTGATGAGGATGGGAAGACCAAGAATAGGACTGGAGGTCAGGGGAGAGAACCCCAGGGTGAAACACTGTAAGCAAGGTGTCTGTGCACAAATGCAAACCCTGGCCCACCAGCAAGGGCCACGGGAGGGTGAGTGAGGCCAGAGGGGCACTGACTGACCCAACACCTGTGATGGCTCAACCACCAAGGTCACAGTGCAGGGGTCAGTCATTCTCTGTTGCCTCCAAGGAATGGCTCCCTCTGTTTAGGCTAGAAGACTAAAGATATTTATTTATAAATAGCAGAGCTACCAAAGAAAGGAATCCACAGTTGGTAAACAGAGCTAATACAGAAAGCCTTAAACGTTGACCAGCTGAAGTTCTGGGACTTCCCAGAAGCAAGTCACAAGCTCCCCATTCTGGGAAGGATGTCAGAGGTCACAGCCAACGTGACCCAAGAACAGGATTGTGACATGCACCATGCCCGTAAAATAGCATCTGTGAGATAACAGAAAATATATATTGGTCTCTGTCCCCAGTTCCTGGCACAGAACCCCTGATACCCTTGGAATTTCCTAAATGATAAGAACACTAGGAGCATCTGTTGTTCTAATATTTGGTCTCTGAGCCCAGTTTCTGACACAGGGCTTCTGAAATCCTTGTAATTGGGTAATAGGAGCGTCTTCTGTTCTAATGACGCAACTCTGGGTGGGCTCCGGGTGAGGATTGGTCACCAGAAAGATCAAGCCATTATCAGAAGTTTGCAATTTTCACCCACAACCCCCATTCTCTTGAAAAGGGAGAAATGATGAAAATGGAATTAATGATAAATCATGCCTACATGATGAAGCCTCCACAAAAATCCCAAAAGGATGGGGTTTGAAGAGCTTCTTGGTTGGTGGAGACATGGAGGTCTGGGGAGAGTACCACACCTGGAAGCTCTGTGTCCCTTCCCACATATCTCGCCCTATGCATCTCTTCCATCTGGCTCTTCCCGAGTTATGTCCTTCTATAATAAACTGGCAATCTATTAGGGTGAGACAAAAATTATCCTCACTCGGGTTATAGTAAAACTTCTGTTGGCCACAGTGTCTTATCAGTGCTTTCCGTTCAAGGCTACTGTCTCCCCAGTCACTGCTGTGCAGGTGTGAATGTGTTACATAAGTTCGTTTGTAACTGTGGTGCAAGCAAAAATGGATGCCTCACTTGTGATTTGCATGGAAGAATAGCAGCGTGCAGTGATTCATTTTTTGTGATCTGAGGGTGTGCACATCCACACACTTCTGCCCACACTGTCGACACTCTGCAAAAACTTCATTTTGAGGTGTTAAAGCATCCTCCCTATAGTCCTGATCTTGCTCCATTGGACTTTCACCTGTTTGGTCCCCTGAAAGCAGTCCTACAAGGATGAAGATTCACTTCTGCTGAAGAAGCGAAGACAGCAGTGCATTTGTGGCTCACAGCTCAGCCTAAAACATTTTTTTAAAAAGAGAATATGAAAGCTTGTTGACAGATGGACAAAGTGTATTGAAGAGAAAGGAGATTATGTCGAAAAATGATGTATTTGTTTTTTCTAAGAGTTAATTAAAATAAATTATACAGTCAGAGTGCAGATAATTTTTGACTCACCCTCATAGTAAGTAATATGCTTCTCTGAGTTCTGTGAGCTGCTCTAGCAAATTAATCAA
This sequence comes from Hippopotamus amphibius kiboko, assembly GCF_030028045.1. Lineage (NCBI taxonomy): Eukaryota > Metazoa > Chordata > Mammalia > Artiodactyla > Hippopotamidae > Hippopotamus > Hippopotamus amphibius. The sequence goes on along the minus strand of NC_080192.1, from coordinate 131,333,037 downwards.
ACCCAAGGAGTGCGGCAAGGGAATCTTCAGTTTACAGCCTCAGAAGCACAAGTGACAACTTAGGCTTGCAGTTGGCATCTGAACTGGGGCAGGGGTCAGTCTTGTATGACGGAGCCCTTCACTTGCGCAACTTAAGGCTAGCTCCAGGTGAATAGCATCAGAACTGAGTTGAACTGCAGGACACCCAGCTAGTGTCAGAGATTTGCTCGGTGTGGGGAAAAAACTCACAGACCAGAACTAGTTGGAATCAGAATCTTAGCATCATTTGGAACACAGCTGAAGGCAAGCTGTGGAATATCTCCTGTCTTCCTGCCACACCACACAAACCCTGCTGCCATCTGCCCAGCTAGAAGCCCTCTATCGGTGCCACCTCCCTTTTCCTCATGGCCTAACCAAATCCCCTGAGTCTTCTGTGCCTTGTTGTTCTTAATTCCCTGCCCCTCGTTCCAGACATGGCCTGCTGCTCACACACACATTGCTGCCCTTTTCACAACTGCCATGATGCAGGATTACACGCCCAGTTAATGCACTATATATTCAACCCATTTCACAGTGGAGAAAACAAGGGGACAAGAACAGAACCACTCTCTTCAGGGAAGGAACATATGGGTGGCATGTTATTGCCACAATGACTGACAGGTCTTAAGACTGACATCTTCAGAAATCAAGGGGTCCCTACTAACAAGAAAAAAAAATCAAATTGTACACTTTAAATATATGCAGCTTATTGTATGTCAATTATACCTCCATAAGAGTCCTTAAAAGAAACAAGGGGTCTTTAGATCCACCATCATCCTCACGCCAACTCTGTGAAGCGGCCCTCTGGAAACCCTGATTTTACAACTGAGAACACAAGTACCGAATGACCCACCTGGCTCACACACCGCAGGGCTGCCACCCTACCCACTCCTAAAACTCATATTCTTCCCCACATACCTTATAGTCCCATGGCACCCTTGCCCCATATTTTGGGTTGACTGCTGTCCTCCCAAAAGATGTTGAAGTTCTAAACTCCAGTACTTGTGAATATATTGGAAATAAGTTTTTGCAGATGATCAAGCTAAGATGAGGTCATTAGGGTAGATCTAATCCAATATGACTGCATCCTTATGAAAAGGGGAAGTGTGGACATGGAGACAGACATGCAACTGAAGATGGGGAAACAGCAAGTGAAGATGAGTCGGAGACCAGGGTGATGCAGCTACAAGTCAAGGAACAACAAAGATGCCAGCACACCAGGGGACACTGGGGGAGCCTCAAGTGGCAGACTCTCCCTCACAGCCCACAAGAGGAACCAACACTTCCAAAACCTTGATCTTGGACTTCTAGCCTCCAGAACTGGGAGACAATAAATTCCTGCCATTTCAGATGCCCAGTTTGTGGTACTTTGTTAGGGCAGCTCTAGTAAATGAATACAACCCAGTTATACTCACTTCAACCTTTTTGTTCTCATCACTGATGTGGATGCAACAGGCCTTCCCTAGGCCTCTGGCGCACTTGCCTCCCTGTACTGAAAGTGGGTAAGAGGTGGGTGGGTTTCCAGGACTGTCACATATATCCCCTTATTCCAAGTCCTGCCCACCTTCCCCCACCACACACACAAACATCTTCCGCAGGCATGGAGTGGAATAGAAGGTCCCGGGCCAACATCGGCACATTGGGCAGAAGTGGAAAGACCAAGGGAGCCTCTCCTGTTACTTGAAGCCTCCACCAGCTGTCAGCACCTTCCCTCTGTGGCTGAGGTTAGCAGCCTCCAGGGCAGGCCCAGCCAGCCTCCCAGCCTGGCTCACACTTCTCACTCCCCTTACCTGCCTCATCAAGGTGATAAACTGCTCCTGGCTGCCAAGGCTGACCACGCCCCCAGGGCCATTGTTTTGAGTGCTCGATGCTAGGTGACCCAGAGGGCACTGAACTCCTGGCCCTCCCATTCTTCAGAGGGCCCCACCCAGCATTTCCTGACTCCCTGCTCCTCTCCTGGAAACTCATTACTTCCCATCCCAGTGTTTTACAGGAACTCATGGTTACTTTTAATCACAACTTTGCCTTATCTGTACCCCCAAACTTGGAGGATACTTGGGAGTACCTGAGTATCCCTCTGTTCCAGCTTCTCCTCTTCACCAAGCAGCATGTGCCCTGTGATATCCCGACAGCTCCCAGGCCCCCAGTGCATTAGGTGAAGAAGCAGACAGGATGGGGATGGGAGAGTTTGCACCGGCACAGCTCAGAGCCCATCAGTGCTTATCAGACTAACTCCGGTGCCCCAGCACTGTGGGCTCCCAGCCTGGAGGCTGCTTCCCCTTGGTCCAAACTTCCTCGAACACCCTCTGCAGGGTCTTCTGGGCTCTAGACAGAGACAGGGTTGAAGGCTGGCAAATTCAAATAATGGGAAATTCCCTTTGACATGATGTTATCACTCAGGAAACAATCAGGTTGAACAAGCTCTACAAAAGTTACTGACTCATCATGAGTTTGACCTAGGTGTTCCATTTTGGAATTTGCCTCATTTAAATTTTGTGACTTACTGCAAACAACGTAGTCTTATTAATATGGTTTTTTGTTGCTGTTGTGTTTCCTATAAGGGGTGATTTTTTAAAAGCTTGTCAGGGCTTCCCTGGTGGCAGAGTGGTTAAGAACCCACCTGCCAATACAGAGGACATGGGTTCGAGCCCTAGTCCAGGAAGATTCCCATATGCTGAGGAGCAACTGAGCCCATGTGCCACAACAACTGAGCCTGTGCTCTAGAGCCCATGAGCCACAAGTACAGAGCCTGAGAGCCTGAGCACTGCAACTACTGAAGCCCATGCGCCTAGAGCCTGTGCTCTGAAACAAGAGAAGCCACAGAAATAAGAAGCCTGCTCACTGCAATGAAGAGTAGCCCCCACTCGCTGCAACTACAGAAAGCCCACGTGCAGCAACAAAGATCCAACTCAGACAATAAATAAATAAATAAATAAATAAATAAATAAATAAAATGATGATACACATAAAAAAAAAAAGCTTGTCAGTTAGGTAAGATGACATTCTACATAAACCAGAGATACTTTTTTTCCCTACTAATCCATATCTGATTTTATAGCCTACATAATAGAAATCCCTGCATAGCTCACTCCTCTTCCACAAAGGGAGGGCTGGAGTTTTATTCGCTTTGAGTTCGGTCAGCTCCTGGCCCCCTGCACGTGGGGTGTCAACACGCACATACACAGGAATTAAGTAAATTATAGCCAGGGGTGGATGATGGAAAAGCTCTTCCACCAGATGAAGTATTTGGAGATTTATCAGCATCTCCAGGGCACTCTGAGCCTTGCCAGGTTACCTCTGAAATGTACAGGATTTGGGAGGAATTAGAGAAACTTGAAAATCTCTAAGAATGCAAGACAACAATTAATGACTTGGAAAATAGGACTCCTTGAAGTAGGTTAGAAATGTGGCCATCGAGTTTGAACAAGAACCAGTTGAAGAGATAAGAATACTTTAAGGAGCCTTTGAGTTCAGCATGAAATCACTCACACCTAATCTGCTTTTTTGTTCTTTTATTTTTAAAATAAAGCAATTGCTTCTTCCCCATCAGCCTCCTTTTCCTCCATCTCTACTCAACAGCCCCATCCCTACCTTTGTCTACTTAGCGTTTATCAACTCTGAGAGATAAGACTTTGATAGCTTCTCAGTGGCGCCTTGTCGTAATTGCCATAGCAACATAGAAGTGGGAGGAGAGAGAGTTCAGAGGAGCAAGATCCAGTAACCAGGTAATAACTGTCCACCCACCCACCACTCACCCACATTTCTTCCCAATCAGTGCCTCCAAAGTGTTCTGTTCTATCATGTAACATCTCTGACACCTTCCCCATTGCAAACCCACGGTCAGGCCTTAGGCATCACTGCTCTCTCCCCACTCACCATAATATACACCACATCTGCCCCCCATGGGATTACCTCTACCAAGAAGGCCCCAGACCTATAAACATCCCCGTCCTGTAAGGCCTAGCTCACCTCTCTGGCTATCCGTGGATCCTGCCTCTTTTCTGCCTACTGGGAGCAAACCTTCCTCTAAGAGTCCGCCAGATATGCAACAGACTGTTCGCAAAGCATTTAGATTTATGTAGAAATTCATACTTTCACATGGACATACTTCATCCTCACAACTCAGGTGTAAGCTTCCTGGAAGTCCATGTTACACATAGTTAATAGTCAATAAATATTTACTTATGGCCAAAGAGTCCCCACTGATTTTTGAGAGTAGAATAGGGGAACTGAAATAGGTAGCACGTGGGTGAAACATAAGAACAAGTCTAACACGTTACTGCTTGCATCTTTCTGCTTCATCATGCTGGTCCTGAGCGTGGGCAGACGTTCCAGTCTTCCTGACAAGCACGTAACACAAGTATACAGATGAGTACAGTAAAAACCAGGCTTGCCTACCTACTAAGCCCTCTTGTAGGTTCAGGGGGTACAACAGTTGTCCGACGTCACTCCCACCAGTGCATCTTGACCCACCCTCAGCTGGTACACCTGGACCCCCATGCTTGTCTCGCCTGCTCTTCACCACGATTCTCTCTGAGTTGCCCTGGGGCTTGGAGCTGCCTGGAGTTCCAGGACCAGCATCCATCTCTATATCACCGGTCTTCCACTCTGGCTGCATGGGTCCCACCCCAAGACACTAATGTTGCTTGTCTAGGTGGGGCCCAGACATTAGCGGTTTTGAAAACTCCTCCTGTTTCTAACATGCAGCCAGTTAAGACCCACTGCACTATATGTCTCCCCTGCTGCCCTGGTCAGGGGATCCCCCCAACACTTCCCTTTATGGTCCTTCCCTTTGTTCTACAAAGGCTGAGAGTGTGAAGAGACTCTCCCAAAGGAGTGTGGGCAGCTACAAGGAATGAGGATGTAGGGGTAGCACAATTTAAATGAGATACAATATGATTTTCCTAAAATTCAAGAGCAATAATAAGCTCTTCCCAGGAGATGCTCTCACAAGCACAGCCCAGTTCCTAATCTTGCTTCTCAGTGTCAGGTCGGCCAACCGTGTCTTCTGAAAGAGAGCCCTCCTCAATCCTTCAATTTTTGACCTTCCACACACCTTACCACTAGGGGTTGGTCACAGCCTTTCATCCAACCCTTCTGCTCAGCAAGGCAATCCTTGAGACACTATTGCTTCCAAGATCAGATCTATTCAATCTGGAACAACCCTACTGGTGCTTTCAGCACGTCACTCCAGGGTGGTGGCAGCAACATGTTCACTTCATTGGGACCCAGGGGAAACTTTAGCACCTATTGTTCTTGAGATATTTTCAGTATCTCCCCCTCTTTCTCTCTTTCTCTCTCCACCCCTCCCCCAAGAACATATAATTATTTTCAGACACAAGAGACAGCACAGTTTGAATCCATAATAAAAGGAGAAACATGAAATAATAAAAGGCCACATAATGTATAAAGACTACTGTTGTCCCGGCCACCACGACAATCCCTGCACATTATTAAGCAGAACAGCTGCAGCTCTTCTCTGCTACTTCCAGATAATGTCCAGGGGTCCAGGGGCCACCGATGCATCAGAAACGACTGGCTGAACAAAAGCATGTGCCCTTGACGGTCATATTTATGCACCCAGAGACCCTGAGAACAGTGATGTGTCCATCCTGGCTACCTAGCAGAATCACTTGGGAAACTTTAAACACTTATCCATGCCTGGACTTTTCCCCAGATCAATTAGAAGAATAGGTGAAGTTGATTTTTTGCCCCGCATAAAAAAACCGAGCAATCCTTTGGAGGCAGGGTAAGAAGTAGGTATATCTGTACTCCCAGATACACAAGAGGATAAAGATGCCGTCCTGTAATGGACTGAATTGTCTCTCCCCCAAATTCATGTGTTGACATCTTTATCCCAAGTATCTCAGGATGTGACTGTATGGGAAGAGAGGGTCTTTTAAAAAGGCAATTAAGTTAATATGAGGTCATTAGGGTGGGCCCTAATCCAATATGACTGGTTATCTTATAAGAAGAGGGAATTTGGACAAAGGGAAGATCTTGAGAAGCCACAGGGAGAAGATGGCCGCGGACAAGCCAAGCAGAGAGTTCGCAGAAGAAACCAATCCTGCTGACACCTTGATCTTGGACTTCCAGCTCCCCAAACTATGAGAAAATAAATTTCCGATGCTTACACCCCGCAGTCTGTGGTACTTTGTTATGGCAGCCCTTGTACACGAATACAAGCCTCTTTTATCAAGGAGCTAGCAGCAAGAGTTGAAACCCCTAGAAGACTCACAATGAGTGAATGACAAGACTCCAACATAGGTCCTAACTCCAGAAAGTTGTGGAGATTTGTTTCCAGACCTACTAGCACATAGGTATCTCTTTTCCTGTCCGGAACACGTTAGTTGGAGTCTCACTAGAGGCAAAAAAAAAAAAAAAAATCTGTTTCTAAGAGCCCCCAGGTCGTTTACAACCCCAGGGGCCTCAGAACACTAACTCTGTCCCCAAAGGGGCTTCCAGTTCCCTCCGAGGACCTGGCTTTCCCTGGACCTTGATCTGATGGAGGACTGCATTCCCTGCCTGTCAGAGCCGTCCCTCTCGCTCCCGGAGCCGGTTTCCCATTCAGATTGTATTCTGAAGCTCCCTGTGTGGGGCGTGAAGTGCATGAATGCTCGCAAAGGAGAGTCTTTATCCCAGAGCCTGAAACTGTGACAAAGAGGGCATCTTCACCTGTGAATTAGCTTGGTTTTTCCAGCTGCCGCCACTGACTTTTCTATCAGAAGACCCGGCCTCTACACAAATGGCGTCTCTGAAAACTGGAGAAACATTTTCTAGCTAATAGCAGGCTTCATTTTTTTTTTTTCCAGCCAGGAAATGTCCTCTTTTAGCAGGCAGCTTGAAAAATACCCTTCCAAAGAACTGAGTTGTCAGTATAAACGTTTAAATGAACCTTTATTAGAACTATAAAAAAAGGCTACTTAACATGTAATTGGACCATTCTTCATGCTTAAACACACTGTTAAAATCTTGTCAATAGCTGAGTTAGAAACCCACAGTAAAAGGCAAACATTTTATCTGTAAGCTCCATTTTATAGGCTGGTAAGATGAGATCACATCCATCACTGTGTCTTTCAAGATGATAGATAGAAATTTGCCCAGGTACCTCTATGCCATTCTATGTTTCCTCTCAGATTCACTGAAGTTAGCTAATGGAAAAGTCACTCTAACAAGATCCTTTCACCAAGGCTGCTCCAAGCAGGATGGAGAGATGAACTGAAGTCCCCCATGCTCCAATGTGGTTCCATTTCCATTTCCTTCCCTAATCCAATGTTCACAGGCTGTTTATTATCAACCAGTTTATAGATCTCTAGTTAATATTTGCTCAGGGCTTATGTTGATTTCTCAATACATGCAATTTTCTGGTTTCAACTTTATCTTTAAGGATTAGATTGGATCGAGCTGCCTTGTAGTAATTTAGTTTTTATCTTATGCCTTACAGTTTTATGTTCTTGTAATAGCACTTGCTTCTCCTTTTTTATTTAATTAAATATATCTTCTTTCACAACTACAGCATTTTTGTTTTGAGTTTATTTATTTAACAGCTGGCAGGGTGCTGGTGTTTTGTAGAGGGAACCACGCTGGGTATTTTTAGAAATTCAGAAGTTGGGGAATGCACCAGCTGAGAAGATGGAAGAAAAATCTGAACTTGGGAGATGAATGCTTAGAGATTAAACTTGGATTGCTTTGGTTGCATGATGGAGCGCCATAGATTAAGTCCTTAAAACAAAAACAGAAACAAAAACAAACAACAACAACAAAATAGATTTAAAAGTTTGCTCAAAAAAAAACACTCCAGACTCTCCCTTTGCCCTTCTAGAGAACAGCTGGCTCTGTTCATTGGCTCAGCAGGTGCAGGGCGCAGGCACTGCTAACACCTGAGGGCTGCCTCCGTCTCACTCAGAGAGGGTGCTATGGATGTGTAAGGCTTTCCAGCCACCTCTGTCTCCACTGACCAGCCCCATTCAAGTCCTGTGGACAGGAAATTCGGATCCATACAAGTCACGTACAGGTGTACAGGAGCCTGGGGTCAGGCAAGTTTGTATGACCCCGAGCGATACCGCCTTAAATGCTTTGTTCTCCAGGAACAACATCCGCGTGTTCAATAACCATGGCGTTCTGTTGAAAGCACATCCACAGCCGTGTTTAGAATACTGGAGATGGATTAACCACACAGGAGCAGGAAACAAGGCTGAGAGTGGAAGGGGAATTACCATGTGCTGAGGGCCTGCCACTGGCCAACCCTGTTGTTGATTAATTTCCTTACAATGTCTCATTGACTACTCATCCAAAGACCAAAAAATAAAAAACAAAAATAAAAACAAAAAACCTACAAAGGACTGATAAAAGCTAGGAAGCCAGTGTATCCAGGTCCAAAAGTCTCTGGGGTAGAGAGTGAGGTAGGAACAGTTATAAAAAGGTGAAAAGTGGAGAAAAAAAATCCATGCTTACCCACGCTAAGCCCAGCCCAAAGGCCAGTGTCTTCCTTCAGTGCCTTTCTAGGATCCTAGCATCCAACAGCCAGTCCAGGGCCCATCCTATAAATGCCTCAATGCAATTTCCTTTCCTTGCTGACTATTATTGAAGCGAGAAACTCAAGGGACCCTTGTCTTTGGCCCTTGATCTAAAGACCCAGATGCATCATTTGTGCTGATTCAGGACAAGCAGAACTAGCCCCAGAAAGCACATGGGAGGCATCAGCGCTGGTGGGTGTGATGCTAGGAGCCTTTGATGCTGGGAGCCCAGGTTTTCCCAGCCACAGTTCTGCCACTCACTCATCCTGTGACCTAACTGGAGGCAACGCCCCACCACAGGCACTGCCAGATCTCACGGCCTGGCTTTTGTTTTGCTGAGTTTGCATATAACAAAGTCACTGAATCAGTCTCTTCTAAGGGCCCAAATGACTTAAGTGTCTGAGTACAGCATACTGGTCAGGCAAATCCCCCCTGCCTCCAGGCATAATGAAGTGGTCACCTGAAGTTTCAGTAGCTGCAGAGAACTGCCATTAAACCAACTTTCATGTCCCAAACCCAGCCAAGTGCCACCATCTGCTACCAGAGTCTCTGCCGGAGCCCAGCGTGAACTCTGCATCTTAAGGCAATATGAGGAGGGGGCTGCTTTTGAAATTTTACTCTCATAGTCTGAGGCTTTCAAGGGTGTTTTGCCTTCCAGATTTATTTCTCCAAGTTGCTGTTAATTGTGTTTTCAATTAGTTATATTTAAAACATCTTGAGATTTGGGCAACTGAAATTGCAGTGCATTAATAATTATTAAACAGAGGTTCTAATCCATTATTTATTGAATAAATTTTTAATACTAATGCAGAATCCATTGTCACTGCCACCATGAGTTTGGCCATTAAGGAAAAAGCTGACGAAAGAAAACCGAAGCTCCAGAATCCTTAAATGAAGGCCTGTGGAGCAGAGCTTCCTGGAGGAAGGATTGGCAGCTGTTTCTCTTTCATGTCTGTTTAATCAAGGCTTTGTTGCCTAGAGAGAGAGAGCGAGTTCCCACATAGTAGGTACTCAGTAAATGTTTGCAAAAAGAGCGAATGAATGAGTGAGTAAATAAATGAATTTAAGAGGAATTAAACTAGGAGAGACTCTTAAAATCTAATATCTTTTTCTATTTTAGCCATTAACAAACACTTAGAGCATTCAGCTAGGCAATGAAGTGTCCACGATGGATAAGACAGTAATCCCTTCCCTCTCAGCCTGACATATCATCATAATACAAATTTAAGTGTAGTGATAATAAAACGTAGTGACCCACCATGGCACAGAAACCCACGTGAGGGGGCGACTCCTACAGAGCAGTCAAAGAAGGCTTCAGTAAAGAGATGATGCGAGGCCCTGGATGCCAATTTTTCCAGAAGTAGAAATGAGGAAAAGATCATATAACAAGCACATTACGGGTATATGCAAAGACACAGGTGTGGATGAATTCAAGATCCTGAGGGGTTTGCTGGTGGAAAGGGAAGTGAGGCTGGAAAGGATGGAGGGAGAAAATAAACACGAAGAGGTTAAGAAAATACACACTTAACAGGTGGGTGTTAGGCAAGGGAATGATGGGTCAGATTTGTATTTCGGGGCGAGCACGCCAATTCACGTTCTACTAAATAACGGAAGCACTGGGCAGAGCGATCATGACTAAAGCTGCAGGGACGGACGAGGAGAAGGGTCGCGACGGAGAGTGATCTAGTAGCCACAAGTGTGGAACTTAGACACCAGCTCTAGTAAAGGGTGAGGAAGGCAGAGGGGAGTCCGAGGTGACCCCAGTGTTTTGGCTGTAGTGGTTTTGAGGAAGGAGGTCTAGGCTGAGCACGTGTTAGGGATGGGAGGGTGACAGATACAACAAAAACCTTCAGAAATGTCTCTCCTGGATATCCAGGTGGAAATCCAGCAAGCAATTGGCTCTACAGGCCTGGAGACCAGCAAAAGGTATGAGTTGAGCCCTAGATGGAGAGTCATTCACACGAGGTGGCAGTTTCAAGCATTTGTTCAGAATATACTGTGCCCAGCACTTGGAAAGATAAACCTTTTGCTGTGGAGAGTCATTAAGAATGATTATCTATAGAATTTTTTAATAAAATTAATTAAACATAGGGAGTGTCTAATGCCTCTATTTAGGGCAAAGAAAAGAAATACAATGAGAAAGCAAAGCAGTGGACTGAAAAGGGATCTTTTTAGAATTCATGCCAGTCTTAGACTCAACCCCCAAACTAATGGATCAATCAGTTAATATTACAAAGCGCCACCTCTAAACCTCTAGGAATCTAGGGATGCAAAAGTGACATCACACAATCCTCTCCCAGCCTCACCAAAATCCCTCAGACACTTTGAGCCTCAACTTCACTGGTCTGCTCCACCAGCTTTCCAGGATCTTCTCTGACCACTGAAGACCAGAGAGCCCCTTCATCTGAGCACCTGTAGCCCCATCAACCTCTGAGCCTCTTTAGGCTCTGAGCACACATTGAACCTGTATAGCTAGGGCTCCTGGAAGGTTACAACCCGACCCCACCCCCACCCACAGATTCCAGCCAGGCCCAGCACAGGACTGAACACGTAACATCTTGTTCTGGTAATGGCTGGTTCCCCAGCAACACTACCAGCCCTACTGGGGCTCTACTCTCCCCGCTCCTGCCCCACCTCCAGGGTGGTTCCACTTAGCCAACCACAGAGATAAGCTCATGTTAGGTGTTTCGGTGAGTATAACGGCCCATTAGATCCATGTCCTCACACTTCCTCTGGCAACTTCCAGCACCAGCGGTACTCAGCCCCTGGATCATGCAACCTTGCCAGCTGGAGAGAAGGGAGAGGGAGGAAGAGGGAGGGGAGAGGGGTTAGATTCAGTACTTTCTCCCCTCCCTCTCACTGACATCCCTGGAAATACTTCAGAATCCCTCAGTACCAACACGCAAAGGATGTAAGACACAATTCCTGTGACTGGGAAAGTGCAAATGAGAGGTATGACATGAAAAGATGAGAAGCGTCCAAGCCTACCTTCAGATGAGGTATGTCCAGGCCAGCAGACTCTGAAGTGAGGTCTGCAAAAACCGCCAGAGGCAAGGGTGAAGACAGCGCCCCTGCAGGATGTGGAGCAGGAAGAAGTGAGCCAAGCTCGGAAGCCGTCTCCATCTTTCCAGGCAAAATTCCCCAAGCCTTCCTTTGTCTTCTCACGTTTCTATCTTTTCACTTACTTTCCTACCTCCTTCCTAGACATGAGCTCCTTGAGGCCAGGAACCTCAATTTATCACTTTTGTATCCTCTACAGTGTCTAGCAAAGCCCTGGCACATTGTAGACCCTCAAAAAATTGTCGACACATCAACGAATAAGTGAACCCTATTTTTAAGAAATTCTATTTACTATGAAATAGTTGAGGATTTCATAAATGAGCTTCAATTCCTTCAAATCCATCATCAAGTTGGCAAGAAAATATAAAAATATACAGTGTCAAACTCGACTGCTAAACACTCTTATGGAACTCTCTGAATACCTCCTATGTATCCAAGAACAACAGAAAGAGCAGAGGGGAGAAGTCGAAAGCCATTACATGACTGTATGGTTTTTAAACTGTGTCTGCTATTTGGGTCATTGTCTTCCAGGAGGGACCGAAGATCCATTAATAACATTTGGATTTTAAGGGAAATCTTTTTAAAGGAAAATGTTGTGCCTTGCAAATATTCTGTGTCCTCAGGGAAAAGAAAGCCAAGGAAAGAAAAACTGCAGCCGGCCCACTCAGGAAGAATTGGGTTGGGGCCAGGAAATCAAAATGAGAATGAATTTAGCATTGGTGTTGCTAGAACTAATTATCAGGGAAATTCTTTATATATATATATATATATATATATATATATATATATATACACATATATATATTTTTAAGAGCAGAAAGGAGAAAGGAGCGGTAGTCTTCATTAAAATGACAGCCAATAAACAGCAGGAGTGGAATATTCCTTTTTTAGCTATTGGATGTAGTGTCCTCATGCTACTGAGAGAGGCAGACCAATGGCTTTTTCAATAACAATGGCAGCAACATAAACAATAGAAAACATGTTATGATCGCAAAGATTACATGATCTAAGTTGACTACATGACAACCTCCGAATACAGCTGCTATTGTCCCTGTCCACAGGTGAGAAATGGAGAGTCCAAAGCTACCCAGTGGTAGATCTGGGACTCAAATGCACGTCTTCCGACTTCCATCTCTGTGTTTCTTCTTCTCCATGTGGCTTGGAGAACCTCCTGATGGCAGACTCCCTGTAGGTATAGGAAACGATGGTGGTTCTTATTCCCACATGAGTGCTGCAATGACCGGGGTCCCAGCTTACACAGAAAACTAGAGCCACGGAGGCCCTGAGGTCTTGTTCACCTAATAGGGACTTGAATCTCATAATTAGTAGCATGACACACCTGCTTTTCCAAGACATAGATTCATGGTGAAGCTGACCCCACTTAGAAGACTACAAGAGGTTTAGTCTGAAACAGCATTGCCCAATGGCCACATCAGAGGGCAGTTCATAGTTGGAACTCAAAAATCAGAGAGAGAAGGACACTTCTGAAATTCAGGAAACCTACTAGGGGCAGCAGCTTCAATGGCTTGTGCTTAGATTACACTTCCAACCCTGTGATCCCTGTTCTCCTAGCCTCCTGCTTCACTAGCACATTCACTTTGAAATAGGAATGAAAACAGTTCACACACAGGCTTGTTGTGAGTACGCACGACAAAAAAGAAAAAAAAAAAAAAAAAAGCATGAACAAGCTCTTGTTAATATAGCCCATGCTACCTTAGGAAGAGAAGGCTGGAGATTGGCACAATCAGCCTCTTCCCTCCTTACCGGTGACCTTGGACCCCAAGGACCAAGTAAGAGGGAAGGCAGGGAACAAGGACTCAGTGTATTATTCAGGTTTCTCCAGGGAAACAGAACCAATAGGATATATATATAGAGAGAGAGAGATCAGAGGAGACTAACTAGAGGGGTTGGATCAGGTGGTTATAGAGGCTGAGAAGCCCTACAATCTGCCTCCTGCAAGATAGAAAATCAGGAAAGCCAGTGTTATAATAAGTCCAAGGCCAAAGGCCTGAGGACTGGGAGCTCCAACTGAGGGTGGGAGAAGATAGAAGTCCCAACTCAGAAAAAGGGGGTTAGAGAATTTGCCCTGCATTTACTTTTTTCTTCTATTTGGGGCCCCAATAAATTGGATTGATGAGGGAGTGGGTATAGGTCTTCTTTACTCAATTTATAGAGTCTAGTGCTAATCTGTTCCAGAAACACTCTCACAAACGAACCCAGACACAATGTTTTACCAGCTATCTGAGCATCCCTTAAGCCAGTCAAGTTGACATATAAACTTAACCATTCCATTCAGGATACTTTCCAGCCTCAGAACAAAGATCCAGCCAGGATCTGCCCCCTGTGTGTGGCTTCTGAAACAGGGAAGCACACCCGTCCTTTGGTGCCAATCGCATTGCATTCCAGGGCTAATTGTGCCCACTTTGCCCTAGGCAGACAATGAAAGTGTGTCTTAAATGAAAACCCATCTCCTTTCCCTTGACCATACTAAACCTCCTAATTTCTCTTTCCCCCCTCTGCAGTTAGTAACTTAAGTCTGCTTGGAGCTAAATGACCCAGTTAATACAGCCTGTCTGGGAACATGGCTAACTGTCAAAGAACCATCCTACACTCACCAGGGAGAGGCCCTCACAGCACAGGGGCTCATATGTATGCCGTCACTTTCTATTCCGATCCAAGGCTTAAGTTTCTAGGTCAACAGATCAAGAGGCTGGTGGGTTCTGGATCCCCCAAGGGGAGCCAACATCACCTAAGTCTGACCTCACTTGTCACACAGTTCATCTCTCCCCAGGCCTGGATGGTTGAGCAAAATTTTATCTTGGTGATTAAAGGAGCAATGCTTTCTCTTTTAGAGAAACACACTGTGATATTTATATAGAGGAAATGATGTGATTTACAAGGTTTCCTTCAAAATAATCTGGGAGGAGGGTGGCATGTGGATGGGGCAGTCTCAGCTTGAGTGAACCACCATGGGGACCAGGTGATAAGTACATGGGGGTTCCCTAAAAGAGTCTGTCTGTCTTGGCATATGCTCGAAATTCTCCGTGATAAATTCCACTTTTTGGATAGCATGGTTGAAACCTGAAAGGCTGAAGGAAAGAGTCCTAAAGAGCCACATTTTAAAATAAATAAAATTTCAAGATGCACTTGGTACCCCTCTCTAACTCAGATTATTTTTTATTTCCTAACCTGGTTTTTACTTCTAGGGTTCATCAGAGGACTTCCTCTTAATTTACGCTAAATCTTTATTTCAAAAACAGTCCCTCCAGGACAACAGCTCCCGAGCTGCATGCCAGGGTGACATCAAAAGCCTTTTTGGCAGCCTGTCCACAGCCTCCTTCCATCTTAGCTACGAGCAGATTATTTTCCTCATAGGATAAGTCAGGTAACCAGAGGACCCTGCCATTTCCCCATTTCCTTTCACCTGCCTGTCCTGCCCCTCTGTGCTCAGGAAAAGGCAGAAACGGAGAGAAGAGGAGAGCACAGTCATGTTGGTGACTTGGACCCCCTTTGGAAAATGTTCTAATTGACTGGAAAAACATAAGGATCTTCTTCTCAATTGACCCATACCCATGTGTAAACTGCGGCATGGACCGTGGGGCTGTGTCTCAGTACTTCTGTTTACCAGCCCACAATATACCCAAATTATAAGCCTGCGTCTTAGAGGAAGGAACCTCCTCAGAAGGGTTAATGCAGCAAACCCAGTTCTATTAAATCACAGAAAAGCCCCCGCCGCCTTGCTCAGCATTTTTCTCCCTAAACCCAGCTAACTGCTAGATCCCATCAGACCCCAACCCCACATCTACACTGTCTTGACACTTTCCCCTTCTCGCTCCAGCACTTTTCAGCCATGAAAATGTCACCTCCTATCCAGACCACCCCATTCCAACAAAAATGACATTTTAAAAACTGGTTTCTATTCAAATTAATTGGGATTTTAGTCAGAGAGATGAGTGCATGTGTAAGCAACCTGACGACAGTTGCTACCCAGTGATGCTCAGGACCAGCTCTGACAACCCCTCAGCCCAGCCACTGGACACCCCATGCCCTGATGGCACCCTGGGCACTGTGAGCTGGGCGCAGCTCAGGAGCAGCTACATGAAAGCAGACCTCATACCTTAGCCTTCTTCTTCCTTATCTCACCGAGCATGAGAACTGGCCTTCTAAAGAAGTATGCAAGGAAAGCAGAAGTAGAGACGTAGACATAGAGAACAAACTTATGGACATCAAGGGGGATGTAGGGGGTGGGATGAATTGGGAGATTGGGATTGACATATATATACTATTAATACTATGTATAAAATAGATAACAAATGAGAACCTACTTTATAGCACAGGGAGCTCTATTCAGTGCTCTGCGGTGACCTAAGTGGGAAGGAAATCCAAGAAAGAGGGGATATGGGTATACATATAACTGATTCACTTTGCTGTACAGCAGAAACTAACACAACATTGTAAAGCAACCATACTCCAATAAAAATTAATTGAAAAAATAAAAAATAAAGAAGTGTGCAATGGGGGACATCGTCAACCCAGTGTTCTGTGTGCTCCAAACCCAGAAGCAAATAAGGGCGGAGATGAAGTATTTTTGGAAGAGCGAAAGAAGCTGTACCCATCCAGGGATAAAGTACTCACTTCTCCTCCTCCTTCCTGCTTTCATGTTGCCTACTACCTGGTTAATTGATCAAAGTATCAAGTGGAGAAGCCAGGACAGAAGATGAAGCTGGAATCGGGGAGGGAATGTAATTGCTGGGGAAAAGGGTTCCCTTGCACCCAGGAAGGCAAACCTCCTGTCCACAGCAGCTCCTGGGCTGCTATCTGGCAGGACATTCACACACCCTGATTTCCCAGTCAGGAAATAGCTTCCTGATATTTCTCCCAAACATATTTTCCCCCTAAATTTAACATCTACTTGGCACAATGACAGGTTCGGATAAAAAGGAAGAAACATGGCTAGACAATCACGGTCCCATTGGGTCTACTTCCTTAGGGATCTAGACCCCAAGATTCTGTCCACTTTAATTTAGCAACAGCTTTTGTCTTAGAGTCCCACTAATTGCCAGATCTTTAGAACACAGGCTTGGATGTCAGTGAACAAGAAGTAATCATCCTTCCAGAAACTCTGGGTCACTAGCCAGGAAGTAGATATTTGCTATTGAGAATCCTGAATACGCTTTGGTGACTTCCAAGCCAGAGGAAGCCCTTCATTCCCAGCAAAGGAGTCAGATCGCTCCTTCCAGGCTAAGCGGCTGCAACCATGGCAAGCATTCCCGCAGTTCTCTCACTGTGCTCTAAACCGGCTTCGTTTGCAGCAAGCAACCATTCATCCCCTAAAGACAATGTGAAGCCACTCCAGTCAGCTGGGCTGTGAGGATGGCGACACATAAGCAATATACTGGGTGACTCTTCCTACACTTCCTAAAGAAGGTGGGGCTGGCATTACTACAAGAAAGAGTCAACTAGCGCATCTGAGACATAACTTGAGATCACCTCCTACTCCTAAGAGAGCTTGACCTGATGCAGGAGGTTGGACTTTTTTCCCTGATTTTTCAATGATATGGCAGCTGAGATTCAAAAAATTAAAGCATTTTAAAGACCTTAAAAATGGTAAGCATTCAATAAATATTTAATAAACATGAAAATAAGACAATCAGGCAGATACATCAGACTCCACCCTCTTCTTTCTTTTCCTCTTGCTCTAAGGGTTCCAACCTCTAGATGTAAGGTATGATTACTAAGAAAATTTTTATTGTAGTGATTTCATCTTATTCCAAGAGAGGTCCTACTTGTTTCTGAAAACTGTCTAATGTGTATTCAGGTTAAATCACAGACAGGGTTTCCCCATTCTCAGCGCTACTGGCTGGAGGCACCTCCTTAAAATTAGGATCCTCAGTTCCTGGCGGGGATGAGTCCTTTCATGTTCACTTGCTTCTGACTAAGCACCCAGCCAGCTGCAAAGGCAAGTTTTCTTCATGTTTCTCCCACCTGATGGAACTGAGTTTAACAGAGAACAGACTGCCAGCAGCCACATCTGTTGTACTCCGAGAGGCAAATCATAGGCAGTGCCTCATAGGTGTCTCCCTAAATTGGAGATTAAGTCTGGGTCCCTAAGTTACTAAAATTATTAAATTGGGCACTGATTCCAAGTTAGCCCCAGCCTCACCAAAGCCTTCCACAGTGGTACTGAGGAGTGACACAAGAAATCGGAGATCTGGGCATTTCTGATGATCAGAATCTAAGTGTCACTCTGTGTTTCTTAGTAAGACAGCTGGAATGTCACCTCAAATGTCACACAGTGTTCTTATTTTCAAGGAGTACTTATTTTCAAGGAGTACCAACATGTTATTAGGTCCTCATGACCACTTTGTGAAGAGGGTGGGGCAGGGATTCGTATCCTTACTGTGTACGGGGTGATCCTGCATCCTTCAGCATCATTCAACACATCACCTGCAGTCAGACACGAGTCACTGACAGAGCTGGGCCCAAACCCTGGGGTGGCCTCCACCTCTCCCTGCTGGTGACTGCTGTCACTCACTGTCACTATTCCTGGTGTTCAGTACACTCCTCTGGGCCCTCTGTACACTGAGAGATCAGTGAGATACCTGCCTGGGCCTCTTTCCTAACTTTTCTCTTTTTACCATCCTTCTCCCTGACCTGGTGTGGCGCTCACAGGAATGAGGCCAGGTCTGCAAGCCTCAGCCTATCCCTGAACTGTCTGGGGAGACTGCCACATGACACATTCCTAGATTAATTTGGGGAGAATTATCTTCATGAGTGCCGCACTCATAAACACAGTATTTTTTTTTCCTTTTTTTTAAATCTTCTTAAATGTCCTTTAATAGAATTTTTTCCATTTGTGCTCTATACATTCTTCATTAGATTAATCCTTATGTATCCTGCAGGGTTTTATTGATATCATGAATGGTATTTTATGCTCTTTTATGTCTTCAATTTTGTTACTTCTGATATAGAAAGACTCCATATGTTTTTATGTCATCTTGTTTCATAACTGCACTCTGACTGGTCCTAGTAGTTTGTTGATTCTGATGGTTTTTATCAGAAGATAGTAACAGTTTTGTATCTTTTAATCAACATGTGTGTCTTTGTGTATGTGTGTCTTTCTGCGTATGTGTTACTTCATTGCCCAGGACCTCCATAAATCTGTGGACTATAGTGATTTTAGTAATTTTAAGTCATTTTTTTTTTGTCTCCATCAGTTTAGCTAAAGATTTGTCAATTTCATTGGTATTTTCAAAGAAACAACTTTTGCTTTTGTTTATATTCTCTATCGTTTTCTATATGTCATTAATTTTTGTTCAGATCTTTGTTGTTTCCTTCCTTCTGTTGGCTTTAGGTTTATTGTGGTTATTTTTTCAGTGTCTTAAGATGAAAGATGAGGTTAATGATTTAAGATCTTTCTTCATTTTTTATTAATATAGGTATTCAAAACTATAGATTTCCCTCTAAGCACTGCTGTAAGTTTTGGAATGTGTGTCTTTATTTTCATTCATCTCAATGTATTTTCTAAGTTTTCTTCAATTTCTTCTTTGATCCATTGATCATTTAGGAGTGAGTTTAATATCCACGTTTGTGGGTTTTCCTTTTTTTTTTTTGCTGTGATTGGTAATTTCATTCCACTATGATCAGAGATTATACTTCGTATAATTCTGATTCTTCTATATTTATCAAAGCTTTTCTCATGGCCCATCATACACTCTATCCTGGATAATATTCCATGAGCACTTGAGAAGAGTATATTTGCCTCTTATTTTTTTCTATAAATGTCTGTTAGGTCAATTTGGTTTATAGTGTGGTTCAAATCTTCTACTTCCTTGTTAAACTTTTGTCTAGATGTTCTATCCATTATTGAAAGTAGAGTATTAACGTTTCCAGCTATTAGTTTTGCATTGTCTATTTCTCCCCACATTTCTAACAGTCTGTTCTTTATGCATGTGTGGGCTCTGTTAGGTATGTGTATGCTAATTGTTATATCATCATGATAAACTGACACTTTTATGATTATAAAATGTCCCTCTTTAACTCTATTACAATTTTTTTTGCCTTTTATTTTCTCTGATATTAGTGAGAGCCCCTTCTGGTTTCTTATAGTTGATGTGTGTGTGGTATATCTTTTCCATTCTTTACTTTTATTCTATTTGTAACTTTCAATTTAAAATGTATCTCCTATAGACAGCCTATAGCTGGATCACAACTTTTTTAATTCAGTCTGAAAATCTCTGTATTTTGATCAGATTGTTTAATCTATTCACACAACGCTACAATTATTTTATTTGAATTTATGGTTGCCATTTTACTTTTTGCTGTCTTTATGTCTCACAACTTTTTTGTTCCTTTCTTCCTCCTTTACTGCTTCCTTTTGCACAAAGCAAATATTTTCCAAAGTAACATTTTAATCCCTTTAATAATTTTTTCATAATTTTTAGAAGATATTTTGTTAGTGAAAACTCTAGGGCTTGCCATATACATATAAATTTATCAGAAAATAAATCTATTTCAGATTTACACCAATTTAATTATAGTGAGACATAGCAATGTTACTCCTATATAAACCTATACCTTCTTCTCCCCTGTTGTGCTGTTATTGGTATACATACTATATGTAGATAAGCTACAAACCCCAAAATACATTGTCATAGTATGACTTTATATAATGTTATGTCTTTTAAAGAAGTTTAAAGAACAGAGGAGAACAAATATTTGTTTATAGAGTTTGTTATATTAACCATCTTATTTGCCATTTCTGGATCTTTGTTCCTATAAATTCAAGTTACCAACTAGTGTCATTTCTTTATTCCAGTAGTTTTTCTCCAACCTATCTCCTTGTACATACGTTGTCAAAAAATAGCATCTCTTTGTTAAAGTCCCAAACAATAGAATTATATACATACTGTCCAATAAACTCCTTTTTTATTCAATTAAGGGAAGAAAAAGGAAAAAATATGCTTTTATGCTATCTTGTAAAATAACATAATTATCTTTAGTCTTTCTTTTTTTTTAAATGTGGTTTCAAATTACTGCTTGGAGTTATCTGTTTTTATCCTGGGAACTTCTTTTAGTATTTCTTGCAGATCTGCTAGCAATAAATTCTCTCAGATTCTGTTTACATGGGAATGTTTTTATTTTACCTTCATTTTCAAAAGACTGTTGTGCGGGATATAAGATTCTTGGTTTGACAAGTTTGGTTTTTGTTGTTGTTTATCCAGCACTTTGAATATGTCACCCCACTGTTTTCTGGCCTCTATTGTTTCTGATGAAAAATTAGTTCACGATATTATTGAGGAATCCTTATATTTTATGAGTCACCTTCTCTTGCTGCTTTCAAGACTTTGTTTTCTTTCATCTTTTTCACTGTGATTTGCCTGGGCATCAACCCCTTTGTGGTCATCATATTTAGAATCTGTTGAGTTTCTTGGATGGGTAGATTAATGGTTTTCATCAAATTTAGAAAGTTTTTAGCCATGATTTCTTCAAATATATTTTTTGCTCTTTCTTCTCTTCTCCTTCTGGTACTCTCATTACACACACGTCCCATATTTCTCTGAGTCTGTTCATTTTTCTTCATTTTTTCTCTGTTATTCAGATTGCATAGTCTCTAATTGATATACTTTTAAGTTTACTGATTCTTTCTTCTGCCAACTCAAATCTACAGTTAAGCCCCTCTAGTAAAATTTTAATTTCAGTTATTGTACTTTTCAACTTCTTCATTTCCATTTGGTTCTTTTTTATCGATATCATTTCTATCTCTTCATTATTATTCTCTATTTTAGGAAACATAGTCATTGCACCTCCCTTCCTCCCTTTACGTCTTTAACTGTAGTTTCCTATAGTTCTCTGAGTGTATTTATAATACTGGCAAACCTCATTTTATTGTACTTCACTTTATTAAACTTCGCAGATACTGCATTTTTTTACAAATGGAAGGTTTGTGTCAACTCTGCGTCAAGCAAGTCTATCAGCACCATTTCTTGATCACATTTACTCACTCCATGTCTCTGTATCACATTTGGGCAATGCTCACAATATTCCTTTTTCATTATTATTTTCATTATTAATATTAAAAACTTTTAAATTATTGTCATATTTGTTACAGTGATCTGATCTGTGATCAGTGACCTTTGATGTTACTATGGTAATTGCTTTGGCAATTTTTAGCGATAAAGTATTTTTTAATTAAGATATGTACACTTTTTAGACATATTACTATTGCATACTTAATAGACTATAGTATAGTGTAAACCTAACTTTTACAGGCATTGGGAAAGCAAAAAAAATTTGTGTGAATCACTTTGCTGTGATATATGCTTTATTGCAGTGGCCTGGAACCAAACCTGCAATATCTCTGAGGTATGCCTGTCATTGCTTTAAACTCTTTGCTAAATCTGACATTTGGGTCCTTGACAGGCAGTTTCTGTGGCCTGGTTTTTTCCCATCTGGGTCACCTTCTTCTATTTCTTTGCATGTCTCATAATGATTGAAAACTGGACGTTTTAGATAATGCACCTCTGTATGTTGATCCCCTCCTCTGGGCCTTGTTGTTGTTTGCTATTTGTTTGGTGAGTTGGCTGGATTATTTTGGTGGCCTATTTCCCTTTAAGAGAGCAGCCTCTGATATCCCTGCTCAGAGGGTGCAGCCTTGGGCATGCATACTGTCACTCTGGGATGGCAGTGATTTTATTAGTGATCTTTTTGTGTCTTCTGCGATCCCTCTGTTGTCTGCCTTCACTGATATCATGCCCAGCTATTAGCCTCCACTAATTGCTGGCTGATTATTCTATTATTTTGACAATGCCCTGGGGCATAAATTGCTCCACAGTCTGTTGCAATTAAATGTGGGTCCCTTTGCAGGGGTAATCTTTGAGGCCAGTCTTGGAGGTTTGTGTTAACCCCAGGAGGGTTCTTCTTGGCTGTCTCTTTCCATAATTCTCTCTGGGAAGTTTCTATGTGGTCAAAGTTTAGCTTGTTAGTCACATGGAGCTACCAGTCTCCTCTTAGTTGCTTGTCACCAAAATCTCCATTGTTTTTAAGAACACTCCTAGGTTTGAACTTCCTCACACCATGGTACAAATAAAGTCAGTTCTCTTGGGGAGAGCTTCACTGCTCTTTATTCTTACGGCCTGCCTCTCCTCTTGAGTGAAAAGTCTGCACCACTGCTTCACAGCTGGAGGCAGGGACACTGGCTTACGTCTCTCAGAGTCACACCTCTGCTCCATGACCTTCATCAGTGTCATCTGGACTGGGGTAGCAGCCTCCAGTCTTTGCAGCTTGGGGCCCTCTATCTCTGACCTTTCATGCCTGAAGTAGATTTTCCACCCTACAAGTGGGGAGTAGGTAGAGGAAGAAAGCCCCTTAACTCTCAGTCACTCTTGCCAGGAATAGAGCCTCTGAAACACAGAGATGGGAGTGGGTGGTGGGGGGTAGGGTGGGAAGTGCTGGTGGCCTTCCCCTCCCTAGGAGACACCACAGCCCTATTCTGGGGTTTGGGTGAAGATGCGGCCCTGTGCTCCTGGTTGCATTTGCATGGAGTGGATCCCATCACTGTGAGCTGGGAGGGGGGACAGGAGAGTGAATTGTGACACAAATGCCACACACTGTTACTGTTCTTCCTGAGATTTAGTAAACCGTCTTGAGTAAATATTTCATTTGCTGTATGCCCTGAAGACAATTTCCAGAGACTTTGAATGGAAAGGGTCCACGGAGCGCCCCACACCACTGTGCCAGAAATCATGTCTCCACAAGTCATTCTAGGGCTCCTAGAAGTATGTGGGTAACATGCACTGTGAGATACTGGTGGCAACTTGGATCCTGGACCATTTAGAATGGAGATAAGAAGAAGAGGTAAAAAATGGAGAGTGTAGGGGAAGAGAGAGACAAAGAGAAAAGGTGGAGGAGATGTCTATCTAATCATAAGTTTGAACATATTGCAAGAATTAATATAAATTTAATCTGGTTTCAGCCAGCAGCAGCTTTAGACACAACTTTGAAGTGTGCATATGTTGTCTTTGGCAGCTCTGTCTTCCATCTGTGAACCTCTCCTCATCCCTGGTAGCCTCCAGGTGAGGGGACTTACACTTTGGACTTTTCTCTCCCTCATATGGTCCCTTTTCAGCACTGTGTTTAAGTTCTAGAGGAAGTTGCCAGCCCTTAATTCACACTAAAGAAGGTGTCACTGGCTGGGAACTGCTTACTGTGAGATCTTGCTATTGGAATTTGCCTTTTAACAGAGAAAATCCTACTCATCCCAAAGGCAAAATCTTCTAATTGAGAAACTTAAGGATTTATCACTGGACCAGCCCAGGAGACATTAGTCCAGAGAGAAAGGGGTTCTTCTGGAACATCAACAAAAGCAGTTTCACACGTTCCTGAGGCCTCTTGAGCCAGACATTCTGGCTGTGGAATTTCTATCATGTCCACAAATCTGAGGAAGCACACTTTCTCAGTAAGCACAGCTGCTCTCCATTTGGTTAATGATAGCCCATTTCAAATTTGGTGTATGCAAACAAAAGAGCCAGCAGGCCCAGCTCTATATAGCTTGCCCAGAAAGGCCTCTGTGCCTTTAGTATAGTGTATACTAAAGGCTGCCGCATGGTCTCTGGTAGAGACAGAAGTGTCTGTGTTGTATCTGGTGCAACAAGGCTGGACTGTGTCAGGTGAGTGCCAGGTGTAGACACTGGGTTATACTGTGATCTACCAGCATTTGGTAGCAGGCAAGCCAGTGAAGGGATTGCAGAAAGATACCAAGGGCTGTGCTAGCAGCAATGACAAAGCAGAAGTTCCTAAGGACAGTAGATTCCCAAATCTACACATAAAGAAACTGGTTCTCAGAGAGGGTGCCAGGCCCTAAATACACTAAGTAAATATAAAAAACGTTAGAATTCAAGTTTTAATATTTTGACTTCAAAGTACGTGCTTTTCTACTGATTCTTTTAGTTCAGGTGATTGTTTATGGCAGCAAAGATGTCCTTTAGGGAGTTTCTCAACTCACAATGCATGTGCCTTTAAATACGGCCATCTCTGAGAATGAAAAGTGGTCTTTGGGTGCCTACTAAACTTCCCCAGACTGAGGGAACCACCATTCCCTGAGCGAATCTCCCCTGTCCATGGTGCTGAATTTGAAGACAAGCATAGCTGGCATAAAAACAAAAAAATATGGATCTGAATTTTAAAGGATCTTGAATATTACTCTGAGCCTGGCCATTGAAAATCAGTAAAGCCTTTTTCAAACCCTCTGCTTTAGCCCACAAATCTCTTCTCTTTTCCAAAATCTTCAAGTTGAACTGGATAAAATAAGTGACACTTTCAATTAACAAGAATTGTTCAAACCAATATCTTTTCAGTTCCATAATTCCAAAGATTCCATTATCTGGGAATAAATTGATGAAAAGAGAGCATGGGAAGGTCTATTTCATAAACATCAATGCAGATATAACTAGAGTTCAAATAAAAAGAATCAGAGACCCATCAAGTTGGTCTCAAGCCACAGCACTGAGCTAATGCAGGTTGCTGAAGCTGGTTCTGAGAACAAAGGCTGAAGACAGAGTATGTCTTTATATCTGGTACAGAATTGATTTTCAAGCCATAAAAATGTTAGTTAAGGAACACTGACATGAACTAGGGCAAGGTGGGGGGAAAAAAGTTTGAAAATAGCAAGTGCAATTTCGGGCTTATGAGAAATGGAATTAAAGTTAAGAGAAGGAAGGCAATCTATTGTTGTCCAGAAACTGGCAAACAGCACAGCCACTGTATCATTATAGTGGCAACGACCTGCTGTGTTCATTTGTCTCTGAGCTGTCTGACCTAGGAGCTGAGTGATTTATCTACTTTCCACAGCTTCAGCTGGGCCAGGCCAAGAGGATAACTTGGAGAAAGGGGTGGTAGTGGGGGTGGTGACACTCAAGCACTGAGCCAAAGAACTCCATATGTCTTGTGTTAGAGAGCATGCTCATAAATCAACCAATATCACGCATTTATTTCACACCTACTATAAACAAATCTCTGTGCTAGAAAGATGCTGGTCATACAAAGATTGAAAAGGGCAGAGTCATTGGCCTTGGAGAGCTTAGAATCCAGTGGCAAAGATTAAGCATTCATAAAATAAATTACATGGCTAGAGACAACAGGAGCTATCAGATCACAGAGGAGAACTGTTAACTTTCATATCATGGAAGGCTTCTGAGAGGACATAGCACCTGAATCAAATTTAAAGAGCAGGTAGAATTTGCACAGGCAGGAAAAAATGGGGGTGAACGCTTAAGAACAAAGCAATTAGCAAAGCCTCAGAGGCAGGAATGGATCAATTATGTTATGAGAAGGATAACACTGCCCATCCAAAGCCAAATTCATGATCTAGATACAAGACAGACAGGACCCAAACTCTCCACAATAAGGGAGAGAGTTGAGGAAGCAATGAATACTCAAGGCTCTGTATGTCAATACTGGACTGAACCACTTGGTCAAAAATTGAATGACTTCTAGTATGAAAATTAAATTTCTACCACAGTAGGGTATGCTGCTAAGGTACAGAGAACCGTTAAGACCAAGCATTCTTTCATCCCATGACTTTCCCAAAGTTATCTCTGAAGTTAACCAGGATAATGTTTCGTCTTCAAGCTAGTTTGCTCTCATCCTGGTAAATAAGAAAATCCAATGGTAAGGATTAATTCTGGCAGGAAGAATCAAGAGTCCATAAGAATCCTTAGAAATTAGACAACATTTTGTTCACCTGTCTTGGATTCAATGACCTCATTGCTGACTTGCAACACCAGTTAAGTACATCCCATCCTCATTACAAATTAGGCAGGCTACCTCATAGAGCAGCCACCAAAACACAACAACTTATAGAGTCAGAAAACAGATTAGAGGGAGGAAGGAAAGCTGAGGAAATCTTAAGGTATAAGGGAGAAAACATCTTATTTCTAACTGTAGACATATTTCTAATTTTTAATTCTAGCTCATGGAAGAACAGAAGGAAAGAAAGTCCAGATGAAAATTAAGATGCCAAATATCAGAGAGAGTGGTTTGAAAAGAATAGTCTTGTTTGCATTACAACAAAGAAGCTTTGGGTATGTGGAGGGGGAGGCAGGAGCAAACATGTACTTTGGTGTTGCATACAAACCTGCTACAGAAGACTCATCCTGAGGAACCATCAAAGCTGTATGTCTTCAGGCAGATAGAACTCACACACAAAAAAGCAAATAAAAAGGCATCTAGCAATTTGCTGTTATTCAACTAATGGAAATTCTAGAGAAAAAAATACAAACTTCATTGAGAGAGAGGTGTTCACCTGGACAAAGACTGAGACCTGACCACACTGTACCACTGAGAACATGCTCTAGAACATGCTCAGTGGTCTCCCAATCTCCAACTTCTGAGCATTCACATGTATCAAGCATTCATGTAAGTCATCTCCCTTGATGAGTTCAACTCCAAGACTTCCTGATCTCTTGACTTCTGCCACCAGCACCTTCTTAGTTCTCTTTCAATGTTTCCTAGCAATCCAACTTAGTCTCCTTTTCAGGACACTCTTCCTCCTCTCCCCTCTGGATTGAATGTGTTCCCCCTGAGATTCAGCTCTCTCTTTACTCCCTTCCCATATTAAACTCAATCTCAGGGAGAGAAAGGCAGAAGGCTTAGAATTGAATTTTAGGGACCTCCAATGACTAGCTTGGCAATGTTGGGCAATGTACTTATCCATTCTCAATCTGTTTCCTTATCAATAATACACAGATAATATTATCTTCTCAGCTTATGTTAGTTGACTATTTTGAAAATCACATGAGATGATAAAAGGGGGAATGCTTTAAAAACTGTAAATACTTACAAGCTCTTCATCTCTATGGCAAGATGGATGATGAAAATTGTGGTGAATCCTCTCATCTAGACTGTATCCACTACCAGCTCCATTATTTCTCTTCCCGCTAACCTGGCCCCAAACACAATCCCATGCTGTGACCCACACCTGCTGACTGCTCCCCTTCCTTCCTTCTACCTCCATTTTACCACTTTGAAGATGACCATTAGAAAACCCCTCAGTTTAGGACATGGATTAAGGGGAGAATTGTGCTAAATCTGGATAAGCCAGCAACTGGTATAACTGCAAACCACAGTGCTGTTCTATCAAGAGACATCTCAACTTTGTATTTAACCACAAGGGCTCTGAAGTCATACTTCCTGTGTTCAAATTCCATCTTCTCCAGTATGACTTGCTCTTTGACAATAGGTAAATTGCTTGACCTTTTTGTGCCTCAAATTCTTCAACTATAAAACAGGGATGTTAATAGTAGTATCTACCTCATGGGGCTCTTGTGATTTTTACATGAAATAAGATACATAAATTATCTGAGATATCATGAATATGGAATAAATATTTGGTCTAATTTCATATAGTTAGAGGTGGTAACAAGAACTCAATCACTCCACAAATATTCAAGGATTAATTAGAAATCTATTTGCTCCAGGAACTAGGGATACAGGGAGAACAAAGCAGAGATCTCCTCAGACTTATTAGAGTCTAGTGTGGAATATAAACAAGTAAATAAGAAATTAAAGCAGTGATAAGTGCTGTGATAGAGAAAAAATAAAGGATGCTATGAAAACACACAGAATGTGCTTCTTAGAAGGATGGAAATGGGGAAAAAGCAATGAGGTGTTATGGGCTGAATTTTGTCACCTCAAAAGTCATATGTTGAAATTCTAACTCCCAGTACTTCCTAATGTGAATGTACTGGGAGAAAAGGTATTTAAAGAGGGTATTAAGGTTAAATGAGGTCATTAGATTGGGCCCTAATGCAATGTAACTGATGTCCTTAAAGGAGGAAAAAATTAGGACACAAACACACATAAAGGGAAGACCATGTGAAGACACAGGAGAAGATGACTATTTACAAGCCAAAAATTGAGGCCTTTGGAGGAAACTAACCCTGACAATACCTTCATCTTGGACTTCTAGCCCCCAGAACTGTGAGGACACAAACTCCCCTTGTTTAAGCTACACAGTCTGTAGTACTTTGTTATGGCAGCCCTAGTACACATAGGGTGTGGCAATGGGATTCTGCAGAGAGACAGGACAACACATCTGAGACTGAAGTATGAGTAGGAGAGAGCATATTTTGGCAAGGGCAGAAGGCATGGAGCCACAAGAGAAACGCCAATGCCACAACTACTCGTAATATGACCTTTCATTTGAATGTATTCCAAGTTCTTTGGGGCACATTATGAACTTCTTTTGTCTTCACAACAGCCTTGAGGTGATTGGACACATCTGATTCATAACTATCACTATTTTCCAGAGATCAAAACTTAGGTTCAGCATGGGGCTGAACTTGACTCACCCAGACTAGATAAGTGCAAAACTGAAGCTCTTAGTGAAGAAATAACAAAGCTATCTCTTCCTTGTATTTGGTACTGATATAGTTTATCTTTATTGATGTCATGAAGCAGGAAAAAATTTAATTCTCAGTATAATCGTATTCAGAAACAGCTAAATAATATAAGATAATCAGTTTGGAGACAGATAACAAGTGAACAATTTGAAAAAGACAGAAAGAATGGTTGAATATGGGCTTACAGATGAATTAGGCCAGCAGATAAAAATGGAAACTGGATATGACAAATGTTTTGGAGGGCTTGTGGGTGGTGGGTAAATTTGGTGAAAGCTGTATGTTCTTTTCAAGGAAGGAGAGGGGTGAATAGTGAATCAAAACTTCTCCCCTAGTCCTCAGACATCTTCAATGGTGATTAAACAGTCTTTCCCCCATATCTAGCACATCTTCCTTGAGGTAAATGAACCTGAGTTGACCTCTTTGAGATAAATCCACTCTGTATGAGGACTTCTAAAAAGTAACAAAGTGAGGTCTACATGGTGTTTCCACTGTTCTGACACAGTCTAGTGATGGGACGTTGGTTGAGTTAACTAAGAAAGTATTCTTAAAGCAGCACCTCAGTTTCCTCACCTGTAAGATGGGGCCTCATTTAACATGAGAGCTAAATGAAAGAATTAGAGGAGAGGTCTAAGGCTTGGTCTAAAGCACTGTGCCTGGCACAGAGCAAGCACAGGATAAATAGTAGGTCCTTATACAAAATTTTAAGGGAGAAAAGGAGCTGCTTCTGACTTCAGGCTACAAAATAATTTAGATGCCATTAAGCTCCCTTCCACTCTGAACTTTACACTATTCAAATGCATCAGTAATGGATTAACACTTCCATGGCTGTGAGTTCCCTGGGCAGACAAATGAAGACAGCTGGCAGCACCCAGAATCCCCTCCTACTTTCTGAGATGAGCAAGCTAAAGTCCAAAGAACCTAGTGATGTCAAGTAAATATATCTGAGCCTGCCACTGGAAAGTTCCTAATAAGGTTTCCAGGTGATTCATTGGGTAACGGGAGGCATCTGACTCACCCAGGCTGCCCTTGCTCACATCCACAGATTTGATGGACAGCTGGTCTCAGAGAATGCTTTTTCAGAGCAATCCAAGGTGTTCTTCACAGGGTATCAAAAACACAACAATTACTCCACTGAGAAATGATGAAAACCAAAGATAACAATTATCTTCACCAAGACAAGAGCACTGGAAAGATGAGGGACAGTATTGTCTAGGAAGAGAGATGTGCTGTTTTTCAAGCTTTATAGAACCACCAGATTCTCCCTAGGGTTCATGTCAGTGGGCTGCACATGTCTGTATAGTCATGGAGTGCCACATTACAGGGAAATGTCACTAAGCCAAAGGACCTTAAACAGGGCATCCAGTAAATTCTGAGCAATGATATTGGCCTCATCTGCCTGGACTCCAAAAGCAGAGCATTTGGGAACATGATCTTGCAACATGGAGCCTCCAGATAGTGAATTGAGAACAGCCTGCCAATCACAATTACAAGATGCTCCTGGACACCCCCATGCAAGTGTGAATCCTTCCAACTATATCCTCTTTGCTTCTCTCTACTCCCACACAGGCTCCTACACCATTCAAGGTACTCTCTAATATTGATGTGTTATTTGATTTCTGCTGAAATAATGCTTTTAACTTTCTTCAAATGCTCTGCCTCCCCTCTTTAATCTTAAGTTCTTCAAGGGCAGCAGGAATCCATTCTCCAATTTCTCATGTCCTCCTCTCTTTCTCCAAACCCCTACCCCAGGCCTAGCTTCAGCCCTAACCTCAGCACAGGTCCCACACCAATGCCTGTAGTATGACAGAAAGAAGAGAACCCTGTTTGCTTCATCTCAAAAAAACACAGAAATCCCAGGAAAAAGTCTTCATAAATGACATTAGTCAAGGCAACTGCCATGTACCAGTGTCGTCAAAGTGTTCACTCCTGCATAGCTAACTCCTCCTTATTAGACTAATTTTTTAAGTTCATTAAAATGCCATGTAATTTGCTTTCTAAACTGTGATATGTCTGGGATGGTTTGCAAGAAATTCAGAACAGGAAAACTAGGAAGACAGAATTGGTTTTAATCAGGGCCAGGTACTGAAGGTGATCATAACGGATTGGTGCTCTCTGTACATTTCCCTTCTCACTTCACACTGACTTTGCTGAATGAAGAAGATTAAGAGACTCTGAATGGGGAGGCACAGAGATCTTTATAAAGTTGCAGAGCTTCCCTATCCACAATCAGACCCTGGAAAATTGCCTCTAAACCACAGGTTTCAAAGGCCTGCTGCACCTTAAGGTGCTGACTGCTGCTTCTAATGTGTTTCCCAAATATTGCTGTCCACAGGAAACATCCTATGACCTGGGACACCCCTGTTCCCCTCCTAAGACATCCTGGAGACACACAAGAAGGGCAAAGTCTTTTCTTCTCTCTTGTTTTCCATCTTTTCTAGCTATTTTCTCCTTTCCAAATTCCACATACATACTCATACTCAATGCACAGCTGAAAAGAACAGGAAAAATCTCACCAACTCTGACCTCATTCTTGAATTATTTCCCCCAAAAAAATAGAAGGCAGTAGAAACCAGAAATTTTACATGGTAACTATAAATTAGTATCTATGAGTTAACTATGAATTGGTTACCAATGAAATTAGTAAGTACTCTTTGTGAAAAAAATTAAAATTCAAACTGGAAAGTAAATGTTTCCATATTGTATATGGTTTATGAAGATTTCACAAATGGAAAAGTTAACGTTCTTCTTACCATCTTGATCTACAAGCTCTGATTTACCTTCTGAAAGATAGTATGTGATTAGAACATTTCTGGAAAATCATACCAGAAATTGATAACTGTAATTACTTCCTAGAATGGAGAAAAACTTACTTTTCATAACCTTTTGTACTATTTGTATTTTTCTCTTTAAGCATGCATTGCCTTATAAAAGCAAAGATAAACAAATCAGACAATTAATCAATTGGCTAGTTTTTAAAAGTTGTTCTTGTTAAGAAGGCATCAAACCGAGTCCCTCAAATTGAAGTTCTTTTCTGGTTTGAGGATCTGAAAACAGAAGTTTTAGGCCCAGCCTTCTCCTTAATGAGTCTCATGACTTGTGTTTCCAATCCATGAACACAGAATTTTTCCATTTATTGATTTTCTTCTATTTCTTTCATCAATTTTGTAGTTTTCCACATATACATCTTATACATACCTTATTAGATTTATACCTAAGCATTTCAGTTTCTGGTGCCACTGTAATTTTTTGTTAATTTCAAATTTTCATTGTTCATTACTGGTATATAGGAAAACACTTGACTTTTGTATATTAAGCTTGTGTCCTATGACCTTGCTATACTCACTTAGTTCCAGGAGAGTTGTTTGTTTCTCAGTTCTTTGGGACTTTAGACAATCATGTAATCTGTAATCAAAGACAGTTTTTTTTTCTTTTTTTGTGTTGTACAGGTTTTTTTAAATAGAAGTATAGTAAATTTACAATGTCATATTAGTTTCAAGTGTGTGTGTATATATATGTATCATATATATACATGTATATGAATCACTTTGCTGTACAAAAAAGAATCTGAAAAAGAATATATATATTATATATTCCACTATAGGTTATTACAAGGTATTGAGTATAGTTTCCTGTGCTATACAGTAAATCCTTGTCATTTATCTATTTTACATACAGTAGTGTATATATGTTAATCAAAAATTCCTCATTTATCTCCCTCCCCCACTGCCTGCTACCCCTTTTGGTAACCATAAGTTTGTTTTCTATGACTGTGATTCTATTTCTGTTTTGTAAATAAGTTCATTTGTATCTCTTTTTTTAGATTCCACATATAAGTGATATCATATGATATTTGTCTTTCTCTGTCTGAATTACTTCACTCAGTATGACAATCTCTAGGTTCATCCCTGTTGCTGCAAATGGCATTATTTCACTCCTTTTTATGGTTGAGTAATACTTCATTGTATATATACACCACACCTTCTTTACCCATCCATCTATCAATGGACGTTTAGGTTACTTCCATGTCTTGGCTATTGTAAATAGTGCTGCAATAAACATTGGGGTTCATGTATCTTTTGAATTAGAGTTTTCTCTGGATATATGCCCAGGAGTGGGACTGCAGGATCATATGGTAACTCTATTTTTAGTTTTTCAAGGAACCTCCATATTGTTCTCCATAGTGGCTGCACCAATTTACATTCTCACCAACAGTGTAGGAGGGTTCCTCTTCCTCCACACCCTCTCCAGCATTTCCATACACTAACAATAAAATACCAGAAAGAGAAATTAAGGAAACAATCCCATTTACCATTGCATCAAAAAGAATAAAATACCTAGGAATAAACCTACCTGAGGCAAAATATCTGTACTCCAAAAACTATAAGATGCTCATGAAAGAAACTGAAGATGACACAGATGGAAAGATATATCTTGTTCTTGTATTGGAAGAATAAATATTGTTAAAATGACTACACTACCAAAGGCAATCTATAAATTCAATGCAATCCATGTCAAATTACCAATGGCATTTTTCACAGAACTAGAACAAAAATTTTTTAAGTTTGTATAGAAGCACAAAAGACCCCAAATAGGCAAAACAATCTTGAGAAAGAAGACTGGAGCTGAAGGAATCACACTACCTGACTTCTGACTATACTACAAAGCTACAGTAATCAAATCAGTATAGTACTGGCAAAAAAACAGACATATACATCAATGGAATGGGATAGAAAGCCCAGAAAAAAAACCCATGCACTTATGATCGATTAATCTATGACAAAGGAGGCAAGAATATACAGTGGGAAAAAGACAGTCTCTTCAATAAGTGGTGCTGGGAAAACTGGACAGCTACATGTAAAAGAATGAAATTAAAACATTCCCTAACATAATATACAAAAGTAAACTCAAAATGGATTAAAGACCTGAATATAACACCAGATACTACAAAACTCCTAGAGGAAAACATAGGCAGAACTCTCTTTGACATAAATCACAGCAGTATTTTTTTTGGATCCATCTCCTAGAGTAATGGAAATTAAAAACAAAAATAAATAAATGGGACCTAATTAAACTTAAAAGCTTTTGCACAGCAAAGGAAACCATAAGCAAAGTAAAAAGACAACCTACAGACTAGGAGAAAATATTTGCAAACAGTGCTACTGACAACGGATTAATTTTCAAAATATACAAATAGCTCATACAGCTTAATATCAAAAGAAACAAACAGCCCAACCAAAAAATGGGCAGAAGAACTAAATAGACATTTCTTCAACGAAGAAATGGCCAACAAGCACATGAAAAGATGCTCAATATTGCTAATTATTAGAGAAATGCAAATCAGAACTACAATGGGGTATCATCTCACGCCAGTCCAAATGGCCATCATTAAAAAGTCTACAAATAACAAAGACAGTTCTATTTCTTCCTCACCAATCTGTATAACTATATGTGCTTTTATTGTCTTTTTGCATTAGCTGTGACTCCAGTATGATGGTGAATGGGAGTGGTGGGAGAGGGCATCCTAGACTTGTTCCCAATCT
This sequence comes from Hippopotamus amphibius kiboko, assembly GCF_030028045.1. NCBI lineage: Eukaryota > Metazoa > Chordata > Mammalia > Artiodactyla > Hippopotamidae > Hippopotamus > Hippopotamus amphibius. The sequence goes on along the minus strand of NC_080192.1, from coordinate 131,298,504 downwards.
TAGGGAGTAAGTTTCTCACCATTAAGTGTAACATCAACAGCAGGATTTTTGTAATTCTTCTTTACAGAATTGAGGAAATCCCCCTCTAATCTAGTTTGCTGAGAGTTTTTATCATGAATTTGTGCTGGATTTTGTCAAATGCCTTCTCTGTACCAATTTATTTTACCATATGACTTTTTTTTTAACCTGTTAATGTAGTGGATTATACTGATTGATTTTCTGATATTGAACTAGGCTTGCATACCTAGAACAAATCCTATTTGATTGTGGCGTCTAATTCTTTTTATACAATGTTTGACTCCATTAACTAATATTTTGCTGAAAACTTTTGCTTCTATGTTAATGCACTTTTCCTTTCTTGTAATGTCTTTATTTGATTTTGTTATCAGGTTAATGCTGGACTCATAGAATGAATCAAGAAGTATTCTTACAGAGAAAGATAAATATTATATAACATCACTTGTATGTGGATTCTAAAAAACAACACAGGTGAATTTATATAGCAAAACAGAAATAGACTCACAGATATAGAAAACAAACTAGTGGTTACCAATGGGGAGAGAGAAGGGAAACAGGGGCAAGACAAGGGTATGGGATTAAGAGATACAAGCTACTATGTATAAAATAGATAAGCAGGGACTTCCCTGGTGGTGCAGTGGTTAAGAATACACCTGCCAATGCAGGGGACACCCGTTTGATCCCTGGTCCGGGAAGATCCCACGTGCCACAGAGCAATGAAGCCCGTGCGCCACAACTACTTAGCCCATGTGCTGCAACTACTGAAGCCCACACACCTAGAGCCTGTGATCTGCAACAAGAGAACCCACTGCAATAAGAAGCCTGCTCACCTCAACAAAGAATAGCTTCTGCTTGCGCAACTAGAGAAAGCCTGTGTGCAGCAATGAAGACCCAACACAGCCAAGAAAATAAATTTTTAAAAAGTTAAAATAAAATAAAATAAAATAAAATAAAATAGATAAGCAATAAGGATATATTATACAACACAGGGGAATTACAGCTATGATCTTATAATAACTTTTAATGGAGTATAAAGTGTAAAAATACTGAACCACTCACTATGCTGTACACCTGAAATTAACATTGTAAATCAACTATACTTCAGTAAAAACAGAATTTAATTTATAAAAAAAGAAGTATTATTTCTGCTTCTTTTTTTCTGTAGGAGATCATTGAAAAGTAGTATCATTTCTCCCTTAAATGCATGGCATAATCTACCAGTGAACTACCTGGGACTGATGCTTTCTTTTTTTGAAAGGTTATTAATTATTGATTTTACCTCTTTAATGGATATAGGGGTATTCATATGACCTATTTATCCCTGTGAGAATTTGGCAGTTCGTGTCTTTCAAGGAATTGATCCATTAATCTAAGTTATCAATTTTGTGAGCATAGAGTTTATGCACGGTATTCCTTTATTATCCTTTTAATGTCCATGGACTCAGTAGTGATATTCCTCCTCTATTTCTGGTTTTGGAAAATTTGTGTCTCTTTGTTCCTTGGTCAGCCTGTCTAGGTGTTTATCAATTTTATTAATATTTTCAAAGAATGAGATTTTGGTTTTATTGACTTCCCCTATTATTTTCCCATTTTCAATTTCATTGACATTTGCTCTAATCTTTATTATTTTTTGGCTTGCTTGAGGTTTAAATTGCATTTCTTCCTCTAGTTTCCTAAGGTGGAAGCTAGATTATTGATTTAAGATATTTCTTCTTTTCTAACATATACATTTAACACTATAAATTTCCTTCTAAGCACTGTTTCACTTCATTCCACAAATATTGGTGTTTTATTGTCATTTTAATTAAGTTCAAAATAATTTTTAATTTCTCTTGAGATTTCTTCTTCCACCTGTGTCTTATTTAGAAGTGTTGTGTTTAATTCCCAAATATTTGCATATCTTCCAGTTACCTTTCAGTTACTGATTTCCAGTCTAATTTTATTATGGTCTGAGAACATACTTACTATGATTCTATTATTTTAAATTTGTTAAGATGGTTTTATGGCCCAGAATGTAGTCTATTTCGGTGAATGTTCCATGTGAACTTGAGAAAAATGTATATTCTGTTGTCATGGGATGGAATATTATACAAATGTAAATTAGATCACGTTGATTGGTGATGCTGTTCAGATCAATTATATCCTTACCGACTTTGAACCTATTTTATCTACCAATGACTGAAAGAGAGGTATTAAAGTCTCCAACTACAGTAATAGATTTTTTCCATTTCTCCTTGCACTTCTGTCTGTTTTGCCTGATGTATTTCGGCACTCTTTTGTTACTTATATATACATTAAAGATTGTTATTATATCTTTTTGAATTGACCCCTATATCACTATATAATCATAACCCCAATATTATTATATAACTTCCTTATTCCTAATAATTTTCCTTGTCCTGAAGTCTTTGTCCAAAATTAATATATTTGCTCCAGTTTTCTTTTGATTAATGTCAGCATGGTATATATTTCACCATCCCTTTACTTTTAATATATCTAAGACATTATATTTAAAGTGGTTTTCTTGTAGACAAAATATAATTGGTTCTTATTTTTTTTAATTCACTCTGACAATTTCTGCCTTTTAATTGGTGTATTTAGACCATTTACATTAAAGTGATTATTGATATAGCTGGATTAATATCTATTATATTTGTAGCTGTTTCTATTCATTACATTTGTTATTTGTTTCTTTTCCTCACCTGTTTGTGCCTTCTCTGGTTTTAATTACATAAGTCCATTTTTTCTCCTCTCTTAGCGTATCAATTATTCTTCCTTTTAAAAAAAATGTAGTGGTTGCCATAGAGTTTGAAATATACAGTTTGAATTAATCTAAGCCCACCTTCAAATAACAGTATGCTGTTCCACAATTAGTGAAAATATACCTTATAACAGAGTTTTCCCAATTCCTCCCCCTGGTCCCTTATGACATTGCTATTAGTCATTTCACTTATCCATAAGCCAAATCATACAATCATATTATACAAATAAATTATTACTATTACCACTTCAACAGTTATCTTTTAGATCAATTGAGAGTAAGAAATGTGAAGAATCTTATTTCACTTTTGTTCTCCAGGTAAGCATAGGTCAGCGTGACTTTTCTATATTCACCTGTCTCTCCAGATTGCAAAGTGATGCTTTGCTCCACAACACCATTCTCTGATGATTCAAAGAAAGTCATTGGTTTTGTTTGCTCAGCTTTTTTCTTGCTGTAAGGATGGCAGTGATGACTTCCAAGCTCTTCGCATGTAGGAGCTAAATTTGGAAGTCCCTTTTGACTTGTGTTTCAATATTCTGACCTATAAAATGGAAAAGACCCTGCCCTGGAGGCTTCAAGGTGACAAATCATACAGAGAGGGGGCCTTTCTGGAGGACCATGAGCCAGGACCTTCCATGCGATCTATCACCCCGTTTTCCATTTTATCAAAACTGGTTACTTTTTCATTCTACTCATTCAGAATTTCACAGACTTAACATACCTTAGCCCATGAGGATTTCTGAATTAAATCATAAAGTACTAGATTATGTTTTCCTTTTGGCCTCTACATCCCTAACATTTTTGCCCTACTCTGCGTTTTCATAGCACAGACTCTACCTAAAATTGAATCAGGCTCAAGTTAGAACTGACAATGGAGGTACTCAGCAATCAGGTGGGTTACAGGCTGTGGGATTAAAAGTGCAAGACTCAGAGATGGCTGGGGCAATAGAAACAGCATATTCAATCTTAGAACAGAGCGTGGGTGGAAAAAAAGAGGGGCATCGAAGGGTCTGTCATTCTCACTACCCTGGGATAAGTCCTTTTTCCTTGAGATTCCAACTTAACCTCTGGTTGGCCTGCCTGCCTGCTTCCTCTCACTGTTCAAAAATTACAATAGCCACTATTTCTAGAATTATAAAATACTCAATATATAAGGAACATGAAAATTCATAGAGTCAGGTCAACCAACCAAAGCAAGTATCTTTTCAAGCCCAGTTACGTTACTGAGACAGTAATTTCGCCCTCAGCCAAACCTCAGCTTAGAATTTTCTCATCTCATTGTTCAGGACTTCACATTCTGAGGGAATCATCAGAATCTCCCAGTTGAGAATCACCTGAAAGCTTCATTAACCTGAAGGATTTACTCCCCACCCAACCATGAGCTAGATAAACTGCTGTCTGTCTCCTCCTTTGTTTTGGTCCTCTGGCCACTCTTAATCCATGTGACAAGAGCCCATACAGCCAAACTACTTCAGCTTTGAAATAAATGATGTGAATCCTGATGCCAAATGTGTAAGTAAACTTCAAAGATTTATGCTATCTTTTAAAATTCGGCCAATTCCTGTGCACGAGAAAAAATCAATTGTTGGGCCTGCTTTGTTCTTGAAGAAAATCAATCATGGTTCTTGCCAATGATCCCATTACCCTCTGGATGCCAGGGTCCCTACTTCACATCCCCCACTGCATGTTGACATCAGCTGCATCGAACTGCATTTCCATAAGGCTCCTGTCTTGGTGTAAGACTGAAACCACCTTTTATATTCCCTTCTCTTCCTAGCATCCTTAGATCCCTATTACTTTTCCCCAAAATAACTGTAAGTGTGTGAACTAATTAGCTTAGAGAGCACAAGCTCCCTTAATGCCTTCGGAAGCCTGCCATCCCACACTGATTTCTCTATGTTCTGAGCTGCAAAATAGCCCCTTACTTGGTTTTGGCTTAATTATTCTTCAGGGTCATCCCTGTGCCACTCCTGTCCATGTTCCTTTTCTTCTCTGCTTCTGTTTTTAAGAGGATTTTTAAATAGGTTCGGCAGCTGAGCCGTTTTTGAGTCATTCCTAGTTGCAATCCCCTTTCCCACTTATTACTTGCCCTATTTTTTCTCTAGCCTCACCTCCTTCTCTGCTATATCCACAAGACTGTTTCTGAGTCTCTCTAACCCCTTTGCCAGGTTGGAATTGTTCTGTGTTTTGGTGGCCTGTACCTTTTCCCTGCAGTTTGAACTAATCTCTCATGGCCTTGATTTGGGAACTGGCCCTTCCCCTCCCATGTTTATAGCACAGATGGGTCTTCCCCTTCATCTTCCAGCTGCTCCTTCATGAAGCTGGATGGAATGTTCCCTTGGTTTTCAGGACACTCACTGGACTGGCAAGAGCTCCAAGAAAACATCTTCCCCGTCCATGGTGGTTCAACAGTTCCCCAGCCTTCTGGGTTTCCAATCCACCTATTGATTTATTTCTATGTTCACCTTTGACAGAAACCAGAATCCTGAGGTGAGAATAACAAAACAAATGCAACAATTATAATAACAATGCCACCTCCCGCTGGGGAGCATTGAAGGCTTTTCAAACACTTTCCTATGAATTATCCCATCCAGAAGACACATTACATAACAGACTTTTTTAATTTCTTGCTTTTTTCTAATTAATATTCTAATTATTTTCTATTTTCTTCCAACCTTCTATTGCAATTTCTCTTTCCCACTCACTTTGCACCTTAAAAAAACCATGGAAGGCATTTCCGAGCTGGATCTAGACCAAGGGATTTTGAACTTTTGGAAGTAACAGAACACAAAGTTGATACTGAAGCCAGAGCTCACATCCTACAAGGAATGTGGAGGCATAATCAGAAAACTGAGGACTAAAACCTCACAACCAAACACACCCAACAAAAACTGGGGAAATGCTGCAACTCAGAGGCCCACAGAAGACCCAATCATCCCTCAGTAACTCCAACAGCAGGCTATGGGCAGCACCTCATTCCAGCATCCCAGATCATAGAAATGGGGTCTTAAATATAACTTAATCTGGTTCTCAGGTAGAACTAAATCTGCAAGGTATGGGCCTCTGTGATCAGAAGGTCTGGCCAAGTAAGCAGAGTAGAGTGCTAGGTAGAGAGGGAAGAAAAAGAGATACCCAACCATGCCAGGCAAAAAACTCAAAGGCCAGGAAAACAGGTCTTCAGAAGTTCACTGTTATGGCCCAAATTGGAGACAGGGCCTTTACAGAGGTGATTAAGCTAAAATGAAGAGGCTATTAGGGTGGGCCCTAATCCACTCTGACTGGTGTTATTCTAAGAGGAAATTTGGACACAAAAAGAGACATCAGAGATGCACACACACAGTGGAAAGACCAGGTGAGGACACAGCAAGAAGGTGGCATTCTGCAAGCCAAGGAGAGAGACCTCAGAAGAAAACAAACCTGCCTACACTTTGATGTTGGAATTCTAGCCTAAAAAAATAAATTTCCATTGTTTAAGCCATCCAACCTGTATTTTTTTATGGCAACCTAAGCAAACTAATGCATTCACCCACAGGATAAATTAAACAGAAGACCCTCAAGTCAGATTTCCTGGGTTCCAATCTCACCTGACAACGTACTAGCTATGTGACCCTGGGCAAGTTAGGCAACCAATCTGTGCCTCAATTTTCTCATCTGTTTAACAAGGAGCGTAATGGTACCTAGCTCACAAAGTTGTCATACAGATTAAATAAATCAATCCTTATAATGTGCTTGGAAAACTACCTCGCACATGCCATAGAAGTATTAGTTGCTACTATTAAACCATTACTAGCACCACCACCACCATCAACATCGTCACCTAATGTCCCAGGATTTCCCATGCGTTTCCAGAAAGGTTGAAGAAAATTGATGAGACTAGAGCAAACATGTAAACAGAAATGGATTTTTGAGGCAGCAAGTTTGTGACCTAAAGCTTCTACCCAGCAAATATCAATAGCTAGTTCTGGGAAATGAAGACATTTCCGGAAGATGGAGTATGTCTCCCCACACTCATTGCCGGAAGTCTGGGCTTCCCAGAGTTCAAAAGCATTTCAGCAATAAACATTAAGCACCAATATTTTCATTACTATGAAGAAAAGGAACAGTAAAACTAACTATCATCAGTGCTTATGTGCCAGGGGGCAGACTTTATGCCACCACAGTCCAAAGACAGGAGAAAGAAAACTTCTGGAGTCACACCAATTTTTGATGCTAAATTTTTGCGTACTCTTCTTTTATCTCATTGCATGTGAGAAAACATGAGTACTGCCTTCCCTTGAAGCAAAGACCCCCCTGTGACAAAGATGAAGGGGACAAGAGATAGAGTTCAAATTGTTTGATAGTGTTAGAGTCTTTTTTGTAAGCAATCATACTCATGCTTTTAGATGAAAAGATCATTTGTCTAAAAGAGGGAGCATAGGCTCTCTGATGTGGTCATAACGGAGAACTAAATATTTGGCCCTTTAGGTTCTTTGGTTCCTTGGTGTAGGGAGTTTTTGAGAATGTTTGCCTAGGAAAAAGGAGATTGAAATCACATTCCCAGAAATGTCATATTTATCGATAGTGATAAATTTCTCAGAATCTGACGGACTCATCTGCACTCACTTTAGCAGCAAAGACTTAGAAAATGGGCAATTGCTTCCCCAACATGAAAAAAGCCTCCAAGAGCCAAGCAATTGATTGGAAAAAATGAGACTAGCCTCAAAGATGAGAACTCTGGGAGATAGTCTACGCTCAGAGAAAGGATCCAAGCGTGGCCAAGAAAGACAGGCTGACTAGTACAATGGAAGGAACTGGGTAGAGTCTGCATGTTACAAACACAGGTATGGCTCATGGTGAAATCATTTTTTTTCCATCACTTAGAAGACTGGGATCAAACTGCTTATCTCAGAGTTCTACTGGTCTACAAATCCATCTCAGAATCCCTGGTTTTAGTTTTGTTTTTCTAAGGCTCAAGAAAGACCACTCTTGGTTTGAAAAAGAGATCATTTCAAATTCTTTTATTCTGATCCCCTGAGAAATCAGATTTTTGAAAATATTTCAACTAGATTTGTACCCTTATGACCCTCCATCCCACAACAACAACCCTAACAACAAAGTCCAGGAGCTCTGAGTTACATGTCTACCAAACAAGTTAAAAAAGGGTTTTTAATAAGACCAAATAAAGACTGAGCTCTTGGTAAGGGAGGTAGAGAAGGGAATGCATAGGTCATTCATTGGTGTAGGGAGTTTTTGAGGATGTTTGCCTTCTGTATCTGTGAATGACCTCACGAGTGTCTCCATTCTACATCCTGTTTGATAGATCAATTGATCTACCATCTACCATCTACACAAACTTGGCTAGGCTACATAGCTAACCCAACCTCTGCAAATGCTGAGGTCTGTTGCCATTACTTTTTTCCCCCTTGTTTATTATTATGTGTTGACATCCAGACAGATTCTCAGGCAGGTCCTGTAGACTTCAGATTTTCACAATATTACAATTTCAGCAGGCTGAATGTTAAAAAATGGAAATTGGACAGACTGTTATCAACTTTAATCGACCATTAGAGCATCGGAGCCTGAAGGCACAGTATTTAACGGCTGGAATGGGGTGGTCAAGTAAAATGCTGTCTCTTTCATTTGGAATCTGGGAATAAAGCCAACCCAGATAAAAAGGGAAAAAAAGCCATTACTCTGACAGCTGTGGCAGAGCACAAGGATCAGTGTTGCAAAGGAGGCCAAGATGCAAATGTTGCAGTACACTTGGGTAAGGTTTGTCTACAAATTCTGGTTTGCAGATTTTGTACATAATGGAGATAAATAAGCCAAGGAATGAGATACTGACCTACCAGAAAGAAGGCTATTATCTAATATCAAAAATGGATCCTGTGACATCATATTATATTGCCAGACTTGGCCTCAATATGTCATCACCCTTCTGTGCAGAACTGGCTGTCTTCTCGGAAAGGCAAATAATTTGCTGCCTTGGTTAGGCTTCTCTGCCTCTGTGCCTGGGCATGGTACACTGTGAATGCTTCCGAGAATGATTCTGGAATTAAGGTTTTTAATTACACCTGACATGAGTGAGCTTTCACCTGTTGGCAGCCATCTTGTTAAAACCACCCATGGGAGAAAAGTTGTTTTACTAGAAGTTAAGGCTCCTTTCTGCTTGATGCCTCTGTTGGCTATGCCAGATTCCTTCCCGACACCATTTACTTTGCTAATGTGGTTTTGCACATTACGAACTTTCAGAATGTTAAACTGAGCACAGTTTTCTTTTAAACAAAATATATTGTTTACGTAAAGAGTCTAATGGCCCATAGCAATCCAATTTACATGTAAAGTACAAGATTTCATATTGAATCAGTTTTATTACTTCACATATGAAAGATATCGAGCAGTGGTAGGTAGATTGTATTTGTATCAGAAAAATACAAGGGCAGATTTATTGGGCTTGTGCTTAATAATATTAGAATCGATTATCCCAATGAGAGGCGAGACATCTGCTCCCTGTGGGGAGAGGCACCATTCCTACCACACCACTGTTATCCAGTGAACCATTTCCCCTCTTACTCAGTGAAATAACCACACTTAAAGGGTTAATAAGGCCTCCCCTACTGATAACATTAACTCTCTATCAGCAGCAAGGGAATATTGTTGACATCGTTTAAAATTTATTAAGCACATTTGGTTTGCTGGGCATTGTACCAAATCTATAAAACATAAGATATTTTATCACTGGTGGCTTTTGTATGCTAATTATGTTGATTCACTTGACCTCTCAAAAACTGGATTTAATCTTTCCCATATTTTCTACATTATGGAAATCCCAAACCTATTTTTCTTTACATTTTAGCTTTTTTTTTTTTCTGTGAACTCTAATCATTAGACAACCTCTTTGCAGAATAATCTGTACTCTCATAAACTATCAGCTTTTTGAAATATTTTAGGAGAGAGCTAATCTCTTTTTTTATTAATCTGGAAGGTTGTTCTTTAAGCACTGCTATTGAGAGAGAAAAGCTAACCCTTTGGAATGTTCCTAATAAACAGATACTCTAGATGCCCTCTCCCCTTTTACCATAATAAATTTTCCTTCAATATAATTGAAAGCCTCAATTAATATTACTTAAATCAGATGGGGTGAGAGCATATTCTTGAGTTAAAAACTAAAACTAGCAGGCAACTAGGGACACACAATAATTTGAAATGGAACCGATGCAAAAGGAAATTTGCTCACAATATTCTCCTGGAAATTTTGTTATATTTTTGGATACAAGATTTTGTTGTATGAATTTTCACTTCTAAAGTTTTTTTTTCCTTTTCCATCTTTTCAAGGGTGGAAAGAGCTTTCTTTTCCACCCTAGCTTGCTTCTAGGAGTAGAAGATGGTCCCTAGCCATCCGTGTCTGAATTGATGCGATGTGCTTTGGGATTTAGTTAGAATGCACACATTTTTCCATGTCCTTCTAGCCACTAGGTATGCAGGCCAAGTTCAAACACAACATTTTAAGTAAACAAAACTAAATTGAACAGCTAAAGCCTTCCTTCAAGGAAAGACATACGGATTAGTGAAGGCCAGACCACAGTGCGGTCCTTGCCTTTACCCCAACAATAATACAACCACTCTCTAGCGAGAAAGATGTGCATCGGCTGCGGAAGTGTGTGTGTTTGAGTCTACACATAGTTTGCACTTCCTGTGCCCTGCACAACATGGCCTGCGGTATGGACTAGATATAAAGTCATTACACTCTGGATATCGGTGCACAAGTCCTGTTTTCCTTCAGGAGAAAAAGAATTCTTAGCCAAAATGCTGAGTTAACATTAAAAAAAAAAAAAGTTTCCTCCACTAGAAATCTTCCTCCCTGAAGATTCCCAAATCTAGACTGAGCTGCGAAATGCAGCCTTTGCCAGCAGGATTGCTCATCAAGCCATGAGGCAGCTGGAGCAGGTGAACCTCTGCTCAGACAGGAAGTGGGACTCCCAGGTGGGTCATGACTGCACAGTGATGCCCCAGGTCACCCATATGCACCCACTGAATAAACGAGCCCTCAGCTTCTCCCGTCTCTTTAGATCTGAGACTAGGATTCCAACGGGAGAAAACACACATTTAATCACCTAATAAACTTACTTTTAAGAGCATCACCTAATGTCTCGACAAGGAACTTCTTTTTATGTGCTGCAATTTCTGTTCCTAACGTCTTAGCTCCACCCTCTTTGATCAATCAGCATCCCTTGTTAAGCAAGCATCTGTAGCACCTCACTCATCAGGAAACTAAAACAGCTGTCTTCGTCTGTTTGGGCTGCTATAACGAAATACCACAGACTGGATGGCTTAGCAACAGAAATTTGTTGCTCGCAGTTCTGGAGGCTGCAAGTCCAGGACCATGGTGCCAGCATGGTCGAGGGAGGGCCCTCGTGGTGGAAGGGACCAGGGAGCTCTATGGGGTCTCTTTTATAAGGGCTCTAATCCCATTCATGAGGACTCCACCCTCACAGTCTAATCATCTCCAAAAGGCCCCATCACCTTTGGGGGCTAGAGTTTCAACATGAATTCTGGAGGGATACAAACATTCAGACCATAGCAACAGCCAAAAGACTGGTGTCCCTTGATCATTCCAGTTCTATTCACAGCTCTTCATGGGTCACTGCTAATGCCCAAGCCAAGGGCCTAGGTTTTGTAGGGAAGGTCAAGATTTAGGAAATATGTTCTGTTTCCCAAGGAATTAGTAGACTCTTTGGAGAGTGTCTTGATCCATTCAGGCTGCTGTAAGAAAAATACCATAAACTGGATGGCTGATAAACAACAAACATTTATTACTCACAGTTCTGGAGGTTGGGAAGTCCAAGATCACAGCACCAGCAGATTTGGTATCCAGTGAGACCTGCTTTTTGGTGCATAAATGGTGCTGTTTTTCTGTGCCCTCACAGGATGGCATAATTCCAATCATGAGGACTCTGCCCTCGTGATCCAATCACCTCCCAAAGTACCCACCTCTTAATGCCGTTACCTTGGGTGTTAAGATTCCAATACATAAATTTATGGGGGGATAGAAACATTCGGACCATAGCAGGGAGGTAAGATTCATATGATACAATTATTAAATAACACAAGGAGATATGTGATTAAAACAATCAAAATGTGAGGCCGTCGAGGTTCAGGGAAACAAATATTCCATTATATCCACGACACTCTATTACCAAGGCAGGAAAGTAGATTAACATATTCTTGAAATCTTTCCAATGGTAATTGAAATAATGAGTTCTCCTTTCCTTGCCTATAAGCAGAAAAGTCAAGTAATCATATCACGTTGCTACCTTTTCATTCCATTTACTTGATGAAGCAAAGGAAAAGCATCAATAATGCCACTATTTTTATATGAATTGAAATGTCTTTGGTTTCCGCCTTACTTCCTTTCCTAATACAGAATGCATTTTTCCAAAGAGACAAAGTAATACATATAGCAATTAGTATCCCTTCTATTTCAGCCCTTTAAATGCACCTGCAAAGCCCATGTCAGCTGTTAGGAGAAACCATAAAAAAAAACCCTTCTGGAATACATCCAGGTCCCCACTACCCTACCAGTTCCAACTGTTCCTGTACACTGGTACCCTAGTTCTCAACCCTCTTCCATTATCTTTGATACCAATCTTGGCTGTCAAATTCTATCAAGTTCCTTGACTTGGCCTTGTCACCCCATCAGAACATCCTGTATGTGCCTCTGTGCTCCACTTGTGGAAAGACCCTCTATCCCCTCACTCCACCCACACCTCGCCAGACTCAAGAGTGATGGCTGGTGTCCAAGGGTCATTGTATGAGCCAAAAGTGTGAGCATAAAAAACTACGTGCTGAAAAGAATCAGGGTTCCCCCTGCCGAGAGAAATTTTTTTGAGCACTATGACAAAATATCTGTCTATTTGCATATATCCTCCACTGGTAGGTGAGCTCTTCAAAGTACAGGACAAGGACTTCCTTATCTCTTCATTCTAACACACTGCCTAGAAAAATTAACACATGTATGGTTGCTTAATTAATTAATTAATTAAGCCATGTTCCAAGGTTAATTAACTCCCCCAAACAAAAATTCTATTTATTCAGCAGTCTCAACTAGAGTTTAGAAGGAAAGTGATCTAATTGAATTAATTCACTCTAAAGCATAAATTATTAAAAATGCATCATTCTGATATAGGACTTGGCCAAGGTATTTTTTTTTTTAATCTCCTCAGGAGATTTTCATGAGCAGCCTGTCTTGAGAACTACTGGCATAAAATGTCCTCTGTGCTCCGGCCCCTGTTCTCCATCATCTACGCTATGCGCATGCCTCTCTAGTCATACTGAAAAAGTGTCCTTTTTCATGCGTACCATGCCCACACAGACCCCTAGAGCTCTTTCACCATACTTGGAGAAATCTTAGGTTAGGGATAATGTTAATGTCTCTTCCAAGGTCTCCATATCACTACTATTTGCCTCCTATGGTCTGAATGCTTATGTCCTCCCAAAATTCATGTGCTGAAATCCTAATCCCCAAAGATGGTGGTATTAAGAGATAGGGCCTTTGGAAGGTTCTTAAGTCATGAGACTGATGCACTCCTGAGTGGGATTAGCACCTTATAGAAGAGGCTCCAGAGAGATCCCTTGCTTCTTCCTCCATGTGAAGACACGGGGAGAAGGTGCCAGCTCTGAGCCAGGAAGATGACCCTTACCAAATGCGATCACCCTGGTGCCTTCATCCTGGACTTCCCAGCCTCCAGAACTGTGAGAAACAAATGTCTGGTGTTTATAAACTACCCAGCCTGTGGTACTTTGTTATAGCAGCCCAAACAGACTAAGACATCGCATCCCAAATCAGATTATTTTTTTTTCTTGGAAATGAATGTCAGAAATAATGTTTCATTTTGAACAAGAGTTAAATCACCAGAGTAAGGAAACCAAATCTAAAGCTACTCTGGGAATTATGGGAAATTTGATGACTCTAAATGAGAAGAAAATACAGAGTAACGTTCTTTAAGATTCATCTGCAGCAGCTCATCTCGCTGAGGGATAGATCGTGTTGACGTTAGGTTCTTCATCTTCAGGGTAAGACCCACTGTCTAACTATAGAAAAAGATTTATTGCAGTTGCCAGAGCTATGAAAGGGAATCATAATTCCTGACACCTCTCCCCATTCTTTCCTTATTTTCTAGCATAAGATATCCAGACAATTTGGTTATGACTTAGTAGGTACTGATAGTAGAGCTTAGGGTTTCATTTTGATGGATTCAAACCCAACCCATCCTGCTGGTCTTCTGTAATAACAGAGAAGGTCTCAGAGACCAGAGTGAGTTCAGGGCAGCTTTCAAGTACATAAAAATGGGTGTTTCTCATGAAGTCAACATAATCAAATTCTCTGATGACAGATCGGCTACACTCATGACTCCATCTGAAATATTTAGGGCTTGTTCTTTTAAGATGATCCTGAAACACCCCTTCAGCTTGTCTTCCACAAACATGCCTTTTCTGAGCAATTTAGATGTAGCAAGAGAAAAAACAGAGGTGGATTTATCAGGAGTAATTAATACACAAGAGGAAAGAGATGCATATGATTAAACTAACCTCTCATGTTCATTATATGAGGGTGAGTCAAAAATTATCCGCACTCTGGCTGTAAAATTTATAGAAGTTTTAATATAACTGGACTGAGGATAATTTTTGACTCACCCTCATAAATATTTTATGCATTTATATGACTCTGAATTCTGTCTTTGTCATTTAGGAAATAGCCTTATATGTGAGACTTGAAGCCTCCTGTGAGTGAAAACAAGGTGCAAGGATTCTTATATCCAGGTCTGCAGTTGGAAAGACCCAAAGAGAGAGCAGTAGGACTTCTATCAGAAGGGTAACACTGCCAAGAAGATAGGAAGGGACACACCATCACTGCATCACTGGGCTCTGATTCTCTGGAGAAAATATATGTAGGAAATACAGGAGAAAGCCTTGGTGGATGACTGACAGCTCCTAGAGAAAGGAATGGATGGGGTCAGCATCCCCAAACTCTCCTTTACCCAGGCTTCTGCACTGACCTCTGGAGATGCCCTGAGCTTTCCCTCCTCAGCACCTCCACTGTTGTTTTCCCCACACCAGCCCCTAGCCCCCCACCATGCAATGTCCTCCCTTTAACCTTCTGTCTGCCTGGCTTCTCCCACCCATCCTTGGAAATCAGGCTCCAGTTCATCTCCATCATGAAGGCTACCATGGCATTACAAATTCAGCATCATCTACATCCCTCGGAACCAGAGGTTCTATTTCAGGGTGGGGTTGATTTCAAGAGGTAAAATTTCAACCACCCAAAGTAATTAAAAAGGAATTTCATTCTTGACTCACATTTCCCAAAAGTCGTGAGAAGGTCTCCAAAAGCATAGTTTATAGTCATATTTATTAAAACTCTCTTTCATCTTTGTCCTTCCTATCCCCAAGAGACTCCCACAGCACACTCTTCAACCACACCCCAGAAAGTGCCTCTTCGTCCACCAGCCCACAAGGCTTTCTATCTTCCTTTACTGCAGCAGGGAAGACTAAAGTAGAGACCATGTGATTCTCTTTGGTGTTCTAGGGGAAGAGATTTGGAACATGCAGACTTCGTGAATTTGTATCCCATCATATACTTATCATACATCCTTGTATTCTAGACATTTGTGTGTGTGTGTTGATCCTGTCTTCACAAATACGTTGTGGATTCTTTAAGAACTATGTTTTATTCACCTTTGTATTTTAGTACAATGTAGGTTTTCAATAATAGATTTACAGTGAGCGAAAGAATTAAAATAGATGAAAGTCAAAGATTAAATTTCATATTTCATTAATTCCTTCTGCAAATGTCACACACCACACACTCAATTACTGTTTGCTGATGATAATAAAATAGGAAGGCAGCCCAATCAGGAGGAAGGCAGGGGGCAAAAGCCCAGCCCAACACTGCAGTCTTTCACCTATAAGTGAAAACTTCAATAAACCAAACCTCCAGGGCTTCCTATTCTCCAAAGACTTATCAACACGGTTCGAGTTGCCTTTTTATTTTTAGTTATTCATCACATCATGAAAGAAACTCGTCTCCACCACAAGGAGCTGAAGGTTGGAATTTGAACGCTGTGCACACACATTCAGATGCCCATTTGTGCACATCACACAGGGCAGTGCGCCCACTCTTCCCACTCAAAGCAGAGGCACACGCTGTGCACTTCTGACAAACACCCACATGCACACCCCATCAAAATGGATCCAAAGCACACGGTAGTCAGGAAGGCGTCTGTACTAGGTGCTACCTGGCTGGAGCTGAGAACACTTGCGGGGCCATAAGGAAAGGGGCACAGGCACACAGGGAGGCAGGAGGAGGTGCCGCTTCCCACGGCACGGCTTGAGCATCCTGGACCAGATATGCCCTCACAGAGCCTCAAGGACTAAAAGTTCTCAGAAGGGAGAACAGGGCCAATTTGCTGAGCTCCTACTACAGGCCTACATCTGTAGATGCATTTGCTTTTATTGTCACCAAAACAGAAGCATGAATCTTATCATATTAATTTTGAGCATAAAATTAAGGCCCAAATAAATTAGTCAACACGTCCATGTTATGAGGTCAGTAAGCGCCAAAACCAGAACCAAAGGGTGACCTGATCCACACTCCAATTGCTGTTGCTCTGATCCCAGATAACCTGTTGGTAAACCCACAACCTGCATCAACCCAGACCTCAGCTGCTCCTTCTTGCCACACACTGCTGCATCCATCCAGAGGAGGGCCCATACAAGTCCTCCATCCTCACCTGGACTATAGGGCAAAGCCACTTCCTGCCCACGGTCAGCCCTCACTTGCCTTCCCCACAGTAACAATGCCGGGTTTCCAGCATCCTCCTTGGGAAGCCCTACCTCACCCTGCCCCTTTTCTACCATATGAGGAACTAAACTTCTCATTCACTTGGTTCACTTTTCACCAGCAACTTATTGTAGTTACAGAGCCAGACTAAGTCTAAATCCTGATCCCTCTACTTTCCATTTGTATGATTTGAAGCATGTTAGCTTCTCTGAGTCTCAGCTTCCCTATCTGAAAAAGGGGGAGAAGAGCTGTGTCTACCTACTGGGCTATCCCTGGGCAGTTTGAATGAATCGATGAATATGAAGCAGTTAGAATAATGCCTGAACTTCCTAGGTGGTGCAGTGGTTAAGAATCCACCTGCCAATACAGGGGACCTGGGTTCGATCCCTGCTCCAGGAAGATACCACATGCCGTGCAGCAACTAAGCCCGTGCACCACAACTATTGAGCCTGCGCTCTAGAGCCCATGCGCCACAACTATTGAGCCCGTGTGCTGCAGCTACTGAAGCCTGTGTGCCTAGAGCCCATGCTTCGCAACAAGAGAAGCCACCGCAATGAGAAGCCCACGCACCACAATGAAGAGTAGCCTCCGTTCACCGCAACTAGAGAAAGCCCACGTGCAGCAACGAAGACCCAATGCAGCCAATACATTAATTAATTAATTAATTTTTTTTTAAAAAAAGAACAATGCCTGGCACACTGTGAGCATTCTGGGTCTCATACTTGCCAGCTCTGGGAGCCACGAGGACAAGACGGGCATGGCCCCTGCTGTAATTCAAACACTGGAATCAGTGCTGAGCATGTAATTGGACAAATAATTAATTAGAGCTGAGATGAGCACTCTGAAGGAAAAGGACAAAGGGCAATGAGAGCATTTACAGAGGGTCAAGGTGAGTAGGAATCAGGTAGATGGGGGCTGGCACACTACGGCTTGGCAGCTTTGGTGACGAGCGTTTATTGGCACACAGCCTCCCCCTGCCACGTATGCATTGTCTACGGCTGCTTTTGCTCCACAACCCTGGCGTCTAGGCAGAGACCTCATGGCCCACAGAGCTGAAAATATTTACTATCTGGCCCTTTAAGAAAAAGTTTGCTGAACCCTGAGCTACCTGAAGAGGAAACGAGAGAGACATCCACGCAGAGGATGTAGAAAGGCTGCCCTCGGGCTCAAGGAACTTGGCAAATGTGTCCCCCAGGCAAGAATTCCCCCAACATCCTAAACCAAATCACCTGCACCCACAGACACCTCCAGCTGCGCCTTCTTCCCTCTGGCCTCTAGGGAAAGGCAAACCTTCCCCCCATTCAGGACTGCAGCCTCCTCTCTGCTCAAGATTTCCTCACCTCCAAGAACGTGCCCTCCCAGGTTCATTTTCTTTCTTTCTTTCTCTCTCTCTCTCTCTCTCTCTCGCTTCCTTCCCTTCTTCCTCTTCCTCCCCCTCCTCCTCCTCCCCTCTCCCCTTCACCCCTCCTCCCGGAACTAATCTTCCTACTTCCAGCCCCAGTCTTTCCCACCCTCCTCCCCACTCTGCCTTCAGGATCATCATTCTAAAATCTGACCATGTCACTCCCCTGCCTAAAACCCACTAGTGGCTCCCAATTGTTTATGGGTAAGAGTCCAAACTTTAAAACAAGGTATACAAAGTTCTACATAATCTGCTTTCACCACATCTGCAACTTTATCTCTGGCAAACTAGGACCACCTATCCTATGTAACAATCATTTATCTTTCCTCTTGACCACCTAGCCCCTTGGGAATGCCCTCCCACATGTCACAAATCCCTCACCTCATGAGTTTTTGGCGGAAGAGAATACAAACCAAATGTTCACATCCCCGGCTTCCCTTGCAGCTAAGGCCCAGGCTGCCTGAGGTGACCTCAGCCTCCCCAGTCGCATGAATCTGAGGCCAACAGCATGAAGATTCTGAATCTGAGGCCAACAGCATGAAGAAAGATGCACAGCACAGAATTCCAACTCTAGTGGCAATGTCTAGGCTCTAGTGGCAGTGCCCAGTGCCCAGCACTGTGGTGTCAGTAGTGAAAGCCATCATGGCTGCGTCCAGCGAAGAGGCAAAGATGTCTCCTCTACTAAATGCCAGACTCTGCTCTAGTTCTGGGAATATAGCAGACAACAAGACAGAAAAGATCTCTACCTTTACTGGGCTTACATTGTAGAAGGCAGAAGCTGCATCTTACTTGTATTATCTTTGAGTACCCACCATAATGCTGGACACAGAGAATGCACTCAGTCCATGTTTGCGTTTTGTGTTCCAAGCCATTCTTCTGTTTTCAGTTCAGCCCACTGGCTAAGATCTCACGGTGCCCATGACCTTCATCCTGAGGGCTACTTCACCACCAGCACCATGGCTGTGGAAGTGGGCTAGACTCCATAATGGGCCCTGATCTTGTTTGCTTTTTACAAAATCCCTGGAATAACTATCTTATTCCTTTTAAGTAGCATGAAGCTGAAAGATGGCTCATTGTATGTTCCTGTTTTTCAAGTTATAGGTGACTAAGGGTTTTCATTTATTTCCTGTGTCCCCATTAGCCTAACTCCTCCCAGGACTGGGAACATAGTAGGTGTTCAGGGAATTTAGGTTGAACCTGACTTAGCTGTTAAGTGTGTGTGTGTGTGTATCTCCTCGCAAACAGAGCTTGTGAAGAGAGTCACAGAGTCTAATTTTTGCAGAAAAAATTCTGAACTGCTTCTGATTAGTGAGTTTGTTCCATTTCCCAAGAAATCATTTTAACCTTTAAACACAGAAGGTCAGCCTCTCGTCTCTGTGTTCATGCATAATTCCCTCTGCCCACTGCTCTGAGTGCTGCAGCAACCCACCTGAGAGACAGACTGAGTCAGTGGGAGGGAGAACGCCGCTGCTCCAAGGGCCGGGCTGCCTCCCTGGGACTGACAAAGCCGTCTCACTTGCTACATTATTAACAAAATAGCAAGAAGTTTGGGAGAAAACTTTTTCCTCCACCTAGAAAAATGAGCATTTGTGCCACACATGGTGCAAACTTAGGTAGATGCACATCAATAAAACAGAAGATGTTCCCTTTGAATCTTATTCTGGAGCCAGTGCCAACGGAGCCCTTTGAAGGAAGGAAGGGAGTGGGAGAGCTCGGGTTGAATAAATCAGGGTTGCCGGGTCATCTGGGCACTGTGGGTGGCCCCACATTAGGGCCGGAGGGGGCCAGGGAAGTCCAACCAGTCCCAAGCATCTGTCGCTTTATCACAGATCCTGGGTGGCCGTATGGGAAGTGATCAGTGGTAGGATGTCCTGCCATGGGTGATGGCTGAGGAGAGCCCAGGAGATGCAGGTTAAGCGAAACGAGGCCAAGGTCAGACAGGCTGGCTTGGTAATTTCCTGAAAGCCCCAGACTAGCCTGCAGGGCTGACCCTGCGGCTGGAGGAAGTCACGTGATCTTGAGTAGGTGGAGGTAGCCAAGCAGGTCACTCTAATTAGTGGGAATGATTAGTCATGGAGCCCAGGATTTCAGTAGCTTTTTAGCAACCATGTCAGACAGCTAATGTGCCAAGCGGTACCTCCTCGTAGAAGTCTTCCCTGCCCCCCCATTTAAAACTGCACCCCATCATTCCATTTCCCATTGCTCAGCCTCCTCCTTTCCTCTCACCACCCTGTGCCAGCCTGTATCATATAACCTACTTATTTGTATTGCCTATTGTGTATTGTGTATTACATTTTAATACTAGAATATAAGCTGTATGAGGATGATGTCATCTTATTCACTGCCATGTCCCCAGCTCCTGGATCAGTGCCTTGTACCCAATTAATATTTATTGAACTCATAAATATATCCTGAACTAAAACTCTGGAGTATTTTCACTTGAACTGCTCATTGACCAGGTTTATCTCATCTGTATTTGTACAATTGCTAGTTTTTAACTTTAAAAATGCAGTATTTTATCTTTGGGGTTTTGGTCCATTTATCCAGCCTTTCAAGTTTAGTAAATCTTGATTCCAACACAATGGTGGGTCCCCTCAACCTCATTTCAAAGCCTCCAAAACCCGAGCAGCATGCCATTGTCCTTCCATCCAAGTAGATGTGCCAGTAGACACGTCCCCACAGCCTGGATTAATTATTCTTAACTATTTGAGCCAGGAATCACTGAGATAGAGGCACTCCCACTCTGGAAAGGACCTTTGAGATCAAGTGATCAGAAGCTTCAATTTTACAGACCAGTATTCTGGGACCATATGGGGAAGTGAGTGACAAATGGATGGTTTCTCTATGACATCATAAAAAATGCAGTGATGGGTTCATAGAGCCTCAGTCACCCTGTGTTAAGTAGGTGCTTCCATAGCAACAAGCTCCCAGCGTGGCCTTGGACCAGCACCTGAATTCTCCATCATCCATGTTAGACAGATGGGATCCATCCCCCAAAGCCTGTCTCTTCTTTATCTTTTCCCATCCCCAGGATGGTCCATGAGCAACAGCTGGAAGGACTCAGAAGCCAACACAGGGTCCTGGCTTCTCCCCTCTTCACCCTGTCCTTCCTTCTCCCTCTTCCTCAGGTAGCAACGTTCTCCTGGTCTCTTCCTTTTCCACCCCACCGAGACACGTAAACTCATTTAGATGGCATGCAAATGCCAAGAATATACGGATGAGCTGCGGCCAACAGATACTCAAAGACAAAAGGGAGGTTTCTTGGCACTTCTGAGAGCATAAAATTCTTTGGCTGTCAGTGACTAGTGCAGCATTTTTTAAAAAGTGTATCCTAAAACAGCCAGCAATATGAGGGTAAAAGGAAGATCCAGTCACAGTATGTATTTGTTGAATGAGTGAATGACTTCAGTGTATGAAACACAGTAAATGGACATATTGGGCTGGCCAAAAAGTTCGTTCGGGGTTTTCCCCATAAGATGTAACGGAAAAACCCAAACGAACTTTTTGGCCAACCAATAGTAATGGAACTGCTGGTGCCTTCTCAGACTTACCTTGCTCTAAGTGGGGACACGGGAAACGACAGACAGTGCCTCCCCACCTCCCGAGGAAAGGCCAGGCAAGAAGAGTCCAGCACTGGGGTACAGTGAACACTGCAGAGGTCACTGCATGTGCACCTGAGGCCACATCCTTCCTTGACCTTCTTCCCCTGCCCCAGCCTGCTGCATTCAGTCCCTGACCCTGAGAGCACCCCTCCATAAATCACTTTCTCAAGAACCCCCATCTCCAGCTCTGCTTCTAGGAATGTTACCTAGGACGTTATATTTCTATAACATGCAATCGAGAATTTTGTGTTGAATCTGGTCCCTACCGCTCTTTTCAATTCCTCCCGCCCGACACCCCATCGCTGGTCCCAGAACTCCGTCCGTGTTGCCAGACTCCCACTTCTGCTGCCGGCTCTGGCTCTCCAGTCATGAGGTTAATGGCGCCCATCACCCACCACAATGCAAAGGCGCTCAGAAGGAAACTGTCTGGAGCCACAGTTTTAGACACAAGGTGAGCAGCTCCATTTGTGACGTTTCAAAGCTGCCAAAAGGTGTCTTCACTTATAGGAACAGAACCCGCTGTCCCAGTCATTAATTATGTATGGAACAGATTTGGGGAGGAGGCGGGGGCAGGTGGTGAGACAGGCACTACAGACATGGAGACAGACAGGTGTGCATGTGCTTGTCTTAAAAACTCCCGGGCAGGCTCCTCCCCACCTTTCACCCAGGAAAGCAGCGACTCAGGCTGCCCTCTGCCACGGCCACGGCCACGCTCCCCTCTGGGAGCCGAGAGGGAAGCAGGTGCTACTCCTTCCGGAGTCGGAAGCTCTGACCTTCCCAGCCTGCTCAGTTTTAGATTTGGCAGGACTTCAAATAAAGGCCCAACCTGGCCACTTGGTATGGCCTGGAAGTATCCCCGTGGCGCTGTGGCCTGTGTGCAGACCCCCCCGAGGCCGCAGGAGAGGCTCCTGGCCAGCTCGCTGCTTCCCTCCTCATGGGGCCCCTCCACGCACTCCCCACTCACCCATCTGTTTGCCACCTTCTTCACGGTTCTCACACGAGCTTGCCTCCAGCTTCACCGGAAATGCAGGGGCAGCAAAGTGTGACGTGTTGAACTTCTGCCTTATACACACACACACAACACACACAATGCACACAACACACACAGCACACACAACCCACACAGCACACAACACACACATCACACACAACACACGCATCACAGACAACACACGCATCACACACAACACACACAATATACCCACAACAGACACACAACACACACACAGATACACGACAGGCAGACAGCACTCACCGCACACACACACACCTGCTTCTCTGCCCACCCTTTCCTCCTGAAAGTTGGAAGAGCCGTCCTGCTCCTCACACACCCCCTTTCCCCTGCTTCCCCTTCTCTCCCAAACTTTCAAGCCCTCTGCCCCGCAGACCCCTTCCGGTGAGCATTGACTGCGCTGGAGTTTCACTTCTTAAAAAAAAAATGGGAAGAGTCATAAGCAACAGATTACCTCCCCTCCTACCTGCAGTGAAAATGGAAGCATCAGATGGGCGCCCCGCCCTCCCCCCCGCACATCTACACACCTAGCGGGGGCCCCTCAGTGGCAGCCAGGCCCCCCCACCACAGCATCACCTGTGCTCCAGACCCACCCCCTCCCTGCCTCCTGAGCCAAGTCACGGTTCCCTGAATTAAACCCTCTCTTGAATATTCAGCTTCCTCCTTTGCCAGCTCCTCTCCCACTGGAAGCCCGGCTCTTCCTTGGGCTCCTTCCCTTCCCGGCACTCAGCGTCTGCGTGATAACGGATAACTCCACACGCGTGTCTCCAGCCCAGCTCTCCCACCTGGTCAGCCACAGGTGTAACAAGTTCCTAGTGGACAAGAGCCTTGAACACAGCAGGTCTAAAAGTAAACTTCTCACCGCTCGCTCCCCTTTCTCCTTATCATTATATCTTATTTCAATAAATCAGCATTTCTAGCCAGCCAGTCGTACAAACCAGAGACCCAGATATGGTCCTTGACCCTTGAGATTTAACCTCCTTCTCCCTTAACCAGTAAACCTCTATGTCCTATCTTTATGTCCCCTAAGTGTCCCTTAATCTACCTCTTTCTTTCTATTTCCTAATTGAGGCCCCTCCCATCACACCTGCTAGCACCGTAAGAGCCTCTGTCCTACATGGGACCCACTCACTCCCACCCACCACAGCCATCACTCTAACAGGCAAAATGGAGCTTGCCACCCTCTCTTTAAAGCCTTTCCTGAGTATCTGCCCCCTTCACAGACCTCCTCCCAGGAGAAAGAGACTCAGAGAAGAGAAACTGAACAGAACACAGCAAATTCGGGGGCAGGGAAATTATTGATTCACGCATTTGTTCGTTCATTAAATTATACCCTCAGAACTTGGAGTTAGTCCTTCTGGGAGTCTCCAGGCCCAAGCATTTAGTTTTCTTGTTTATTTCCTTCATAGCATTTACTTCCATTTGTTATTGTTTTTGGTTTTGTTTTTGTTTGTTTTTTGATTCACTGTTTTTCTACTTTAAAAAAATATCTATCCCCCCTTTAAGAATACGTTCCTCAAAGCAAAGGTACTCCGTCTGTTTGATATGGTATCCACAGCCCCTAGTCCCAGGTGGGACATATAGTACTCATTTAATAAATATTTATGAAATAAATGAAGGGATGAATGAATGACCACATTGGCACATAGTAGTTTCTGTCCCGAGTCAGTTCCATCAACACTAGCTTGAGAACAAATCTCCCATCATCTATCACCAAGCATTTACCAAGTACAGGTGGAATGGGGTGGATGTCAGCAGCACAGATACAGAAAGCGTGATTTCTCCACTCAGGTCCCTCTAGGAAGGAATGGACAGAGGTACAAAGGGCGAACTCCCAGCAGCGTGGGACCAGGACTCTCCATGCCTGGTCCCCGGACTCTCCCTGGGGACGAGCCTCGCCCGGCACGTGTCCAACACAGCCGCCAGCCTTGGAATGGGGACTGTTCCAGCCTGAGGATCTGGGCCCTGGGGAATGCCGCCACCCCTCTGCCTCATGTTTACCCAGACTCCAGACACCCATTCCATGTGCTCAGCCCCCAGCAGGAGGAAGAATGGGCCTTCCACTCTGGTCCCATGAGGCTATAGCTGGAGGTGGGTATGCAAATTTATCAGGAGAGAAGGAAGAAGATTAGGAATGGGTTAAAAAAAAGAAATGAAGAGGAAATGAGAAGGAAGGAAAAAGGAAAGACAAAAACCATCCCCATCGACATTTCTCAGCTCTCCTCTGCAATCCTGGCCCCAGGCCCTAGCGCGCTCACCAGGACAATGCAATGTCCTTCTCACCAGCCTCCCTGAACCAACACACCCACCCCCTGCTTCCACTGCAATCCAAGCTCCAGCCAGGATCTGGAGTGGGCTTTTATAAACACAAAATCAGGTTGCACAGATGTGTCATTCCCTGCTTAAAATCCTGCTTGGCTTCCCTCACATTGAAAATAAAACCCAAGTTCCATGTTCAGTCGCGGAAAGCACTGCATGATTTGGTATCTGTCCCTGTAGACTGGATCCAGCCACACTGACCTGCTTTTTACACCTGAAAACACCACCTTATGGCAGCACCAGGGCCTTTGCCCTCAGTGTTCCCTCCTCCTGGACAGCTCTGGCCCCTGACCTTCACCAAACCGGGTCCTCTTGACATTCAGCTTAAACACGTGATGTTCCCTTGACTTCTCATTCTGAAGTAACAACAGGGCCCCCTCTCCCTTACATGCCTGGGGGTTATTTTTCGGCACCACTTTTACCAGTATTTGAATCTTTCGTGGTCCTGTTTTTCTGTATTCCCCCACGGATTAGTCTTCTATTGCTGCAAAACAAATTGCCTCAACCTTAGAAGCTTAAAACCATCCCCATTCATTAGCTCACAGCCCTGTGGGTCTGGAGTTTGCACACAGACAGGCTGAGTTCCCTGCCCAGGGTCTCCCAAGGCTAAAATAGAGGTGTTGGCTGGGCTGTCTTCTCGTCTGGAGCTTGGAGTCCTTTTCCAGGCTCATGTGGTTGTGTCAAGGTTCAGTTCCTTTAGTTATAAGCCTACGGTTCCCACTGCCTTGCTGGCCATAAGCCAGGTGCAGCCCTGAGCTCCTAAGGGCTGCTCATGAAGCCCTTTCAACTTTAAAGCCAGAAACAGAGAGTCTTCCTCACGCTGAGATCCTCACACTGCTTTGCTTTTTTTTTTAAGATTTGGAACACCTATATATTGGATCTTTTTTTAAGCCCTTTATTGGAATATAATTGCTTTACACTGTTGTGCCAGTTTTTGCCGTACAACTTTGAATCTCCCCCACTTGAAAAAGCCCAGTCCCCACGAAGGGATCACCTGACTATGTCAGGTCAACCCAGGATCATCACTTTGAAAGTCAACTCTTCCATATGACATAACTTAATCCAGGGAACGACTGTCCCATCACATCCACAGTCCACGTCCACGCCCCAGGGAAGGGGACTGCACAAGGCAGTTACGCCAGGGGTGGGAATTTGGGGGCCAACTTTGAATTCTGCCTACCATGCCCCGCTCGAGTAGGACATTACCTGCCTTGTTATCTCTGCACCCCAAGGCCTCGGACGGATCTTCCAACCACACAGAGAACATGCAGACAATGAAAATACTGCACAGCACAATGTGGGAAAGCAACAGCATTGCTCCAAAATTAGAGGTACCCAGGGCCCAGGAGCCCTGACCAGCCCCGGTCTTGTTCATCCAGCCCAGGGAATCCCACCCACCTGAACCAAGCCATGGGTCAGCAACGTGCCACCACACAACACTGGAAGCCTCTGCCCCAGACTAGTTGCAGCACATAGCAGATTTTTATTCATTTGTTTTTCATTTATTAATGGAATGAAAGGAAGAGTGCTCTCTCTCCCGGAAACGAGAGATGCAAAGAATTGGGGTGGCGGGGAACAAACCAGAAGCCAGGAGCCAATCAAATGCTTTCTCCCTCCCTCTACTCTCAGCCTGGCCAACACCCACTTCCCAAGACCCAGCTCACCTCCAACCCCACCTCCCCCAGGAAGCCTCCTCTGCCCTAGTCTGCAGTTCTGGCACCGAACGCCCACCTACCTCATTCGGCCCTTTTCCGAGGGCTGCCTTTTGATCCCTGTCTCCTACTGTGGAGCAGCAGGCCACGTCCTACATGCTGTTTGCAATTCACCACGCCTGTGTCTCAGGTCCCTGTTTCACCTTCACCCTCCCTGAGAAAGGTGGCCGTCTCACCCACCTTTGCCTCCGCCCAGCGAATAGGGAGTGCATTTTGGCCACGCAGACCCCTGGGACCTGCTTGGTTGTTTGGAATTGAGACCTGCTGCAAGCAGGAAATGGGACTTGGCCTGGGGTGGGGTAGTCGTGGGATGAAGCATGCCAGGTGGGACGGTGGCAGGGGGTGGGCCAGGCAACAGGAGCACAGCATGAGGCCCTGGCACCTGTGAAAAGGCGACAGAGGCCAGAAGGTCAGAGTGGGTCTAGAAAAGGAGAGGAAGGAAAGCAATCAGGCCAAGAGAGCAGGTCCTCATCAGAGCGATGTGAGGACCCGCATCCAACCAACGGCTGTCTCTGCAAATACGGGCTACTTGCTTTTGTCCAAACGCACCAGAGCCACAGGCACTGAGAATTGTCTCCATTCTCCCTGCTCCTCGCTTCCAGTAGTGGTCAGTGTTGGTGCAGGGAAAATGATACAGTGATGCTGGTGGTGGATGCGATATATTTTGCCCTTAACATTCAAGGGAGTAAAGAAAAATGATCTGGTAGGCTAGTAGGCTGAAAGGTGACCATAAGTCTATGTGTGAGACTGTCGCCAGCAGGTAAGCCCCACTTGCGTTCGTGAACAGGAAGGTAACATTGGTGCCTCGGGTTCAAGAAAGACTCTCATTAGAAGTAAGATGGGTCAGAACTTACGAGACTCCGAGTGCTGGTTCTGGGCTTCCCTCCAGGGAGACTGGCACTTAGCGAGGGATCAGAGGGCAGCCTCAAAGGTGATAAGGAGACCGGGCAGCAGGGCCTGGGAGAAAAAGAAGCTGGGATTATTCATCCGGGGAAGACAGGCAGGCAGGATTTAATACAATCTTCAGGTATCAGAAGAGTTCTTAGGCAGTGCAGGCTAGGTCTTGGCAGTGGCTACTGAGGATAGAATAAGGAAAGGAACTTAATCCCCAGCATAAGGGATTTAGGATAGCTAAGGGGGAGAATTTCCTGATGGTGAAGGTTGTTAAAAGTTGCAATGAATGGTCTGGGGAGAGACTCAGGTCTGCTCTGGAAGCTTTTACAAGTAGAAGAGATTATCCTCTGCCAGGGCAGCTTATCTCTAATCCTGCCTGAAGGCAGGGGAATGGACACAATGACCTCAGGGTCTCCTTCAGACTTGGAAAGCAGGCCTTCCCATCAGCGGGACAGCCAGAATGGCTGAGCAGAGGATGTGCTTTAAGAAAGGCCCAGAGTGTTTCCAGAAATAAGAAGGAGAAGCCCCACGTGAGATCTCCTTTCTGTTGTCTGTTTTTTAGCCACGGCTGCCTCACGGCCATGGCCAGGCTCCTCTGTAATCTCAGGTCTAGTCAAGGGCACCTTAGACAAGAAAGCCAAGAGCAGCCACAGACCAGAGACAGATTACTCTCCATTCAGCAAAGCACCCCAGACAGCAAAGCTTTGCTGTGGTCTTCTCCATGGAGGGCTCTGCATTTAAAAAGCCATGTGAAAAGCTTGCAGGCCCCCAGGCAGTACCAACAGGGCGTTCTCAACCTTCTGCTGCCAGCCAAGATGACCAAAAAGGGCCGCGCTAGCTCCAGCTCTCTCAAGACCACACTGCCTGTAAATTGACAAGCCTTCTAGGAACAACAGCCTGTGCCCACCTGTTCACCATGGGGGCCAGGGGAGAAAAGCACGTGACCTTGTTCATGCACGGGAGACGGCTGGGGGGAGCCACAGTACAGGCTGAGAGCATTAACAGGTACACAGCACCGACCAGGATGGCCTTTGAAAGCCTCTGCGCTTGCGCAGAGCTAGACGGAAGGGCAAGATTTGGGCAGAGCAGAAAACACCGACGTCTTCTGAAGTGGTTTTCCAAAGTGCTGCCCAGATCCGTGAACAACTCTCAGGGCCATAGCTGATTCAATGTTTTCTGAAACCCAGAAAACCAAAGACAAGATGACCTTTGGCTTTTTAGAACCTGGGAGTCTGACTCTGCCCAGTATTCAACCAGATAAATTTGGAAGTGGGTTTATCTTTTATTTTCAGTGCTGTTTCCCCAGCAGAGAGAGAATTATTTAACCCCTAACCCCATACCTTCATAGAACTTGATTCTTCAGCTCTGTTACTTCTTTCTTAAGGATACTTAGCTGGTGTCCTTCCAGTGCTTTTTCTTAGTCCTCCACATCTCTGTTCCAACCCTTTTACAGGATTTGCACCAGCGCCATCTCTGCTTTCTACCTCTCAGCACTTGATAAGTCCACAACTATACCCTTCCCCACAAAGAGGGGCCTGGGGCCAGTGTCCTCCTTTCAAGGACACCTTTCCTTCTGGTGGCTTAAACACCAGCCTTTTGGACACTTCTACCTAGACTGCATCACCCTCGGTTAGTTGCCATAGGTATGGGACTGGGGCAAATGGCCAATGATACTTAGGAGAAATAATCATGGAAAGGTATTATTCTGCCCATTGCACGTGCTAGACACAGGCAGGAGATGGTTGCAAAAGCATATTAAGCATGCAATCAGCTGCATCCTCATGCCCAAATAAAGCTATTTTCATTTCATAAAGCAAGAG
The DNA here is from genome assembly GCF_030028045.1 of Hippopotamus amphibius kiboko. Lineage (NCBI taxonomy): Eukaryota > Metazoa > Chordata > Mammalia > Artiodactyla > Hippopotamidae > Hippopotamus > Hippopotamus amphibius. The sequence goes on along the minus strand of NC_080192.1, from coordinate 131,269,145 downwards.
AGGAAGTCAAGTCATTAGGGAAATAGAAATGGGGAACTTAAATGCCTAATTGAAAGCTCTATTGCACTTGCAAAGTACCTTTGAATTTTTCTAAAAATTTAAGGGAAACACATTGAGCTTAGAATTGCAGATAGATCAATGTCACGTCCCTTCCTGCAATAGCACAGAAGGAGAACTCCTTCCTGTGGGCTCATCCCAGCCCTGGTTACGCTGCACAAATGGCAATGAGGGCCCAGAAGGAAACAAGCAGCTCCTAAAAGCAGGAAAAAATGGAGGGAACAGCAAAAGTCCTCTTCCTTTCCACGGAAGGCAGAAGCTTATGGCCACAACGCCTCTGTGGCTATTTTAGTTTAACTCTTCCATCTCTTAGTTAGAATTTTAATGTTTTATTTATTTAGTGGACATTTCCTATGTGCCTGGTGCAGTATGAGGCTAAACTATCTCTAGAGCTTCAGTGACCTCCTCTGTTAAATGCAGGGGTTAAGCATGGTGGGTGGTTTAGCCCTGAGATTCCACAGAAGTGCCTGGGAGCCACTGAAGGGAGGGGTGTACGTGGGGGATGGACATCAAGGAGGATTCCACTCCCCACGCCCATGCCCACTTGTATCTGTTTAATATTTTGGGATTCCACATAAAATATTATTTGGCAGGAGCAGATGGGGAAGGTTTCTGTTGCTTAAATACACACACACACACACACACACACACACACACACACACACACACACACACACGGAATCCACTGAGGGCTCCTCCAGGATGGGAAATTCAAGATGTTGTCTCCTAATCTCAATATGCAGATGAGGGAGGCCCTCATGGACCAGCTTGGTAGCTAAGTTACAAGACTCAGTTGCTCATAGATTCTTTGGAACATGTATCCTGGGAGCTCAGTGTAAAAAAACAAGGATTGTGTTTCCTGGGAGGGTCAGGCTTGACCTGTTGGTTGATCCTGCATGTGTATTTTGAGGTAGAACAAGAGCAATTCCTGCATCACATCCTTTTTCATAGAGAACTCATCGAAGCTCATCTTCTTCCAACTCATCTAAACCATGGCTCTTACAAGCTGGAGAAAGGACAACATTCACATTAACCTGGGGGCTCACTTGGTAATGGGGTCTTCTTATAGATAAGGTCTTTTTATCCAGGAAGTCTCTGTCTCGGGAGGGTTGAGGGCATTTATCAACAGGGGACTCTTCAATCGAGAGAGGCACTCAGGATCAGCAGAAATAGTCGGGAGGAATAATCTTCTCAAGCCGACATCATGGTGTTTCTGAAAATTCCCACAGAGCCCCCAAATCCAAAGGAATGAAACTCTAACAGTTGACTATTGGGTACTCCGAGTGCACTTAGGCGGTAATAACTAGAGCCTCTGGGATAACTAACTGCCAGGTGCCCCTCAAGGAGCCAGCCCTGCAAACATACAAGGACTCAGCCCTTGACTTTTTCTTCTGATCCCTATAATGGGCTCACACTGCACTCTGATGGGCAATTCTCCACTCCATGAAATGTCTGCGGCCACTTTTATCATCATAGAGGATGGGACAAGAAGATGAAGTTAGAAAGCACTTCTTTCCTGGCTCTGCAGCAGTGACGTCCAAACCTCAGGCCTGCGGTTCGTGAGAGCAACATTTCCACGAGCACGATCATGAGTAAATCAGCCTGGCACGTATATGACATGACATCCTAAGTGTGATTAGATGAGGTCCCTACCTGCACTGGAAATGAAAACACGGGCATATAACGGAGGGCCTACATCTAGTCACACCAGGTCTTCCTGTGACATCACTGAGCTGGACAGTCACATCTCTGTCCCGAAGCGCAGGCCACTGAGGGCCCCACAGGGTATGAAACGCGACTGCCTTCCCAGCTGAAGAGACAGCTGGGTTTGCATGGGGAGCAGGGACCATAGCTACCAAAACGCTAGGTTCTCCCCAACACTCTAACCCCAAATAGAGAGAGCGTGTCCCTGGAGAAACGGAAGGATGTGGAGAGAGGAAGAGGAGCGAAGCAGAAGCCGCAGAGGGAGTGATGAATGGCCAGTCTGCTTTGCTCAACTAGTTATTCCTGACTCGTTTGCCATTTGGCCCCATGTATTTTTAAAGCATATAGTTAAGGAGCATTTATTAAAATGTTTTCAAGTTGTCCTTCTAAAGAAGAGACCCTGACAGGCCACTCAGTATCCTGCAAAGGTGGGTTAAATACTATTATCCCTGCTGCAGAGATAGGAAGACAACAGTATAATGGATTCCCTTAATTTCCCAGAGACATGCGGTGCATTCATTACTGGGAAGGAAAAAAAGAAAAGAAAAAGACAATCAGATTAAAGAGTCCTGAAGCCTGGGCCGCCTTGCCAAGAAAGCCAACCAGTCTGAGGAAAGGAGAGGCAAGCCCCACACCTCCGAGGGTGCTGTTACAAAAAACGCAGTCCTTAGAAACAGACACCTTCCGCAGCGCCGAATTAAAATGCGCAACAGAAACAAATTCGCCACACAGAAAACCGCAAGGGCTCACCAATCTGCCATGTGAGGGAGATGGGGAGAGGAGGAAAAAATAATCCAGAGCCTAATTTAGTTCAGGAGCTTGTTTCTTACACCAACAAATCCTTCTAAAAATGACTTCCTGATTAAAGTCAAATGTTGGAGGCCCAAACTCTCGGAGATTGTTGTGTTGTCAGCATGTTAATGTGTTCCTTAGCAACTCTCTCCCTCCACTTTTAGGAGGAAACAACACCTCTGCCAGGAACGCAAAGCTACAGAAGCCTCAGCACCTCTGATGATTCAGGGCCGGGAAGGGAGGCGCAGATATCTGAGGTCGATGGGAGGATGGGTCGCTGGCCACTAGCAGGACACAGGCAGCCAATGCCAAGGAAGGTGCCAGGCTGTGAAGGGAAACTGTGCAAAAGGAGAGGAGGGGGCCATCTCTGCATCTCTATACACTTGCAACCATCATTTGCCATTTCGTACTTGAAATGCGAGTTCCAGTACTTACACAGAGCTAATATCTTTTTCTCACCAGACTTAAAGGTGCAAAAAGCCCAAAGGAGAGGTCACATCAGTGAAGGTTAAGGAAAAGGGTTTCCTGGACTGATTTTTGTTTTTATCTTAAACTTCAGAATTTTCAGAATCAGTTCGGAAAGAAATGAAAATCAAAACAATTTATCCACTGATTAAATATTTGTTACACATTTGACAGTATGCCAGCTCTCGTTCTCTGTGATTTCAGATCAGTTCTTCTGGCGATGAGCACCACGGGTGAACCCTAAAGCTAGAAGGGACCAGCAATGCCAACAATCTCATTTTCCAGATGAGAAAACTGAGGTCTCGTGAGGTTCTCCTCCCTGTGATATGAGTGATTTATTGACAAAGCTAGAGCATGAATCCAAGTATTTCCGCCATGACTCCTAATTCTCAGACCAGATGCTTCCAAACTGGACTTGGATGGTCTCTGTCTGAGAAGAGGAGAAGTGGGATTCGGTTTGCCAATATTCACAACCTTGGAGGAAGTGAAATTCATCCTAAGCCAAAACATATTGGTAAATTCTCTAATTTAGTCAGATGATGTCTCACTTTACATGATAAATGTTTCTAAAAAGTTGCATGCAAATCAAATTTTTGTAAATTGAATTACTTTTTTAAAAGCACAAGACAGATTGCTTTGTAAAGGAACCCTGGGCTGAAAATGAGAAATATTTCTGCAATTTAAATAATAACTACCTCCATAATTTATCTCTTCTGTAATTCATAATTTAATATTTCTTGGTTTTGTTTAGCATCACTTGTTTAAAACAAGAAAGATCTAGATTTATGCAGCTAGTGTCACCAAGAAGTTTGAAGTACATTGATAATAACTAATACTTTCCTTCTACATACCCTTAAGAACTAACAAGGAATTGGTACTCCCATTTGGCAGATGGAAAAAGTCAAGGCATGGAGTAAGGACAGACCTAAGATCATGGAGAAATTCAATGAGGTGAACATCATGCCTGCATGTTTTTGGTTAAAAATCCTGCATTTTTATCTACTGGATTAGGACACTGCCGGCAACTATTGTATTCGAGTTCTCCAGAGAAATAGGCCCAATAGAATACATATGGATATATAAGAGGAGACTTATAGGAATCAGCTCACGTGATTGTGGAGGCCGAGATATGCCATGAGGTTCTCTCTGCAGACTGGAGAACAAAGAAACCCAGTGATATTACTCAATTCAAGTCCAATGGCCTGGAAAAGGGGGCAAGGGAATTGGAAAAGGAGCCATCAGTTCAACTCCCAGAGTCCGAAGGCCAGAGAACCAGGAGCTCTGATATCTGAAAGCAAGAGAAGATGGATGTCCCAGCTCAAGAAGAAAGCAAATATGCCATTCCTCCACTTTTTTTTTTTTTTTTTCCATTTGGGCTCCCATTAGATGAGATGATGCCCAGGTGAGGGCAGATCTTTTTCACTCACTCAACTGATTCAAATGCTAATCTCTTCTGCAAACATCCTCACAGACATACCCAGAAATAACATTTCACCAGTTATCTGAGCAATCCCTTAGCCCAATCAAGTTGAAAAATTAACCATCCCTGCTATTGTCTCCCAGGGAGACATTCTCCACGTCACAGATACATGGACTCCAAAGAAATTCATGAGGCATCTCAAAGATATATGTTCCAGGAATCCAAGGAAGCCTCCTACCTTTCTCTCTGCCCAATCACTTGACTCACCTAGGGAACATGGAGACCAAAAAGAGTCTCAATCAATCCATGACGATGTGTCTTTACTGATACCCCATCACAATCCACCCCTCTGACTGTAGGGAAGAAAAGAGAATGTATAGGCTCTGCCCCCGAGAACTCTCAGTCCACTGAAAAAGGCAAGACACACACAAAACTACATTAGAGTCTACGTTCACGTGGGTCTTCCCTACCAGATTGTAGAGCCTTAAGGAGAGGGACCATCTTCATCTTTGCAATGTTAGCATCTTGCCTTGGGAAAAGTCAGTACCCAGTTGAGTTTTTCATCATATTAAATTATGAAAATGTAGAAGGATTGGGAAGGATGTTATCTGCAAATATCTGGAGAGATGATATGGAATAGATAGAATAAACATACTGTTTGTATCACCAAAATGAAATCATCTCCTCTGCAGTGTGGGAAGAATAATAATAGTGCCAACCTCAGAGAACGGCTGTGGCACTCGAGTAGCAAAATAGCACTTAGCAAGTCTCTGGCACACAGTGAGTACTTGATAAGCAGTGTCTATCATTTATATTACAAGGATCATAGACAGTGGTGACAGAAGACCGGATGACAGATAAATGTGAGCAAGAATTTTCCAAAAGCATTAAGGGCTGCTCACTCATGGAAGCTACTATACGGGCGAAGCTCCCGCTCCGAGAGGCTGGACAGTCATCTCCCAGTGAAGATGTCAAGAAAAGTCCTGCACTAGGTAATATTTGGCTGACAGCACTGGTTCATTAACCTGGCTGAGAATTAGAATAATGTAGGCAGTGCTTTAAATACACACAGTTTTAGGGCAATCCAGACTTCCTTAACAATTGTGGAAAGACCCAGCAATTTATATTTTAATAAGCATCCCAAAGTGATTTTTAAGTAGCTCATCAAGCATGGATCTGATTACCTAAGTTTGAGAACCACCTGTACAGAGAAAGTTTATACTGCCTTCCAGATTCTGAGGCTCTAAGAATTCCTTCATCCATCCTTGATCACCTTCAGAATAGTGTCATGGAAAATAATACAGATTGATAAAGTCAGAAAGATTGGCTTCAAATCCCTGCTCTGCCATTTCCTATCTGTATGACTTAAAGTGTACTGATTATTCTCCCAAAGCCTCAATTTTTTGTCTATAATAGAGATAAAGATGACTACCTTGTATGGATGTTTGTTCTAGGAGGGGTTTCTGGCACATAATAAGTACTTAATAAATATTTCATGAGAAAAGTCTCTCAATGTAAAAAAAAACAAAAAACAAAAAAATAAGGGCTTAATAAATACCAGCTCCCTTTCTCGCCACCACCCCAAACTTTCACATTATGAAGAGGAAACTGAGTTCACTTAAACCAAGGAGACCACAGAAGATGAGAAAGTGAGACAAGAGAACCATGCATAGATGGAATCACCAGAACAGGAAAATAGCTTGGGAGATTCCAAAAAGCAAGTGGATTCTCAAAATCTGAAGTAAAGCAAGGAGAGCAAAAACACAATGCATTAAATTTCAGTGGGAAAGTGAAGGAGAGTGAAAGTATCATAGATCTTTCTGGATTTTGCTGGGTGTTCTCAATCATTAAATCTGCATTTAGAAATATTTATATTTGCTGAAAAGCAAGAGCCTCGGTGCACAGGGAGAATGAAAAGAGCGGGGGACAGGGTCTAATTAATCATCAGGGGGCTGTCACATTGACAACTAGAAGAATTGGAAAGTTACAAAGTACCAGCACCAAACAGCATCAATCACCCAACGATGGTAAATAAATTAATCAAAAATCATTGGGTACCAAAAGGTCTGGGGGAGAAATAAAAGGCAGAAGAGAAAAATGATCAGGAGCAGCAAGCAAGCAAAATAGCAGAGGCTGACCCTGGGAAAGCTGAGGCCATTGCCCTGGCAGATTGCCAGCCACTCTGCCCTCAGTGCCTTGCCCACCCCCAAGCAGAGTGCCAGGCACAACCGGGTGCAAAAGCAGCTATGAGTGCTGCTGTCTTTGCACCTATTACCCCTTCTGTATTTCAGGGGAGATTCACTTAGCATCACCACTCCCTATCCCCCAATAAAAAGGGAAATCTGATCCTTGACAAGTAGCTCATCCTAAATACCACTTTGCTCAAAGCCATTCCCTGACTCATTACTAAGCTGCCATATTTGTGTGTTGTGTGTTGGTAAGGCTCCCCACCTAGCCTGCTGGAGATCAGTTATCACCAGCGCCAGGTCTTGGTGGAATACATGACTCCTCTGGGATATTGGGGACCCTCGATGACCTAGAGTTATAACACCTGGCCCACCCTCCCCAACCTGGACTCTAATCAGTTTGTTTCCCCCAATCAGTTCACCTTTTCTTTACCTGGCAAAGAGTGGTTATAAAGGATACTAACCAGATCACCAACTTCCCCCTTCTTATCTAATCAGGTTGCACACATCTGCCCCTCTAGGTTCACTTAGGCTCAGCTATGAATTAAAAGAAGTGAATGCCTAGATTTTCTCTGGATCTACACAGGTCACTATATATTCCAGTGGAGTCTGACATTTGCTAGGGTCCAAGCTCCGCCTTTTTTAAAAATATATTTTTGACATGCTAGATCACAGAACATGCATAAGGTTCCAGCAATGATATAGAAATAAGTGGAGCCATGTCTCCATATTATGAGAGCTATATACTAGTAAAAGAGACTAAACTGTCACAAATGACATGGTCTGGGCAACTATGACCATGGTGACCACATAGAACCATGCACCGTAGGACTAAGGACAGAATTCACTCTCTTGCGCAGAGAGAGACAGGATTTGATATGACTTGGAAGAAAGTCAAGATTTGGATGATGGAGAAAGAGAAGGGCATCAAAGGCACAGAGACAAACTCGAGCAAAGCCTGAGAAGTGGGTGAATGCAAAATATATGGGCAGAGTCATGGCGAGGCTAACCTTGCTGCACAGAGAAAGTAGGCTCATGAGTGGGAGACAGTGCTGACGAGGATTAAACCCAGTCCTGTAAAAGCATCCCTCCAGCCTGCACGATTCCGACTGCCTGGGTGCACGATACTGTCCCTTCTCTAGACGTCCAGAGAGATCACAAGGGTGTCTTCTGGATCTTCCTAGGAGCTGGAGTCTCCAACTATGAGAACAGCAACAGTAAACACCAGCGGCTCCAAGGAACTAGTCCCTAGAAGGCAGTGCCCACGTCTGAGATCCAGCCAGGGAAGTAACACATAAAGGATATCTCAGCACAAATAGGTGATGCACAGATCACATGCACCCAACCAGGTGATAGACAGGTACGTATTAAGTTGATAATTTGTTGGATGGGTATATTTTGGAAAGTGAGACACTATATACATGTAACTGACTAATTGAATGAACCAGACTTGGACCCAAGCAAAAAGAACTGAATTTTTGGTCACAACTGCCCTTTTCAACCTGTTCTATAGGATCATTACTCCCTGCCCCTAAATGAATATCCAACAGTCTCATCACATTTTTTGTTAACTCTCAGATAAAAAGCACATTAAAAAGCCCAGTGCTATGTAACATTAAAATTCTAAAATCTCCTCTAATTTATAATTTCACCAATCAGGCCCATCACAGTCTCGGAGGCCTGAGGGGAGAAGTCAGAGCCTGTGTTCTTTTCATCTGCTCCCTCCTCCCCACTCCATGCTCTGATTTGTGCCTCCACAGGGGTGAGTGCCAGGGAGAGTGAGGGGAAGGGAGGGGTAGGAGAGATCTGGAATGGTGCAAATATCATCCATCATTAGTGCTCTTGGAATAAAGCGAATGTCTTCCAAAGCTAATTACGAGGGTGAGTCAAAAATTATCCGCACTCTGGCTGTAGACTTTAATTACTTTTTTAAAAAGACAAATACATCATTTTTCAACATAATCTCCTTGCTTTTCAATACACTTTGTCCATCTGTCAACAAGCTTTTGTATTCCCTCATTAAAACATGTTATAGGCTGAGCTGTGAGCCACGAATGCACCACTGTCTTCATGTCTTCACGTGGATGGACGTCTGGCTTCTTCTTGATGGCTAACATTTGTGCGACCTTCCTTGAACTTCTCTATCCATCCATACACACTTCTTCACAACAAAATACTTTCTCCATATTGCACACAAAGTCTTCAATAAATCACGACACCGGTACACCCTTAAACCACAAAAAACGAATCATTGCACGTTGCTCTTCTTTTGTGCAAATCACAAGTGGGGCACCCACTTTTTCTCGCACTGCAGTTACAAATGAACTGATGTAACACGTTCACACCTGCACAGCAGTGACTGGGGAGACAGTAGCCTTGAACAGAAAGCACTGATAAGACAGTGCAGCCAACAGAAGTTTCAATATAACTGGAATGCAGATAATTTTTGACTCACCCTCGTATTTTCTTCATGGGGTGTATTTATGAGGAGCCCCATCTTACATTTTCTTGCAAAAACAATGCTTCCTCAGTAACTGGCACCTTTCAGTGCCCCCTGCCCCAAGCCCTTCATCTCTCCAGGGGGTCCTCATGGGCAGCTGGACCCTGAGCAGCCCTCTTCTTCAGAGTCTCCTCTACTCTACAAGAGGTGCACATCCTAAGTCTGGTTACACCCCAGAAGGACAGGCTACTCCCAGGGCAGTTCTGACTTTCCTCTCTGCTACCGTACACAAGCTGACCAACAGAGTCCAGTCATCTTGTTTACCAAAGGTCAGAGAACACAGGAAAAGCTTCTGAGCAGCCCCCTTGATTAGAGAGACTCCACCTCTCTTTCCTACTTGGGATGGGGGGATGGGGACAAAGCACCACGTGTTGACAACTTTCCCCAAAGGCATCCTTAATCCTGGTCTCCTACCTTCCACCTCTTTTCCTTTACACCCTGGAGGTGGCTGACGAGCTAATGCTGACAGCACAGTTTGAGGTCAACTCCTTTCAAAGGATCCTTTTAAAGGTTCTACTTCATAGATGGGTTAGACTATCATTTTAAAATATTGGTGCATTTGGCAAATATTTTTCTCAGTCTCTGGGCATCAGCTGAAATTCCAAGCAACCAAAAAAAGTTTTATTTAACATCCCCATATATAACTATCATAAACTTAGAGAGGTTCAAGAATCCTTAGAGATAACACAAGGCCCCTAACTTATTTTATATATTAGAAAACTAACACTCCTCCCTTGTCTCACCTTGTATTTCTATCTCCTATGGAGGGGGATACTGAGGCTGGAAAAAGACTGTACCACACTCAGCAGAAATGGCTCCTCCCATCTTCTCAGACAATGTCTCTCAAAATCTGAATAGCTCTCCTTCTCCCAATGGAAAGGGCCTGTGAGCAGAAAAGGCCATAGGGCAGCTGGGACATGCAGGCCTATGTATTAATCAGGGTAGGTTCGTCTTTGCTGCAGTAACATATAATCTCTGAAATCTCAATGGCTTAACAACACAATGTAAGTTTATTTCTAACCCACTTCAAGTTTTAGGGGGATTGGTAGTGCTGCTGATCTGCTCTCCTCCACGTAGTGAGTCAGGGACCCCAGGTTGCTCTTCCCTTTTTTTTCTCCCTTATCTTGAATTTGAGGTTGCCCCTAAAGGTTGTCCACAAGCCAGCAGAAGGGGGAAAGGGAGCACAGGAAATCACATGGTTACTTGACAACCTTGGTCCATATTATTTCTGCTCACAATTCATAGGCCAGAACTAGTTAAGTAGTGAACCTAAATCTAGGGAGGCTAAGAAAGTAAAGAAATTCACAGAACTCTCCATAAGACCAAGTCTGTACCACCTACTGAGCATCCATTTCATTCTGGGGACAAAGGTATTTCTCCTCTTTATTCTGGTACTGAAGCCCACACTCTTCTCACTTCATGTCTCTCCATGTTGCAATTTGATGAAGAAGAGGAATTTCATAATCAAAGGCAGGATAGCGTTGAGATTCAAAGCACAGACTCAAGTCAGAATGTCAGGGTTTAAATCCAAGTTCCACCACTGGTTAGCTAAGTGACTTGGAGTAAGTCACTTAACCTCTCTTCAGTATTATAGAGATAATAACAATATATACCTCAAAGGATTGTTGCAAAGAGTCAATAAGTTAATATACCTATAGAACTTAGAACAGTGCCTGAGTTGTGGTAATCCCTACAAAAATGTTTAATGTTAATAGTTCTGTTATTTTTATTCTCTATGCCAAACTCTTTGTCCTGTTAATTACAGTTATTCTTGGCTATACATAATTTGATATTAGCAGACAGCATCTCGCTGAAAGATGCCAAAGCACTGTAGCTCATTGCTTTAGAAAAGAAGAAAGATCCCATTGTCTGAAAAGCTTCCTGGTCATTTTTCCAAATCAATTCTCTAGGACCAGGCACAGTCAGAATAAAGTCTTCACAGTCACGTTCCAGGCTGGTAGAAAAGCTCCATGCTTCAATAGCTCAATGGCCTCACACCAGCTCTCAGTGGCCCGCAGCCCTCTGAAGAGGTAAGTATGTCCTAAGGGTGAAAAGTTATTTAGTTTCCCTGCCTGACACTCTAGTCCCAGGCCTTCTAGAAACAAAGAAGCTGTTGTCACCATGCCAGGATGTGACAAATGATGTGGAGGGAGTGTTATGATACAGCCATCCATCCACCATCAGAGGCCAGGACCACAATGGGACAGAAAATGAACAGGGAAATTGTTAATTGTGTTGCTTTAAAGCTTCCCAAGAGAAACTACATAGGGAAGTATGTTTTGCCCCCATCTAGAGAGGTATAATATGCTGAAAGCCTATAGAAGGCATACCACCTGCTAGGCAGGAGACCAGCAGAGCTGGGCGAGGGAAGGAAACCACCCCAGAGCCAATGAAAGAGTAAGAGAGGAACACTACAGAAAGAATGACTGCAAAAGCAGGTGTCTATTATGCTTGGAGAGAGAACTAAGGTCACCCTTTACAGGATCCTGGATAAGTTACTTAACATCCAGAGTTAGCAGAATATGTAAACTAAAGAAGATATATGTCTTACTTTCCTAAAGGCAGGGGGCTACTCTTGAGGACCCTCCAGAGTCTAAGGCCATGTGATTCTTTAAGCATGTAATGCCCTTTCTTCTCTCCAAATCTCTTTGCCTTTAGTAGAGCTATTTATTTGATAAATGTAAAATGGGAGATTTCATGGCCCTAGATTTAGTCTCACTTATAAAAAGATATAAGTAGGATGGAAGCTCAATACACATATAACAAAATTCCATTGCACAAATCACCTTCTCTTTCTGGAGAGTGGGTTCTACCTCACATACAAATATCTGTCAAGCTGTGAGGTTCTAGTACATTGACTGGGTATTTCTGAAGGGAAATATCTAACACATGTCCTATAGCCTTGATGTCTTCATTCTCTCTAGTCCACAACAGAGACTCTCTTAAAAGGATTAACACTTTGACTCTAACATGAAGCCTACAGAATCCATATTAAAACAACAAGGTGAAATTTCTGCTTCTGCCCAAGATAAAGAGGAACCAGATTTATCCTCCCACCTGAAACCAAAGACAAAAAAAAAAAAAAAGCAAACAACATATATGAAGCAATGATTTTCAAGACTGAGTATGAAGAATGAAGTGATCCCTGAAAGAGTAGAAACAAATGAGAAGAGCCTTAGGATTGCCCCAATTTACTGCCTTGAGAGAGTCTCTAATCCATGACCCAAGGAAAGGCAACCTAGGCAGAGCCCAGCACACTGGCTGAGTCAAGCAGGTGAAGTTTAAAGTCCAGGGGTCCTGGGCTTTACTATTATAAAAATTTTACCACATGTGAAATAGTATATTACTTGAAGGCAGACTATGAAAACTTAAACATGTGTTCTGTAATCCTTAAAGAAAGTATTACAACAACCAAACAAAGAGTTGTATCTATAAGCCAACCAACAAAGAAGATAAAATAGAATAATTTTATAATACCCCATAACCCAAAATAAGAAAAAGAGGAAAAGGAGAAATAAAAATAGAACAAATAGAAAACAAATAGCAGGATGATAAATTTATATCATAATCCCATTAAATATAAATGATCTAAATACTCCAATTGAAAGGTAGAGATTACCAAAACCAGACAAAGACAATACAAAAAAAGAAAACTCCAGACCAATATCTCATATGAACTTAGATGCAAAAATTCTCAATGAAAAATTAGCAAATCAAATCCAATGATGTATAAAAAGAATTATCTCCCATGACCAAATGGGATATATTTCAGGTATGCAAGGCTGGCTAAACATCCAAAAAGGAATCAATATAACTCAGCATATCAACATGCCAAAGAAGAAAACTCATATAACAATATCAAACGATGAAGAAAAAATGTTTGACAAAATCCAATACCCATTAATGATTTAAAAAAAAAAAACCTTTCGGAAAAGTTAGGAATTGAGGGAAATTACCTTAACTCAATAAAGAGCATCTACCAAACAAACAAACAATAAAACCACAGCTAATATCGTATTTGTGGTAAAAGACTGAATGTCAGAATGGAGAACAGATTGGTGGTTGCCAGGGGTTAAAGACAAGGGCAGGGTAGGGCAAAGGAAGGAAAACATGAAAGATCTTTTTATCAAGAGAACTTTTCTATATTGTGACTGTGGTAGTAAATACATGAAACTATTCAAGTGATTAAATTGCATAGAACTAAACACATATGTACCCACATACATACAAATAAGTATGAGTAAACAGGAAAACTGAGCAAGTCTGATAGATTGTATCAACATCAATATCCTGCTTGTGAGACTGTACTGTAGTTTTGCAAGATGTTATTGAGCGAAATTGAGCAAAGGAAACAGGATGTCTCAATACCATCTCTTACAACTGCATATAAATCTATAGTTAAATCAAAATAAAGTGTTTTTAGGGCAGGTATTTTCAGATTGGATAAAAACATAATACCAAACTTGTGCTACATATAAGAAAAATATTTTAAATATAAAGACATAAATGGTTAAGTAAAACAAAATGAAATATATATATTACTACAGACAACCCTAAGTCTCCATATGAGATTGGTTCTAGGACCCCCATGTATACCAAAATCCACAGATGTTCAAGTTCCTTACATCAAGTAGCATAGCATAGTTGGTCCTCTATATCCACAGGTTCTACATTTGCAGATTCAAGCAACCATTCTAGGGTTGGTTTAATCCATGGATGCCAAACCTGTGGATACAGAGGGCCACTATATATAGTATGTGTGTGTGTGTGTGTGTGTGTGTGTGTAACATCACTCAAAAGAAAGCTGGAATGGTTATATTAATAACATATGAAGTAGATTGCAGAGCAACAAAAAATTATCAGAGATAAAAGTTATGTTATATTGATAAAGGGGTCAACTACCAGAGTCACATAATAATCCTAAATGTTTATGCAGCTTGTAACAATGCTTCAAAATACATGAAGCAATAATTGATGAAACTTCAAGAAGAAATAGACAAGTCCACAATTATAGTCAAAGTTGTCAACATTCATCTTCTGATAATTGATAGAGCAAGTATGAAGAAAATCAGGAAGGTTCTAGAATATTTGAACAATGCCATCATGTATACACGCAAAATTTGTCCACAAATGTTCATAACAGCTTTATTTATAAGAGCAAAAACTAGAAACAACCCAAATGTGCATCAACTGGTGAATAAATAAACAAATGATGGTTTATCCATACAATGGAATACTACTCAGCAACAAAAGGAATGAAAAATTTATACACATAAAACATGGATAACTGTCAAAATAATTATGCCTTGTGGAAAAAGCCAGACAAAAGAGTACCTGGTGTCAGATTCCATTTATATAAAATACTCAAAAATGCAAATCTGTAGTGGCAGCAGACCACTAGTCACCAGCAGATATGGGGAGCAGAGAGTGATAGGGAGCGGGGATCACAAAAGTCTCCAAGGATCTTTTGTTGATGACAGTTCATTATCTTGAGTATGGGGGTAGTTTCCTGGATCCTACATAAGTCAGGCCTTATCAAATTGTATACTTTAAATAGGTCAAGTTTATATTATGTCACCTGTACCCCCAAAACACACACAGTGTGACCAGCACCTACCAAGATGCATCAAACATTATCCCCAACAATAATCCCTTCTGTCTGAGCCAGACCTGTATCTTCACTGTGTCAGACACCTGGAACACCCCCCTCCTTCCTTCCTTTTGTCTCTTCAAACTCTATTTGTCCTTCACAGTCTAGAACAAGTCCTACATCCTGCAGGGAACCTTGCAGGACCTCTGTCCCTCCCTGCACATATAGGCTACAACTTTTCTATATGAGAGTATTTCATCATCCCAATAGAGGTTGAGCTCCCTGAAACCAGGAACCATGTCATCAGGACCTTTCCTCTACCTGCACAGGCCTGGGTCCAGGAAGCCTCAACTAATACCTCTTGATTATTTTGTTGATGAATCTTTCACTGATAGATCTGACTCATGAGGCTACTCTTCACTCTGTGATGACGTCATTAATTTTAAAAAAGGAGGAACATCTTCTGCGCCTTTGACCTTTGCCTCTCCCAGGGACCACTGTTTCCAATAAGAGCATGCTTCGGGAAGGGTCCTATCTGCTTGTTATATAAGAACTCCCTGCAGCTGGCTATGGTGCAGAGCTTGCCACAGAAAACCAGAGAACCAAGGGCTGCTTTGGTTCACTCTGTGCTTCACATACCCCAGGGGTTCAGCAGCCTTTGCAAAGAAGCCATGCACCACCCTGATATTACTACAGCCTCAGAACATAAGACAATGTCTGGTGCCACTAACTTCTTGTCTGGATGAATAAACCAAGGCCAGGGAAATCTTGTGGGCAGTTTTGGGTTACTCACTGAAATGTGCTTCTTCTTTCTTACTTTCTTTGTGTTTGGGGCTTTTCTCAAGTGAAGAGATCACAAGATAAACAGAAAGGACAGACCTCCCATCCCCTGCCACTTCGCTAGACCAGAAAAGGGTCATCACAAGTTTTCCACGCTCTTCTACAGATGTTGTATGATCAAATTTCCCATCATTTGGTTAAAAGTAATTTCTTCTGCACCTCGCACTCCAATCAACTGGTTTAAAAAAAACAAAGTCAATAGGCTGACAGCCTTAGAAGTGGATAAAGATATTAGCAGGAGGCCTGCTGGTTCCAACAAGCAGTAGACAAATAATGATCGATAGTTTTTATCTCCTAATGACTGGGTGGCAATTGGGTAGCCTCCAGCTAAGAACTTCATTGACAACTACAGGTGCTTCAAGAAGGGAGGGGAAGCCAGTTTTTATGAGACCCGAGGAGAGGTGTACCTTTCCGAAACACCTGGGTCTCAGTCACCACAATCCCAGCAGTTAAGCTGAACTGGATTCTTTTCTCTGCACCTTTTAATCACCAAATCTTCTCTCAAATTGTCCCACCCTCCATCCCTGAAGCCTCTACTCAGGAATCACCTCAAGTATGTCTGACAGCAGACAAAGGGGTCTTGGTCCATGAAAATCATTTGCATCCTATTATGTCCTCCCTGGAGATCTTTATGGGCGACCCTAACACCACTCGTGTCTATTTCAAACTCTGCAGTGAGGACTGAGTGTCCTTTATTAGCTGTCCTCTGATTTCTCCATCTTTGCCAACAATCTCCCTCATGCATCAGCCAAGACAGGAAACGTACTTGCTTTCCACCTACCATTCAGTCATTCATTCCTTCCTCCTTGCTTTGCCGAACTGCCTGCCTCCAGCGATCCTGCTCTTTCCTAGTGATCCACATCAGCCATTCTCATAAATTTTCACTCAAAAGCTCTACCAGATAGCATGATGATTAACGCCACCTCCTCTTGATGATATCTTTCCTCCCTGCTCTTCCCCATTTCCCGACACAAACTGTTCAATGCCATCTCACTCGGGGACCACACTGCCGTGGGTTGGTGATATTCCCTGTGGGATGAATTCTCAAATTTATTAATTCCCCAACAAGAGGCAAGAAAATGCCTCTTGGACAGCAGAGGCACACGACAGCATTCGGCATGTTTGTGAGTGAACGTGTGGAGGACATTCACGGGGATGCCACATAACTTAGCAAAGCATTTCCTGCAGTACATCAAATGGAATTCCGATTCTCTAGCATGTTAACAGGGGCCACAGTTTTCTTTACATGGAGTTCCATGACCGAATAAGCATGCTCAATGTGAAATTAAAGAAAGTTGAAAAGACTGTTTACTGCTGAAAGTCTCACAGTCTTCCACACGATCAGATGAAAAGTTTTCTCCAAGAGGGAGGCATGTGATAACATCACGTCCAAATTATATGATCACAGAGCCCTTTATCCACAGAGTATTGCACAAGGTAATAGCATTCCAGGAAGCAGTCTTTGGGAAACATTCCCCTAAAACATTCAGCACACAGGTTCACTTAGTTCTGCTGAATGAGAATCTATTCTTTCCAGAGCCTCAGTTTAGCAATTTGGATCAGCTTTTCTTTGCCTAATTCTCACATGGCCCCAGTGCACCATGTCAGTCTGTGTCTGAGGAATAGGGAGAAGGAGAAGGAGGAGGAGGAGGAGGAAGAGGAGGGGGAGAAGGAGGGGGAGGGAGAGGAGGAGGGGGGGAGGGAGAGGAGAAGGAGGAGGAGAAGGGGGAGGAGGAGGAAATGAAAATCAAAACTACTGGCAAACACTGAAATCAAAATTATCCCACAATAAGATTATAGCATGAAACACCTTCTAGCAATCAGCCAAAAGGCAGAAAACAATTATATCTAAAAATCAAGCTGTACCCCTACCACCTGTTCAGCAATCAATATGCCATTACCCTGTCTACAGAAGTGCTTTGCAAGTATCCATTCCCAGGCTACAACAGAGGCAAAGGCAGGATTGCAGAACTGCCTTGAATCGTTTACCATCCCAAAGCAGAAACTTAGGATTCTGGATACAGGCCCGGGTGAAGCATTGGCTGCAGGACCCCTGCTGTAAGCAAATGTAATCACACCATCCAATTAGACCAAAAAGACAGCGATGGAGCCAGCTAAAACCTTTTCATGGCTGAGGGGAGCTGGGACCAAGATACCAAACTGGACCCTCCTCTCTTATCTTTTGAAAATTATAGAGTTGCTGTCCCATTGCATAAGCACGATAGCCCAAATAAATGGCCAAGAAAATACAGAACACCTATCAAGAGGTGGCCACAGAATAATGAGATATCTGTATTATAGGCAGGAGTGCTGCAGGAAATAGGAGAATTTAGCCCAGATAAGAGAAAACTCAGAGTATAAAACTGAATGTCTTCCCACATCTGAACAGCTCTCGTGTCAGGAGTATCATTTGTGTCATTACGGTGTCAGTTACAAGGAGGTCAATTTGGACTTGATAGTAAGAAAACTTTCTAACTCTGTGCGGATGTCAGCAAGGGTCATATTGCTCTTTAGGATCTATAAAGATTGCCTTGGGCAACCATTCAGTGGGTTTTGAAAAATCCAATTGCCTTTCCAAGAATCACTAATGTGTATGCCCTTGTGGGAAGGGAGGCTGGATTTATACATCTCTGAGTTTCTTTCTGAAACTGAGACTACATGTGTGCCCTTTGTGCTCCAGCAAGAGAGGGAAATATACCGGAGAAGGTTTTTACACATGTGAACCACATGGAGAGGCATCCATTGGCAACAACTTGCCTCGGAAAATCTCCTGCACAGAGAGATAGGCAAGGTCTGACTTAGTCATGCGTATGGGACTCTGCTACTCAGTGAGGGATGAAATAAATGCTCTTGAAGATCTGACCTGAGAATATATGCCAGTAGCTCCTAGAAGTTCAGAAGTATCCTACTAGCATGTGACTTCTGTTTAATGGAAGGAAGAAACTTTCAATCAAAACAGCTCAGCAAGTTCACACTTGACATTACCACCCTGGTTCCAAACATGCAGCAGTGATCTATTAAAACAACACAAAAATATTGCTGGGCTCAGAAACAAGGAAATGTCTTCATGGATGAGAAACAGAACAGCGATTCCAAAACATAAACAGCTCTGAAGTCTTAGACCCAGACCAAGGCAATGGTAACCAGGAGTTCAATGCCTTTGGGACAATAGGGGGCCAGAAGCAGGCTCACCACTTCAAGCTAGAAGGTAGATTGTACCCTCCCCGCCCCCTCACATTCCCTGCAACACACACACACATCACTTGAGAAAGGAGGCAGAAAAGAACAGCTCCCAAGTGCTGCAGGAGGCATAGTGATACCAATCTAGCCCCAAGATCAGGAACTAAGCAAGACACCCACTAGCTCAGGAATAAGGCTAATAATTTCCCTGATCATACAGTTGGGGTGGAAATAAATACACCATTACAGGATCTGTTCAGGTTCAGGGATTAGGCTTATGGAATGATAACTGCATAACCACTCAGACAGGAGTGAGCATTAGCTGGAGAAAAGAGAAAGAGAGAATAACAAAGAATAAATAAGATCTCCCCTCAAAATGAAGCCATAAATCAAAATTCCAACCATGTAAAGAAATATAGCACTAGGAAAGAAAACAAATGTAAGGAGCCATTGAGACCAAAAAGCAATCTATATCCCTTTATTGAAGCAAGGAAATAACTGTGTTTAGGTGGATTAATGAAAGAATAACACCATTTAAGTTAGCAGAAATCTATGATAAAAGCCAAAAATGAAACAAAAAAAAATGTGAAAATGAATGGGTGAGAAGTTTTAGAAATGAGCATTATGGTAATGGATATAAATGAATTTTTAAAGCAATAAATGAGATAAAATCCAGCCTGAAAACAGGTGAAAGCGAGTTAGTGAAGGAGAAGATGGTGCTGAGAAGTCTACCCAGAGGATGCGCAGAGAGAAAAAGATAAGAATTATGGAAGATCCATTAGGAAAGATGGAGTAAAATAAGAGATACAAACATGGGTTAAATGATTCTTCCAGAAGAAGAAAATGGAGGGAATGGCACAGAAACAATATTTAAATACTGAGAATTTTCCAGAATTAGAGAAAGACAGAAATCTTGAGAGCAAAGTTGCCCTCCACTTATCAGAAGGGGAAAAATAAAAATAAATCTATACCTAGACATATCATAGTGAAACTACAGAGCATTACAGGTGATAAGAAGAATCTTAAAATCTACCTTTAAAAAGTACTATCAAATTTAGTTGACAGTAGGCATCCCAAAGTCAGATTTAGATACCAGATGAAAAAGGAGTACCCTAAATACAATGTGAGATTGTATTTAGGGATACCGATGTGAAGTTATGGTTCCTAATAGATAGATAAATATACAGGTACATAGGAGTAGATCTAGATATGTAGCTTGCAGGGAGAGAGAGTGAAGAGATTGATTCTAGCTGTGTCTGCTGAGAAGGCCTGGAAGCAAGACAAACTAGTAGCAATGAACACACCCAGCACCAGATCTTGGCTTCTAAAGGGAATCAGGGATTCCTGGAAAAATGGCTGATTCCAGGGCTTTGGCAGGGAACCAAGCCTGGCCCATCTTGTGATGGAATGATAGGAACATGCCTAAAAGACGCAGAATCCAGCTTGACAGGTGTTCCACCAGCCAAGCTGAAAACAACTTGAGCATCAAAATAAGTGCTAATGGTAAGGGATTATAACCCACTGAATAAAATAGGAACCCGTAAGTACATACATCCATATGTAATAGTTCTATCTTAGGGTAGAATGCCAACTTCTAAGTGTAGAAGGCACAATGCAATTAGAAAATTGTCATTAGACAACTGATTCAGGCAAGATTCACCAGTAGAATCCAGGGTGAAGGTTTGATAAGGAAGAGCTTATGTACATAGCCTCACAGGATCTGCTCTTTAAAATCCCTACTAATTAGCTTTACAGTGGAGAAACCTGACAGTCACCATCTTAACTAAGTGATAAAAGTTCACTGTTTTATCTTTATCAGGAATGGGAAAACCAATATCATGTGTCTTCTGAAATTACACACTGAGAAGAACACCGCATCACCTCTGTGATGTTCCTGCCAAAAATGCACAGTCTAAATTTATTGATCAAGAAACACCAGACAGTGCCCAACTGTGGAACCATCTACTAAGTAACTGTCCTATCCCCTTTAAAAGAGTCAAGGCCATGGAAGACAAGGATGATGGAGGAACCACTACAGGTTGAAGGAGACCAGAAAGACATGACAACTAAATGAAATCAGTGACCCTAAACTGGCTCCTGCACCCATAAAGAGCATATTGGGACAAGTGAGGTCTGTGAATGGGATCTGTGGTCCTGTATATGTGATGGTAGTAAGATATCAAAATCAATTTCCTGATTGCAAAATGTGTAATATGGTCTTAGAGGAGAGTGTGTGTGTTCTTAGGAAATACATACTAAAGTACATAGAGACAATACGGTATCCCTGTGTTCTTAATCTCAAATGTATTCGAAGAAAAAAAAAGAAATATGTGTCTTTATATGTACATATACAAAGAGAGAAAATGGAAAGGCAAATGTCATAGAGTGTTCTAGAGGAAAAGGTATAAAATATCAATATTACAGAACAACTGAATGAACAGGAAAATACTTAGAAGGAAGTTGAATTTCAGATCAACTGAACAATAGATAAATTTCCAAGTGATATTTAGCAAACTGACCTTGAACTAAGACATGCAGCCTTCTAGGGGAAAAGCCTGAAACAGGAAGCTGGGTGCCCATGGTGACCCACAAAGGGGCTGAGGCAGGTGGACTAGGGCTTCTTTGTGCCAGAAACTGACTGCACCAAGGCTGTTCCTCAAGGCTTCTCATCAGAGCCCTGTCAGAACCAATGTTCCCTTTTTATAACAAGCTTTTAATAATGCCCCAAGACAAAAGTCATGGAGTATGTATCCAACCCACATCATTTTTCACAATAGAAGTATATTGTCCTAACTATAGGTAAATGGAGAGATTAAAGTAAATAATCTACAATGAAATGTGTAACTCGATGTGTAAGGGATCGTGCCCGTACTGGAAGACATAAAGCCATGAGATGTTCACACCTATATCTGAAAGAATCATCACAAAATTGATACCTAAAAACGCAGGCTGACTCAAGTGTCTTGTATTTACAACTCATATTCTCTGAGTGCTGTTTCTATCAGTAAGTTTGTCTTTCAAAATGGTGAGCAATTCCTGGTAAAGTTCTGAGCAAAACGGCATACCCTTACCTCATTTCACAGTAGAACTGCATTCTTAGGAAAAAAGCAGCAGCAACTTAAAACATGCAAACACAAATACCAATGTAACGCACTAATTAGAATGTCGTAGAGAAATACATGGGAAAGAATGTAGAAAATAGCACTTCTTTCAATCTGCAAACGCTCAGCAGGATGACTAACTAGAAGACGTAGTGAAATGGCCAGATGCCTGTGTCTCTACATAGCCTCACCGGGAATGAGACACCTAGGGACACAGATTGCTGCAGGTAGGTTGTAGGGCAATTCTGATAACCAAGAGAGGCGTTGCCATTGGTGATAATGATTTTCCATGATGCGAAGGATGTGAACAATTCCTGATAAGTTTTTGAACATCATAAAGTTCAATCTTTTCTCTATTTACACAGTAGATACAGTTCCTGGGAAAGTCAGTGCTGGTCAGCGTTATGCACAAAACACATTGTGTTATATGTAGAGCAGCTAAGCTCTAGGCTCAGCTAATTATCAAAAGGTTTTTCACCTACATCAACATCCACTGAGACATTCACAATTCATGCAGGATGTGGGACAATTCCTCGTGTACAGGACCCATCCTCCACCTCCTGTCCACAACACTGGATCAACCAAAGGCCCTTCACACATTTCCAAGTGCCTTCTCAGAGGCAGAACTTCTCCCAAGGTCAAGGGGACTTCCTAAAGGACCAATTAGGTGGGAACAGAACTATGAGCACATGGTCTACAGATTTTTGGACCCCCCTGTCCGAGTCAATGCCAAGGCTAAGGAAGGTGGGACATTTGAGCTCAAAGCATTTGCTTTAATCCCCTTCTGCAGTGATGTATCCACCACAGGCAACTAATAAAACTTCATGAATGAATGAGCAGGTCATTTTTCTGATTTGCTGTAACAAGCAATACAGGTGTTGTCTGGAAAGAGGTCAGCAGGATCAAGTAAAGCCAAGTGTAAATAAAAAAGGTAACATGCCCTCAGATGCACAGTTAGAAACAGTCAACTGCCCCAACTAAGGAACAGAGCCGATTCAAAGTCCTCCTTGGAAGCTCTGTGGTCACTTCTCTGCTATTAGGCAGCTCCAACTTTCTCAGGTTTAAGGGTCAGTACAAATTCTGCTGGCTTGCTGGAAAGAGGTCCCCAGAACCTCTTTGTTCCAACCATAAATAAAAACTAAGAGCTATTCAGGATTCCCCTCAAAGCAGAAAGGGGGGTGAGGGGAGATCTTTCTGGAACTTTCCCCTAACTTGGCTAGATGGGCTACACTAAGCGCCATTAAGTGGTCACAGAGATCAGGCCCCTGGAATCAGAGTCGACAGGAACAAAACCACAGATTCGTTCATCTTTGTTATTTGAATTTGATGTAAAATCCTGAGTGCCCAACATCTTACAGGTGTTCAAAAATTCATGACTATGGTTGTTATTTATTTTCTGTTCATGGACAAGCAAAAAATTAATGGCCTCAGCTATTTCCTGGGCCTCCGAATTCAGTATTTACAAGATGAACCTGGGTCTGGGAATCTGTGAAGATTACTTTCACCTGATACACATTTTTACTGTCAATCTTGCCACACATCTTTTCCCGAGTTTTTTAAACGCAGCAAACCCACAGCAATTTAAGCAATTAAGCACACTGAATAGAAGTAATTTCCCAAAGATAGAGCCAAACAGATTATGAGCATGAATAGAAGATCACACACCGGATACCCCTTGGAGATTCACCTCCAGCTGGGGAAAGGGAGATTCTCCTTTCTTCTCCATAATACATGTATCCATCAAAAACACAGTCCATACCATGCGTCTCTCTTCTTTCCTATTTTTCAAATATCCTCCTACCTCTGGGGGAGCACAAGGACCAGGGGAAAAGGCCCCTGACTGAAGCTTCTTCTGCCTGATCACCTGATGTAGCTCAACCTGAGCTGAGTTTCAGTGAGAGACCTTTGCCCCTTGCGCCAGATAGAAATGTCTTCATGAATCAATAATTGATCTCAGTTCAGTCCTCTGAGTAAATCGCTCCTTCCTCACATCTGCCCACCTGCTAGTATCCCTGCCAGGCACAATTCTGGGTGGAGCTAGGGCCCCTTCCAGATCCCTCTGAGGGCTGGAGTCACTGGACACTGAGTGCACAGATCTATTGCTTTTATTTCAGAAAAGAATGTTTATTTGCAGCAACTGCGTCTCTTTTGGAGCCAGACCCCCAGAAACTCTAGGAAACATTCCCAAAAGCCATTCTACAAAGGCACGTCTGAATCTTGTGACACTGATGCAAAACAGACGCACCCCCATTTTCTCCACTCAATTCAACATAAACGAGGAGTGGTTCTTTTCCCTCTCTGTGCTGCTTTCTGCTCTCAGCTAGACCAGTTAGCCCTGCAAATGAATACTGAGCAGAAGACTCCATCACGACAGAGGCCAGGGGGTCAGCTCTTCAGAATGATAGCCCCCCCCGCCCGCAGCCTAATGAGCAACTGGGCTGCGTTCTCCCCGCTCACGTCATTATTCTGGGGGGGTGGTGGTGTGCGTGTGTGTGTGTGTGTGTGTGTGTGGTCTCCCCAGACTTAAGGGCAGAAATGTTTTATAAAAATCTGTCTTCCCTACCCCCACAGCTCTCAAAACAAAGAATGACACACATTAGCAACTTAAATCATGTTGAACAAAGGAATGAATGAAATAAAGTACTTCTGGCTCTATTCCCAACCCTGGAAAAATAACTGCAAGCATATGTCCTCCCAGCACACTCGCTGAAATGTCTCCACCAGACTCAGATGCTCGCCGCTGAGCCCACAACACGTGCCTCTCTCTCGCTACTGAGCCCACAACACTTGTGGCTCGCTCTCTCTCTCTGTGCTACACGAGAAGAAACTAGGGGTCCTCACTAATCTCCTCCAGCACCAGGAAACAAGGGGTGGGGTCTCCACAGATGTGCCCACTGACCCTGAGAGAGGGAGGAGAAATTATTGAAATAAATGCCAGTTTTGAAAAGCATCCTACAAATGCAAAAACACTCTTACACTACCCAGCATGCTTGTGGGATATAGCAGGTGGCATACACTGTAATCACTGCAGACCCCCCCCCCCCACACACACACACACGTAATGCCAGGGCAAATAATGAGTCAATGCTATAGCCACATCAGTCCAAAATCTTTGAGTCACAAAGAGACTGGGAGACTATATCTGGGATATGTCTTACGAAACCTATTAGCTAGAGCTAGGAAGTAATCTAAACAGTTGTGGACTGTTTCAGAAGAATCTGTTGTGAAGGAGATACATCTATGGGCTACTTAGTATTAAACTTCCCATTAAGGAGGGCACCTCATGGCAAGATCAACAATCAGACCAACGCCCAGAAAACACTCATAGGCACTCCTCTCCCAGTTCCAGGTTCACTAACACTTTCTTTTCTGACCATGAAGAGGAAAGTTCTTGGAGTTCTAAGTGCTCAGAGGTCCCACGAGAAGGGCATGACTTCCAAGAATCAGAGACAACAGAAAGAGATGAGAAAATCTAGGGAAGAAGGCAAGTCAGGAAGCATTCGTGCCACTCAGCCAACAGAGAGCCAGCCAATAAACCAGAAAGGGCTTTTCTTTGACCCACCCCACCACTCCACCACACACAACACACAACACACACACACACACACACACACACACACACACACGATAGGTTTGAATTCCATTGGTGAACACAGACAGGACTTGACTATAATCCCATCGCATACCATAGTGCAATATTCACTGTTGGACACTGATCAGTAATCCTAAAACATCAGGCATTCCACAGATACAAAATCATCCAAGTATGAATTAAGCTAGGATATTTGTCACAGATGAGATTGACTTTATAAGGTGCCTTAGTCACTGTTAACAATAAGCCTGCAAGTCAAGCCAACTATTGAGTTTATGCCAAATGACTGATTAGGAGTGAGATTTAAAGGGTAGTAGGTAAGGCTGGAAACGAAGTACAATGGGCCGCCTGAAGTTTTTGTATCTGTGAGAAGATACTCGGTGTTCAGCATCAGCAGACAATACAATCAAGCTTGGTGTTTTGTTTTGTTTTGTTTTGTTTCAAAAACTAGAGCAAGGCATCTTAGGAAACAGGTACCAAAGAATAGCTGTGTCCTGAAGCAAAATTACTCAGTTCAGCCCATAAAGACCAGATGTGCGCTGAAGAGCAACTAAGCATGGGAGAGATTCAAAAAGACCCTGGGAAGCAGAAGACCTGGTGAATGATGCTTGGAATTTGTATCAAACTCCAGCATCGTAAAAAAAAACACAGAAGGACTTCCCTGGTGGTGCAGTGGTTAAGAATCCGCCTGCCAATGCAGGGAACATGGGTTTAAGCCCTGGGCCAGAAAGATCGTACATGCCACAGAGCAACTAAGCCCGTGTGCCACAACTACTGACCCCACATGATGCAACTACTGAAGCCCGTGTGCCTAGAGCCCATGCGCCACAAAAAGAGAAGCCACTACACTGAGAAGTCCACGCACCCACAACAAAGACTCAACGCAGCCAAAAAATAAAAAATAAAATAAAAAAGTCTGCCTCTCCTTCCCCTTTAAAAAAAAAACCAAAACCAAAAACAAAAGCAGAAGTGAAATGGAAGCTTTCCAACCAACCTGGAGGTTGCCCAGAGTTGATCAGACTGCAAGAATTACCATAACCAGAAGAAGCCCAATGCAGCAAGTGTTGTACTAGCATGGGTGTATAATCCCAGATGTGCAGGGTCTCTCTACATGCATGCATGGATGAGAAACAAATGTAATAGGGACTGTGTCTGTTGAAAACAGGAATTCCACCCTTGAGCTCTAAGTGCTGCTAATTCTTTTCCTCAGTTAGAACCACCAAATTCCCAGAAAGATTTGATAAACCTCCACAAAGTTTTCTGTTGGCAAAGAGGGAAATAGTGAGGGCAGAGCATGAAGGAAGCCCAGTGTGTACTACTTAATGAAGTGTGAACTGCCGTGTCATAGCTAAATGACCTTTATCTTAAGCACCCAAGCCCTGAACACATAAACCCACCAGAGAATTTTTTTTGCATGCAAACTCCTCCCCACTGCCTCCTACGGTTCGTTCTGGATGTTTGATTCTGTGTTCACTTCTATTGATTCCTGACTCCCCCACCTCGAAAAATGAATCCTCTCCCAAGAGCTGATGGGTCCCTTATACAAACAGACTTCTTGTTAATGCACCTCACCAGTCCACCCCGCACACTCAAGCATTCATGATAAACTTGAACTCTGTTGGTGAGCACGGACTGGACTCAATCTATGGCCCACCACACAGTGGTCAGTAAAGCTTGCTGAGTTCAGATCTGGGGGACAAGAAGAGGGGCAGCTGACCGTGTCCAGAAGCACATTTGCTAAGGATAACCCACAGAAGCCAGGTGTGTCCGGAGAGAAAAAAGGCACAACAGAAGGAAGGAGAGGAGGAGGAGATGGTGCAGGGCCTCTGGCCTATGGGAAATTCACAGAGCAGTTATGGGGGAAAGATGCACTCATGAGACCAAAACAATTCAATGCTGAGTGTCAGGTATAAACTAGGGGTACCTCTCCCTGGCTGTACCTTAGAGTCATTGGAGAGCTTTTAAAAAAACAGTTATCCTGGCCTCACCCCAAAAGACGCTAATTCAATTGTTCTGGGGTGAGATGCAGACCACAGTATCATCTAACAGCTCTCGGGGTGTTTCTAATGTATGGCCATGGTTGAGACATATTTATTCCAACTGCAGAATCTGTAAGAGCTCAGATGAGAGGGAGAATCCTGAGTGTAGAAGAAATCAGGACAGCTTCCCAGAGGGATAGGTAGGGAAGGAAAAAAGAATCAGGATTGTAGGTTAACAAGGGGTGAGGAGGTCTGGAACATGCCTGATTATAAAGGCTTTGAACACCAAGCTCAATAGTGCAAACTCGATCTGACAGACAATAGAAAGAAATGAGGGGCCCTAAGATGGGCTTGTACGTTCACACATACATGACAGTTTTCAATTTACAGGCATTTTTCCATTCATGGTCTTGCTTGTCCTTTCAACAACAATATGAGGTAGGCAAGCAGAGAAAACATAAACATATCCATTTTACCAACGAGGAAATGGAGACTCAGAGAGTTTGAGTGACTCAGTAAGAGTAGTGTTTTCAGAAAATTCGTCCCGCGATAGCATGCAGTGTGAATTACAGTGCAGGAGAGAGAATTCCAGGAGGTCCTGGAGAACACGGATGCCTTCCCATAAGTGGGAGATAATAGCAGTCCACAGCCTGGCAGAAGCCTTGGGAAACACAGCAGAGAGGGGGTCGAAGAGCTGCCCTACTGCCATGCATCCCTCTATTTGTGTTTGGTGCATGGGCACTAACCTTTAACACAGTAGGTTAAAGTTGGAACAACTGTGGCTGCATGAAGAATTAGGGAGGCTGCAGAGCAGAAGGGATGGAGTACACTTGAGCAGACTTGGCTGAGAACTTGGCCTGCCAGCAAGGGGAGCATTCCTACATAAGTTGATTTTAAAGGTAGAGAAAGATTTTTCTCCATTCCTGAAGTTTCCTTCCAAGGGGAGAGAACTCAGTTGTTGACAGAGTTTGACCTCTCCCCATCTCCCAACACATCCTTCATCTAACTGGTAAACCTGAGAAAGATAATTAAAGATGTTCCCTCGAACTCTAGCTTCATTACTTGTGGGAACCAGTCAGTCCAGGGGGAACAGGCGTTCTCCAAAAACTCTTGCCTGGGTACCCCTTTCCCTGTGGAAAGCCCTGTTCTGTAGAGTGCTAGCTGGGCTACGTGGGTGAGCTTATGCCGTTCTAGGGCTTAGACTTAATGAGCCCACTTGGCTACAGAACTGTAAGCATGACCTCTGACTTAGCTGTTCTCGGTGATGCATTTGGAGTCCGTCCTTACTCTTTATTCAGTTCATAACTTCATTCAGTTCATAACAGGAAAGATGTGAGGAGTACTACTCATAGGAAGCTTGCTCAGAGACCCCAACAGTTGACAACATTATTGGAGCGAGAAAACAAAGAGATTCTCAGCATGAACCCCATGACACTGGTAGCCTCAGGTGGGTTTTCACCCCTCAATAGCCTTGCAAAGGAAGAGATTGGTGATAACCTTCCAAAGAAGACCAGAAGCTTAATTAGTCCACCCACCTGCCCTGTGGAGGAATCTGCTTCTGAGTCAGCTCTGGAATCCACTCTGGGAAATACCATCCGGCCACCAGAGAGCCCAAATTTTGCAGGCGTCTTGTTTAGTTACAGACTGTTGCCTCCATCAAACTCCTTCATCCAAACAGTCAAATAAATGATTGGCAGGTTCTATTCTGTGATTTTTTTACAGCACTGACAAAGTGCAGGAGCCAAGACAAATATTTTAATATTCTTTACCTTGTTAAACAGCCTGACAAGCCAGCTGATGACACAGTTTTCACCTTTAAAGGCAAAGATGGTATGAAAGATCATTTGTTTCTTTCTGAGATGAGATAATTTTATAATTCTAGTTCCTTCAATAAGTCTTAAGTCTATACCTTTTACGGAGCAAGAGCCAGTATTCATTCTCTATTTTTTATAGGTCTTGGGATTAAATGATTATAGTTCAATTATGTGTGTGTGTGTGTACTCTTTGAAGTCCAACTTTTTCGAAAATCTTAGACTAGGTTGACCTTGATCATCTAGAAGCTGCAGCTACCCGCTCATACCAGGAAATGTGTCCCCTGGGTCATAAGCTCCTTTATCAGTACCATCTCCTTTTACCCAAGACTCAGATCATTTTCTGCCCTATGGAAGATGTGTAGTAAGTATACATCTTCAGCCCAAAATATAGTTAAGTGATGTGATAGGTAGAGAAAACAGAAATTGTGAGGTTTTTTTGTCTTTTTACAGTTTCTACTTTTAACATTTGGCTCAGTAATTTGCTCTCCATTTACCACAATTACATTTCTAAGACTCCACGTTATTAGCTCACTTTGATTATATATCTAAATAACTCCACTGTGGTTCAAACTTATGCCAATTTGTCAGTTTCATGTCCTTCTCTCCCTTTCCACTCCTTGGGGCAGGAGGGTGGGGGGTCAGCAGAGGCAGGGTGTTGGCAGGAGATTGAAATTTTATTTATTTATTTATTTATTTTATTGGCTGTATTGGGTCTTTTTTGCTGTGCGCAGGCTTTCTTTTTAGTTGCGGTGAGTGGGAGCTACTCTTCGTTATGGTGCGCCGGCTCCTCATTGCCGTGGCTTCTCTTGTTGCGGAGCATGGGCTCTAGGCGCATGGGCATCAGTAGTTGCGGCACATGGGCTCAATAGTTGTGGAGCATGGGCTTAGTTGTTCCGCGGCACGTGAGATCTTCCTGGAGCAGAGATCGAACCCATGTTCCCTGCATTGGCAAGCAGATTCTCAACCACTGCACCACCTAGGAAGCCCAGGAGATTGAAATGTGAGCAGGAGTTAGTGTTTACTAGAAGTGTGTTCCCGGAAGGGTGGGGCTAGAACCTGAGTGACCGTCCCTGTGAAGGGAGAGAGTTCACAAGACGCCCAGTGCTAAGTAGAAGAGGACCTACTGTCCTATTTCTCTCTTTCTTACACATAATGAGACCCTGGAGAGAGGATTTCTTTCAGAGCAGGAAAGGTAGGAGGGGGTTACCACCACTTCCAGGGCCAGATACTTTGGCTGGCACTATTGTACTTAAATTTCCTCCTTTCCTCTCTTTCTTTCCAAGTTTATATGTCAATGTCCAGTTTAAGCCTTGTCTCCTCCAAGAAGCCAAGAAGCCCTCCCTGACTACACCCGCCAGAATAAAGTCCAACCCAGCCAAGAAACATCTACCACCAGTTCAGCCCTATAGGTATGCCAACATCGGCTATTTCAAGACACTGTTTTGTATTAACACAAATAATACAAGATAGAGGGTAGAAAAAAGAAAAGAAAAGAAAAAAAATTGAACGAGGAACAACATCAGTTCAAACTACGGTGTTTTCAGATGAAATTGAGGGGCTAGAAATGGCTGAAATTTATGGAGGGACATCAGGGTTCATCTAGCTCTGATTCAACTTGATGAACAAGTTCTTTTTAAACAAACAAAAATATTACCAATAAGCTCTAACAAGCCCTCCACAGTGGTCCTACTCAAATCCTTGAATAGGCAGAGAATACATTTCCTCTCCTCAGCTCACTCTGGCAATATCTCTGAAAGTTGAGATCAATTCCTCAGGTTGGTTGTGGTCTATTTCCTTGAGTGATAATGGAAAGATATTATTAACATGGACTCTTCCATTCATTCTTTCATGCTACCTCTGTCCAATATCAGTACAGGGTACCAGTACACTGATTCTATCAATCATTTATCTCTCCACCTATCTATCTAGCATCTATTTAGTACAAATGTTCGACCAGCTGGATGAAATTTCAGCAAGCCAAGTATTCCCAAGCGCGCTGCATGTAGCCTTACAACCAGACACTGAGGCTATTCACTCACTCACTTAACACTCTACTTGGGAATGTCTGCAAGACACCAAGCACTGTTCTTAAAACTGGGTGTACAGCAGAGAAGGAGACAAGCAAACTTCCTGTCCTTTCAAAGAATCTATGTTCTAATGTGAGGGAGATAAACTAAGAAATTATAACTATATATAAGATAACATAGTGGTGAGTGCTATGGAGGAAAATAAAGTGGTGTCAAGGGATAGGTGATGACTGAGGATGTTATTTCAGGTGATAAAACAAAGTCTGAGGAGGTGACATTTGGGCAGAGACCTAAAAAAAGTGAAGAACTGAGCTATGTTAATGTCTGAAAGAAGAAGTTTCCATGGGGAGGAACACCTAGTGCCAAGACTGAGGTGGGAGGTGCATTCGATGAACAAAACCACGGCCTGTGCAGCTGGAACCATGAGCAAGAAGGAGGCAGGAGGAAATGAGGTCAGAGACAGGAAATGAGACAGGCTTTGAGCAAGGGTGGTAAGCGTGTCCACGCCACTCTTGGTGTGACGGGAAGCTCCGGAAGGATTCTGATGAAAGTCAGTCTGATATAAGTCTTAGAGAGTTCACACCAGCTGCTCTGCGGAGAACAGAACAGATGGTTCAGGGCCCAGAGTGTAGGCTGGGAACTCAGGCAGGAGTCTCTCTTGTTTGTTCCTGCTGCTTCCTGTGTATCATCTTCCCAGCCCAGTTGCAATCTGTTCTAGGGCAGACTGTTCTGGTCTGTCTGGAAACCCTACTGCTTGGCTCCAGGGAACCTTCTAGAGCCCAAAACTGCTCCCTACTTTCACCTCAATGTGTTTTCCTTTCCTTTGCAACCCAACTAAATATGCCCATACCACTGTTGCCCAGGCATCATACCCTGCCCCCAAGTTCTCAATCTGCCCACATCCAGGGTCAAATTCTGTTCAGATGGTGCTAGGGACCAGCTAACTAACCTCACACACTGATTCTCACTGGGGTGCAAATGGCCATTGAAGTTTTAATGCAATGAGTCATCCATGTCACATTACCTGGGAAGATTTAAGAAAACATACATTTTCTCAAAAGCAGTAGAGAAAGAGGGGGAGCCTCTTGCTATTCCCTGGGCTCAGGTACAGTATGGGTGCTGGCTTTTCAGAGGACCCTGGTCAGTCACCTCAGAGAATTTTGTCTTCCAAGCAGAGAAGGAAGAATCCTATGGCCTAAAGTCTGAGTGATGGTGACACCACTGAAACAGCAGATTAAATATTCTTATGATTCCATAAGCAGAAAACAAACTGCTCGATGAATGACAGGCACTGCACAGATGCCACCTATTAAATAATTAAAATAAAGTAGAAATTAAAAATAAACAGCGGGAAATGATTTGAAACACACACAGCCAAAGGAAGCAGAAAGAATAACTTGGGAATGAAGAAATGAGTAAAATTAGATTTGAGTCATTTCTAAATTCAATTGCAGCTAGATTAACTGGCTGTCTTTCTCTCATTGTCAGCATGAAATAAATAATACCTTAAACTGAGAAATCCTAGAAGCAAGTGCAATACTAATGCAGTGGCCATGGTGCCTCTTTTGATGGGCAGAAAAATGCCCAGATTTTGCTGATTAGCACAAAATGTGTAGATATAAAGTGAGATGAAATGAAAATAGAATTTGTAGTGGTCAGCAAATGCTGTGTAATGAGCATTTACAGAAACTTTGTAACACACAGTGAACATTTACTTTTCTCGGATTTGTGGGTCCACTGTGAATTTGCTGATCTATATGGGGCTTGTCTAGGTAGCTCTGCTTCAAGCTGAAATTCAGGCTGGGATTGGTGTGTTTCAACTCAAGTTTGTGCTCTGCTGTATTTCATGGTGCTTAGTCTGGGAACCAGGCTAAAATGACAATAGTTACTCAGAGGAAGCTTGTTTCATGGTAATGACAGAAATTTCAAGAAGGTAGGTGTAAACTCACAATTCCTCTCAAGCTTCAACCTGAAACTGGCCACTTCTACCTACATCCCACCAGCCACGCACAAGTCCCATGGTCAAGCCCATGATCAATGGGATGAGAAAATACACTCCATCCATCCTACTAACCAATACTGCAAAGTCATATGGGAAAGGTATGATTATGGGAAAGGGTTTTATTAAACATGATGCTTTTCAAAGCCAATTGTTTCTCAGGTCTTTCAAAATGATGTTCTAGACCATGGTTTGGCAAACAGTGGCACACAGGCCAAATCAGCCTGCTACCTGTTTTTGTGGGTCTTGCAAACTAAAAATGGTTTTTATATATTTAAATGATGGGGGAAAAACAGTCAAAAGAATAATAATGTTTTTGGATACATTAAAATCATATGACCTTCAAATATCAGTGTCTATAAAGTTTTATTGTAACATACCCACACTCAATCATTTACGTAGTATCCATGCCCTGTTGGCACTAAAACAGAAGAGTAGTTACAACAGAGACCCTGTGGCCTGCACAGCCATATTCACTAGCTGACCCTTTAAAGAAAAAGTTTACTGACCTTGGGTCTAGACCACTGCTGTCTAATAGAAAAATAATGTGAGCTATATATGTAACTTTATGTTTTCTAACAGGCACATTGTAATATTGTGATTTATAATAAGAAATATATATTTGGTCTTCCTCTCATTCTAACACCAGGCTCCTAAAACCCTTGGAATTTCCTAAGTGAGGAGAGCAATAAAGGTGACTTGATTTTCATAACAATCCCCTTTCAACCACACCTGAGTTTATGTTAATGAGGTGACCTTTGGAAAACATCTGCAGTTGGTGGCTGGTTGCCAGGGGAACCAACTGCGTGATTGGAGGGTTGGAACTTTCCTTCCCATCCTCAGACCCCTGGAGAGGGGAGAGGGCTTGGAGATGGAATTTATGGCCAGTTGCCAATGATTTAATCAATCATGCCTATATAATGAAGCATCCACAAAAAAACAAAAGGACAGGGTTAGAGAGCGTCCAGGTTGGTGAACACGTGGAGATTCTGGGAGAGCATGGAAGCTCTGCACCACTCCCCACATACTCTGCCCTATCAATCTCTTCTACCTGGCTATTTCTGAGTTATATCCTTTTATAATAAACAGGTAATCTATTAAGTAAAATGTTTCTCTGTTCTATGAGCCACTCTAGCAAATTAATTGAACTCAGTGAGGGGGTGCTGGGAACCTCCAATCTACAGCCAGTTGGTCAGAAGCACAGGTGACAACCTGCACTTGTGATTGGCATCTGACGTGGAGTCAATCTTGTGGGACTGAGCCCTTCACCTGTGGGATCTGCCAATATCCAGACAGACAGTATCAGAACTGAGTTAGATTTGTGAGACACACAGCTGGTGTCAGAAAATTGCTCGGTGGTATGGAAAAAACACACACTGGAATTGGTGTCAGAATTATACACATCAGAAAGTAAAAAGAAACAGGTGAAATTCATTATAACAATATATCTATGTAATCAAATATATCCCAAAGAGTACATTATGAAAAAGTATTAATGAGATACTTTACATTCTTTTTTCGTACCAAGTCTATAAGATCTGATGGGTACTTTATACTTACAACACAACTCATTTCAGACTAGTCACAATTCAAATGATCAAGAGCCATCTGAGCTAGTGGAGACCACACAGGAGAGCAAAAGTGTAGACCATTTTTATTTCCCGTTTGAAAAGCCTAATCCTGGGTGGTGGCCGTTGTTTTCAGATCTCTTCTTAAATCAACTTATTCTAAATAAATAATCTCTCTTAGCGTGAATGACTACGAAATGTGCATCTACAGCCAATATCATGTTACCTTGTGCCAGGAGAAGAGCGCTTCTCACGATGGATGCTCAAAACTTGTCTGTTGGATACATAAATATCTGAGTGAATGATGCACTTGTCCATATCATGTTTCTGGAGTCATACTCTGGCTTCTCCCTGAGCTGGATTCCTGTGCCTCTAATTAAACAGTTTGCTTCTTAAGTGTGATGACCAGGTATCTCCTATTAGAGCAGCCCACCTGCAGATAACAACTATTAACGGTGGAGAATATTTTTTAAACGGCTACATGAAAGTTGTCAAAAACAAGACAAATGTAGAGAGGAGACCACAATCGGAAGAAGGGAACGGTGCTGGGTTAATTGTCCATTTTTACATTTTTTTACCTGAAGGCAGACTTCAGTCACCAGCAAGTGCAATAGCTAAAACTTGGTAGAAATCCCAGTCTTACCAGCTTGCAGAAGCAGAGGACAGAATTCTTGGAGCCTGTAGTTGCTGCGAAGAGGAGGAGGTAACCCAAAAGGGAACGATCCCAGGATGGGGAGCCCTATATTCTGCTTATAAATTCTGCCCCAATTGCTGGCTGTCCCCTGAACAGCACACGTGTGGTACACACATAAAGCAGCCCAGCTGAGACTGAAAGAACAGAGCACTTTGCTGCTCCCACAGTAATGAAGACAGAGTTTAGAGTTTTAGTCCAGCCAACACTTCTCTGAGGAATCCAGAGTGTCTACAATGTATCATTTAGAACATGCCAGATGTAATTGTAAATGACTGAACACTTCACTCCTGCATATCTTCCTGGAGAATTCCTTCAAGACCCAGAGCAAATATCAGTTTTATTAAGAAGCTCTTCCTGCCTCCATCCTAATCACTCCCTCCTCTGCCCAATCTCTAAACCCAGGGCATTCCTCTCTGTCATAGTATGCCTCACAATTTAGGAAAATTTAGTTCTTTTTTAATGCCTCTCCCTCATTATACTATGAGCTGTACAAAGGCATATACCTGATCTAGTTCCTCTTGGTCTCCCCAGTGCCAGTGAAACAGGATGGAAGGGGGCAGGGCACAACCTTTGAAAGAATGACATCGCCCAAGGACATGACATAAACTGATCAGAACCAAGTGGGTCCAAGATGGTGGACAAGTCGACTTCCACTAGACCTTGAGCCTCACTGTGACACATCAGCAAGCTAAGTGACACACCCACAGGCGCTGTGACAGTTCCAGAGCTGACCATAAGGATCAAAGAGTGGGTGGTGGCCCAATCCCTGGACATCTCTGCCCCTTCCCCAAAATAGCTGGAATACTCCTCCCATTCATTAGCCTACGAAATGACCCACCCCTATAAAAACTGACAACCCGATACCCTGGTGCCTTTCTCACTTTCTGAGATGGCCCACACTCTGTCTGTGGAGTGTGTTTCTCTCTAAATAAACCCACTTATTACCTATCACTTTGTCTCTCACCGAATTCCTGCTGCACTGAGACACAAAGAACCTGAGCCTCAGTAAGTCCAGACACCAGATAAGTGATTCTAATTAAAAGACTGTGAGTTTGAGTCCCAAGCAGGGTTTTGACCAGATTTGAGTCCTGACACGTGGGTTCAAGTCCCAAT
This sequence comes from Hippopotamus amphibius kiboko, assembly GCF_030028045.1. NCBI lineage: Eukaryota > Metazoa > Chordata > Mammalia > Artiodactyla > Hippopotamidae > Hippopotamus > Hippopotamus amphibius. Next base: position 131,232,524 of record NC_080192.1, on the reverse strand, counting down.
CAGAGATACATGGTTTCACCAAGTAAGGATCCAATAAATGTGCCTTGCATGGGGGCGGGCAGGCAGGGGGCACACAGGAGAAAAGAAAAATACTTTTATTTCTGAAAATTAAAGGTCTGGGGGGGAGGGATAAATTGGGAGATTGGGGTTGACATATATACACTAATATATGTATAAAATAGGTAACTAATAAAGATCTACTGCATAGCACAGGGAACTCTACTCAATACTCTGTAATGACCTATATAGCAATAGAATCTGAAAAAGAGTAGATAGATAGATGATAGATGATAGATAGATAGATAGATAGATAGATAGATAGATAGATAGATAGATAGATACACAACTGATTCACTTTGCTGTACAGCAGAAATTAACACAACATTGTAAACCAACTATACTCCAATTAAAAAAAAATAATTTTAAAAAAGGTCTAAAAATTTTATAAAATCCTTTTGGCTCAGATGCAAGCTTTCTGTAATTTTCACAAGACTAGAGTTTTGGATAACAATAACAGCTCTTTACATTTCTATAACATCTATAATTTACACAGCACTGAACATAATCTCACTTAATCCTTTTTAACAACCCGATTATGCATTAGTACTCAAATATTACAGCTGAGAAAGCCAATGATGAAAAACATTGACTTCTCCAAGATCTCTGGCATATGACTGAAAATCAACAGAACTTTGACCCAAACTTAGGTCTTTGGACTTAAGGTTTGTTTTGTTTTGTTGTCTGTTTTCATGACACACAACCCCTGAGGATAAATTAAATCCCCTTCTCCTAAAGTAGGTGGAGGCTTGGTGTATCACTCCCAGGACATGCCAGCCATCGATAGCACTGAACACTCTACCAAGGCCTGCTGGGGCAGGGGCTCATGTGGGGGCTTCCAGAGGCCCAGGTACCACCAGCTCCTGGCCTAAATCCAAGACCCTAGGCTAGGACCCGACTCCCATCTCATGAGGCCAGTACTGTCCTCAGGCTCAGCTGTGCAGAGGAGCCTGTTAATTTCCCTCCGACTCTGCCACCCAGCTCCACACATGATATGGTTGCAAAAGGAAGCTTCACAGAAGACAGAACATGAGATGCGTCTTCATGGATGGTTCAGCAGATAGACAGAGAGGAATGTGCAAAGTGCTTGATTTTGTAAAACAAAACTGCCAGAGCAGAGCAGTCTATTGTTTATTCCCAGATAGTATAGAGACAGACACAAGCGGGGCTCTCATGCATTGAAGAAGCCCCCTTCCTTCCGCCCCCCGCCACTAATACCTCCGCTGTGGCCTCTTTGTTTCCAACCACGTCTTCATTTCACATTGGACATGAACAGGAATATGGCTTTACATCAGGCAGCCAGCTCTGGGGGACACAATGGCTGATGCAAAGTCACGGGTGGGCTTCGAGATCACACAGTCAGCCCCCCTGCACCCTCAAGCAAGAAGCTCCCTCCCACACCAGTGTGCGTGCCTGCTGTAGGCCCCCCAGCGAGTGCCGGGGTGCTCTATCCCAGGAAGCCCCCCAGACCTGATGGAGCATCTTGAAATGGCCAGCCATTTTTGAAAATGTCTGGGCACTGGGACCTGCCTGCATCCGAATCACTGTGGGCAGTTTTTAAAAATAATTTTTCCCCATTTTTTCTATGGTAATTCTGATCTCTAGGTACAGGATGGGGCTTTAAACATGATTCCCAGACCCTGTACCAAACAAGCTAAATCAGAATTACCTAGGGAGGGCTGTGGGAACTGGTACTTGAAAAAAACCTTCCCAAAAGGTTGTTTAAAAAACCTTCCCAAAGCATCAAGCTGATCTCTCTGTACTGTGCAGAAGCTTCCCACTAGCTATCTATTTTACACTTGGTGGTGTATATATGTCAATGCTACTCTCTCAGTTCGTCCCAGCTTCCCCATCCCCACCCTGGGTCCTCAAGTCCATTCTCTACGCCTGCATCTCTATTCCTGCCCTGCCGCTAGGTTCATCAGTACCATATCTCTAGATTACATAAATGCAGATAGGGATGGTGGGAGGGAGGCTCAAGAGGGAGGGGATATGGGGATATATGTATACATACAGCTGATTCACTTTGTTGTACAGCAGAAACTAACACAACATTGTAAAGCAATTATATTCCAATAAAGATGGAAAAAAAAGAAAAAAAATTTTGGAGAAAAAAAATAAACCAAACAACAAGAACCCCCCCACCACCACCACAAAAACAAAGCAAAACAAACAAAAAACAAAAACAAACACACACACACACAAAAGCAAAAACAAAAAAACCTTCCCAAATGGTTCTACAGCAAGGCTGGTTGGGAACTGCTGAATTGGAGTATTCTAATTTTTAGCCCAAATCTCCATCTGGCCTTCTGCCTGTCTCCCCCTGCTATGTCCCCTGCAGCCACCGAAGGTTTCAGGGCTTCCTCCTCAAGACACCTGCTCAGTGTTTGAAAAAGAAAAGCCATCATCTTCTCCTACGTCTTTTCTTTTTAAGACTAAAAGGAACATCACAGCAAGAAAAAGAGTGATTTGCCTGCTAGGAGCCTCCAGAAATTAGTCTCAAAATAGTATTTGCTTCAGGGACTTTTTTATTATTATTCAGAAACAAAGTGTTGAAAGTATAGGGAAAATTCAAACTGCTTTGTTTCACCTATGTATCAACGTATTCCAAATGCTGAGGAATTTCTTTTCTCAGAGTCAGTTTTGTTTTGGCAAGTGACCCTGTGGAAAATCAAAGAAAAAAATGATTCAGGAATGTCCAAGAATTGTCCCCAAGCAAGGCCATCATTTGAAGGGTTCTGGCCCCTGGCTCTTCTCAGCAGGGAAGGGAAGGGAAGGGGTGGGGCTCCATCCTTTAGAGGCAGCCTCTGTGCAGAGCCGCAGTGAGCAGGGGTTGGGCTCTGGATCTGGGAAAGGGAGCGTCTGTACATGCATATCCTGGGAACCTAACTGGAGTGGAAAGCTGAGAAGGACAGACAGCCAGAGGCTGCAACACACAAATCTCGCCCCTCCATCAGAGCCCTTGCATGTGAGAAGTAGCTGGTTCTGGAAAGGCAGGACTTAAAAGGCACAGTTACCAGGATACAATGGTACAACATTAAGCACAGGTGCTTACACCTTAGACTGGGTGTATCTTTTCACTGGTCAAGCATTGGTCCAGTTAGTTCCAACGGGGTGGGTGGGTTTCTCGGATGGGCATCGTCTTTGTGTGCTGACCACATTTCTTCACATCAAGCTTGATGTTTAGCAGGCGCTTAATGACAAATGTTGGGGAAATAAAGAAGGGTGTTAAAATAAATCCTCAAACATCACTCCTGTTGATCCATCCCTGGTGGAGACGGTTGGTCCAAAACTGCTGGGCCTCAAAATTGCATTACTGCCTGAGAAGAGGGGAAGGGATAGTTTGAGAACTCCTGCCATGGACACAGGCATCTTTCTCCTCGTATTTTCATAGCCCTCAAGAGTCTTTCTCATGCTTTAACCCAGTTTAGTGTCAAACAATCCAGTTCTGTAAGCAAGGTACCCACTAGTATTCCATTTTACAGATAAAAAAGTTGAGGTTGAAAACGTATATCACTACTCAAGTTGGCAGAGTAGAAAGTAGCAGACCTGGGACTCACACTCTACTTTCAAGTCCAAGATCTTTCCAAAAGATGACCTTCCTCATGAAAGCTAAAGGAACGATATATTAGGACCTACTAGAACCCAAGAGCCTCTGCCCTCAGCACTCACGATGCCCATTCTAAAACTATTTCCTGTTGTTAGCATGGCTTTATTCCTAAGAACTACCTGGGATCATCCAGGCAGAGCCTAGTAGAACTAGCAAAGTCCTAAGGAGGCAGAAGCTGCACCTCCTCTTGCCATGAGCAAATCTCCTCCAACACATCTGGATTCCCAGGGCCAGCAATAGGACTTACACATTAAGAGGGCTACCCTCTCCTCTGCAGTCAGGGGCAAGAGCTACTGTACTGCATAATGAGAATGGGGAGAGGAGACTAAGGTCCTTCAACTCCTGGAATATTTGACAATCAAAACTGATGGCCGGGGGACTTCCCTGGTGGCGCAGTGGTTAAGAATCCGCCTGCCAAAGCAGGGGACATGGGTTCGAGCTGTGGTCTGGGAAGATTCCACACGCCATAGAGCCACTAAGCCCGTGTGCCACAACTACTCAGCTCACGTGCCACACCTACTGAAGCCCGCTCACCTAGAGCCGGTGCTCTGCAACAAGAGACACCACTGCATTGAGAAGCCCACACACTGCGACAAAGAGTAGTCCCCACTCACCGCAACTAGAGAAAGCCCGCGCAGCCATGAAGACCCAACACAGCCAATAAATAAATTAATTAAAAAAAAAAAAAGACTGGACCAGCAGGAAAGAGTGCTGGCTCCAGAAACCAAAAAGAGGAGAGGTCGGAAGTGAAAACTACCAAGGAAGGGGCTCAGCCCACCTAAATCAGGAGGAAAACTAAGACGGGCATGCTGTATAGCTTCTTTGAGCTGTGTACCTTCCCCGTGGCTGTTAATTTTTACCTGCAATTACTGAATGAAAATCTCAGGGGTAAACCAAGAGTGCAGGGTGAGGGAAGAGGAAGGATGCCGTGGCAGGGGAACTAGAAGGGTGACACGTGGGGAGTTGGAGAACAGATGGAGACAGCAGAGGAGATTCAGAATCACAGACCCCTTACTAGCCAACATGGTGACCTTGCACACATTATAGAAGAAGAAATAGACCTTGCTTTCTCAAGACACTTTATGGCCATCTGCTGGAAAACTGTCATAATGGTGCTATAAACTTAGGAGGACTGGGAATGTGAAAGGTGCTCCCCGGGGTTGTACAGACACGTGCACAACCAAGAGTGGACACTTTACCTCTGTGCCAGGCAGGAGTAAGGCACGGCTGCCTTAATAACCAGGCGCACAGCACCCGGGACCTGGGGAAGCTCAGCCTCCCCCTCTACGGTTTCTCCCGGTGCCCACTCAGAGAAGGACACCTGACCCACAGCAAAGAAGGGAATCCTGAGGTCCTTCTCTCTCTCTGCTTTCCTTGGTTCTTGCCAACCTCTTCCCCTCTCCAGCCTGGTTTGCTGTCTCAGACACTTGCCTCTAGGTTCATACGGACGTTCACAGCTTCCATCGCAAAGGTAGAGCACAGAGATGCCCCAAAGACAGGACACTTCACCTACACAAGATTCCCCTCTGCACACAGCATTCATTCACTCTTTCTTGGGGGCATATGTTTCTCTTCTAGAGGAATGGAGGAGAAGAACTCTTTGGGGGCCTCCGGAGTAAGATAAATACAGAAAGGAGAGGCCAGATATACATAAGGACTTAGAAATCATGCAACCAACCTATAGCAGAGCTGGGAGGGATCTGGGCTTCATCTAGGCCAGCCAGGGAGCCAGGTTAACTCAAGCCTCTTAGCTCCCTGACCACAGCTGCATTTCCAGGCGTCAAGGTACAGCAGGCAGCTCTGTTACAAGAGAGCCAGAAGCTGTGCTCAGAGGTTCAGGGGTGCCACAAACAGGACCTGACCAATTAAGCCTCAGGCCGCCAGCCCTCAGGCACCTGCCCACAGCCACGTGTGCCGTCCTGCAAACGCGTGTCTAAAACACATACAGACCGGAACCTAAACACCCGGATGCAGACAGCACACAGGCACACGGGCCAGTCAAAATAACACCAGTTTCCACTTACTGAGCTTCTTCGTGTGCCAGCCTCTGTACTGGGTAACTGATATTCAGTGTCTCATTATCCTCCCAGCAATCCCGCTTGTTAAACTCACTCCACGGAACAGAAAATGAGGCTCAGCGAGACTACGTAACTCACCAAAAATCACACAAGTGATGCCATACGTAAATGTATACACATATGATAAAATGTAGCATATGTATGCTAGGCTAATAATAACAGGTGATGTCAGCAGGGGCGATGGTGATAAAGATGTGTAATAGTGATGATGGCAGCTCACGTCTCAGGTACTGCTCGAAACCGCTCATCGTTCCAAGCCCTCTCCACGAATGAGTTCATCTCATCCTCTCTGTAGCACTCTCCACTAGGTACCATTTCGTAGATGAGAAAACTACAGCACGGAGAAGCGACGTACAGTGCTCAGGGTCCCCCGGCTGGTAAGCTGGAGACCCGGGATGTGAACGCAGTCACGGGGCTCCATGTGGGTCAGGAGGCGAGGCTGTGGCCAGGCCCAGCCCGGCCCCTGGCTCCGGCCCTGAGGCTGACCCCTTCAGCCTCCCAGGCGGGAGCTCTTGGGAGGAAGCACTCCCCGCCGCCAGCCCCTGAGCTCGGCCCCTGCTCACCTCCGCTGAATTTGCAGCTCCGGTCGGCCAGCTCCAAGGCAGAGCTCTGGGTCTCCTGGGAAAGGAGCAGTGAAGGCGGGCAGTGAGGCCAGCCCTGGAGGCTCAGCGTCCCCGGGGTAGGGAGTCAGGCTGCTTGTTCAACAGCTGAGAGCTTGGGCACCAGGGCATGAGGCCATTTTCCAGGCGGCTGCATCCAGGGTGGAGGGAAAGCCGGGCTATGGACCCAGCGTGGCCTCCGGGGGGCCTGCCCGCCCTCCCGCCTGCCTTCCCTCCTCCCTCGCACCTGGCCTCCCAGGCGGACTGTCTTCACGTGCCCCCGTTTTCTCCCAAGCAGGCCCCTCTTCTAGCCCCTCTCTTTCAGCAGATCAATCCATTTTGTAAGAGCAGAAGAGCGAGGAAGAGATCAGGCTACAGAGACTGAATGCACGGCCCCGATAAGAGAAGGGAGAACCACCATCTGTGGCACAAGGGGCTGAGGAGGGGATAACAGCCCAGACCCTGTGCTCTGTCCGGCCACACAATGGGCAGCTTTCAGCAGCACCCTCCCGGTCTCTAATCCAGCAGGAAGGGCATGTGTGCAGGCTATTAGCATTTATTTTCCCTTTCTGCATTGTACTGATAACCCAGTTTCTGACCCAACCTCTCGCTTTCTTTTTCACTCCACATTATAATTCTGCTTTCTTAAAATCCTATTCAGCTATATTAACAAAAGAAAAAGAAAAACCCTCTAACTCTCTCTACCTTTCTACCTTTTGAAAGCACATCAGTAATTTTTTTTTTTCTCTGCTGAACCAAGGTGACTCCTACAAAGGATTTACCATTCTGGATGGTAATGATGGTTCAAGAGCTAAGGGACAGGTAGCATTCTTCAGTCTGTATTTATGAATTCACTAATAGAAATCAACATAAAGGATGAACCTCAGCAGTGAAGCACACAGCTGTCCCAGAAACCAGATACCCGGCAGAGGCAAACGTTCCTGGTCAGCTCTGCCTTCCAAGGAGCCTGGAAGGGGCACATCACAGATGGACTCAGGTCATACCATCCAGTGATCGCCCAGCGGACCGCACTCATTCACCCTGGTATTTGTTTTTAAGAACATTTGCCCAACGTAAAATGGAGAGTTTAATCAATGGTTAATGATTCTGAAAGAAGACACTGCACATAAGCTTGTCTTCTGAGAAAACTAGCGAATTGCTTGTAACCACAGAAAGTGGCATCTTCTGTGGCCAGTGCCTTCTGTTCATTCCTGGAGCCTCCCAGACAGGAGTTAACACCTGTTGGCATTGCAATGTCCTAAAACAACAATCAGATAAGGGAGGAGATAGCTGGGATGTGACCACTGCGTGGAATACAGAGGTCTGAGCCTGAGTTTTATGCCACACATGTGCTAGTTTGGTGTTGTCTACTGATATTCCTTCCATGACTTAAAAATAACCCACCAACATAACAAAATGAATAGGCATTTCTAACCCAGGGGAAATCTCCTGGACTCCACGCTTATGCTGTCTGGTTGTGTAAACATTAAGAGAAATTCTGAAGCACAACTTCATCTAAAGGAGTAATTTCTCACAGAAACCTGACCTTCTGCTGCCCTTGAAAAATATAAAAATCTCCCAGGAAATTGGCCACATGTACAAGAGAACAAGAACACGGGATGAGTGACACCCCGATTCTCACCCAGGCAGGCTTTTTCTTTTCCTGGAAGGGCCGCGGCTTCCTAAGCACAAGTGTGAGGAAGATGAAGGGTTGGACTCCAAAGAAGCTTCTGACTAAAAGGAGCATTGTGTTGTTCAAAGTGAAGTAGAAGAGAATGTGTCCCCATCATGGGTGACAGAGAAGGGTATGACACTCGGGTCATGACTTCTTCCAGTTCATAGATGGTCTTCAGGCAGGAGCACCCTACAGACCAAATCAGCAGGACTTGAATTTGGAGTCATTTCTTCTGGAGTGGAGGCTCTGGTTGACACAAGTGTTCACCCTGTCTTCACCATGCTTTTACGAAGTTGTCTGAGAAATAGCCAGAGAACAAGGAAGATGCTAGGTTGTGGTATGATGAGACCAGGCCCAACTGGGGACCAGTCACTGGCCCTCTAATCTCCACGTGTCCCTTTAGGACAGGAGACCATTCCCAGGTGGATGACAAGGGTAGGGAGCAGAGGAAGTGTCCTCACCACATCCCTGCTCAGAACGATGGTCTGTAGAAATGCAGATAGGACATGGTCTCAAACTCACAGGCCTTTGGAGGCCAGGCAGGTGATGTAAATGTGGGAAATGGGCTGAGAAAGAACCTTCTGTGGCCAACTGGAGAGCATGCGTCCTGGCTCCCAGGCAGCCACTTCGGTTCCAGTCTCATCACTGTGCTGCTGGACAGGAACGCAAGTCCTATGTTGCCAGACAACCCGGACTTTCAAGAGACACAGGAAATTGATTTTGTTTGTTTGTTTTTTATAAATTTATTTATTTATTTATTTATTTTATTGGCTGTGTTGGGTCTTTTTTGCTGTGCGCAGGCTTTTTTTTATTTAGTTACAGTGAGTGGGCGCTTCTCTTCGTTGTGGTGCGTGGGCTCCTCATTGCCGTGGCTTCTCTTGTTGTGGAGCACAGGCTCTAGGCGCATGGGCTTCAGTAGTTGCAGCACATGGGCTCAACATTTGTGGCTCACGGACTCTAAAGCACAGACTCAATAGTTGTGGCACATGGGCTTAGTTGCTCCGTGGCATGTGGGATCTTCCTGGAGCAGGGATCAAACTCAGGTCTCCTGCATTGGCAGGCATATTCTCAACCACTGCGCCACCTAGGAAGCCCCTCGATTTTGTTTTATGTCATCCAGTAATTCAAAAAATTTAAAATATTATGCAGGCCAGATCTGGACCTCAGGCCATCAGTGGGCAACCTTGTTCCAAAGAACATTGAATCCATCATTTTTATCATTACCAGTCATCTCCCCAGCATCTGTTTGGACCAAGAACTCGTTTCTAAGGGTATACGTCCAGTAGTGGGATTGTTGGGTCATATGTTAGTTCTATTTTTTAAGGAACCTACATACTGTTTCAAAACCATAATTCAAAAAGACACATGCACCACAATGTTCACTGCAGCACTATTTACAATAGCCAGGACATGGAAGCAACCTAAATGTCCATCAACAGATGAATGGATAAAGAAGATGTGGCACATATATACAATGGAATATTACTCAGCCATAAAAAGGAATGAAATTGAGTTATTTGTAGTGAGGTAGATGGACCTCCTAAAGTCTGTCATACAGAGTGAAGTAAGCCAGAAAGAGAAAAACAAATACCGTATGCTAACACATATATATGGAATCTAAAAAAATGGTACTGATGAACCCAGTGGCAGGCCAAGAATAAAGATGCAGATGTAGAGAATGGACTTGAAGACGTGGGGTGGGGGGCGAAGGGGAAGCTGGGACAAAGTGAGAGAGTAGCACAGACATATATACACTACCAGCTGTAAAATAGATAGCTAGTGGGAAGTTGCTGTATAACAAAGGGACATCAACCCGATGATGGGTGATGCCTTAGAGGAACAGGACAGGGAGGGTGGAGGGAGTCACAGGAGGGAGGGGATATGGGGATATATGTATAAATACAGCTGATTGACTTTGGTGTACCTCAAAAGCTGGTACAAGAGTGTAAAGCAACTATATTCCAAAAAAGAGCTACAAAAAAAAAAAAAGATGCAGATGTAGAGAATGGACTTGAGGACACAGGGTGGGGAGTGAAGGGGAAGCTGGGATGAAGTGAGAGAGTAGCACTGACATATATACACTACCAAAACTAAACTAGATAGCTAGTGGGAAGCTGCTGCATAACACAGGGAAATCAACTTGATTGGTGATGACCTACAGGGGTGGGATAGGGAGGGTGGGAGGGAGGCTCATGAGAGAGGGGGGAGATATGGGGATATATGTATAAAAACAGCTGATTCACTTTGGTGTACAGCAGAAACTGGCACAACAGTGTAAAGCAATTATACTCCAATACAGATCTGGAAAAAAAAAAAAAAAGAACTTTTTTCCTCCAGTGAAATTCAGTAAATAACTCTGCCTCCCTGGACCTTGGTGCCCTCTGTGTGGAAGACATTTAATTTCCAGTTGCAATCCTAGATGTTTTCTTTCAGGGTTCATTCAGGTATTCAGAGTGTCCCAAGCACTAAGGATACAACGGTGACTGTCAATCACTTGCTTTCATGAAGCTCACACGCTAGTTGGGAAGGTGGGAAGAGAGGCCACATATATGTCCACATACACATGCATACATAAATACACAGACACACATGTGCATTCACATTACGGATAGAGTGGGGTATGTGCTGTAGGTAAAGGCCATAGGATTCACAAGTGGGCTGGATATGGAGAATTAGGAAAACAAAGAACATCATAGAGGGTGCTTAGATTTGTGGCTTTAGGTGGATGAGGAGGATGGAGGCATGAGGTTTACAGAAAAACCAAGAGCCCTGTAATTGAAGTTGTCAAATCTGAATTGTGTGTTAGACCCCCCAGTGGCAATATCATGTATGACTCTGCAGACTGCACCTATGAAAACAGAAACTTGTTTGATGGTTTCCTCAAGAACCCCCAAAAAGTCAATGGAAATAGATCGAAATCTACAAAGCTGCTTGTAATAACATTGACCATCACCATATCTAGTGGCAACATTGACCTAGGAGTCGGGTCCCACACTCTGTATCACCAGGATCTTAATCACATTGTACTAACAGTTCCAGAACAATTATTTTTTACAATCTTATGATAAAGTTATGGGAAATATGCCACTTCAAGCTTTTATAGATCTGTTTAGATATCTTACTAAAGAAAGTGTTTCTATCCGCCTTAGAGTTAGCTTTCCCTGCTTCATCATCGCAAGCCAAACCCAAATCACAGACAGTAACCTTGACACCATGAACCACAGAACAGGAAAGTGCAAAGAGGGGCCTCTGCAGCCTGCCTGCCCCTAGAAGCACACGCTCCCAAGTGCATCGGGGTGCGTGGTCGCCTGCAAGCATGAAGAACCATCTTCATTAATTAAACTTATTATTACTATGCTTGGAAAAATGGCTCATTAGCTCTGGCACTGTAACCATGCCTACAGTGTTTCTACCTAATGGAGCCCAGGGATTTACAGCAACGGCAGTACTCCCTGAAGTAGCTGTGATTTTTTGACAAAGTGCACACACACCACCTCCTCCCAATTTACTGAGCCCTTTTGCCCTCCAAGGTACCTTGTCAGTGTCTAGTAATTTCTCAGCACTCCTTGCAAAGGACACTGTGGGATGTCACGGTACCAGGGGGCGGAGTGGAACCCTAAACCCAAAGCAAAGGCAGATTGAGCCTCCAGAAGAAATTAGACCCCAGACAAAGTGGAAGGTGTTCTTACGTCAAGGGGGCGGTGAATACCAGGGAGCATTCGGAGCAGTCATCCCTGCTCACAGAACAAAATGAAAGCAGAGGAGGAGCTAGATGGCTCCTCTACTTTGTGAAACTCCTCCCCTGCCCCCAGACACCAGGCTTACATCTAGCAGAGGGCGGGGGAAGGCTCTGATCTCTGTCGTGCTGCGGCAGGTTTGAACCACTGCTCAAAGTCAGAGAGAAAATATTTACTTTATTAAACCCCCCTAACCAAAATCAGCCTATTCAGATTAATATTGTTTCCCGATTATTGCTTTCCAAATGTTAAGGGCAATGACCTGGAAAAGTGAAAATCTTTATTTAAGAGTGTTGATGTCTGCATCTAAATGGATGGGTCTTTGGATGTCAGAAGAACAAAACAGCCATTGGTTGGAGTTTAATAATCTTTGGCTGTCCAGATATGAAACTTGCTGTTGCCACCAGTAGACTTCCAGAGAGCAGAGCTATAAAGCATGGATGTTTGCTTTAGAATGCAGGAAGTCACAAGGGAGTGTCGCTTCCACGCTACCATTAGAAGCAGCCAGATAAGCTGTAAAATTACAGTTTTTAAACTCATCAGAGAGCTGAGGATATCAATAAGCCTAAATGAATTAAATTCCAGAACGCAATGAGCCCTTCCTTGGAGAGGAGAGACTCAGAGCTACTGACATCCTTGGTGGAGTGGTGGGAAAGGAGGAAATCAATAGAGACAAAGGCACAGGAAAACCAGCCAAACATTTCATAAATCTCCCAGGCCTGTGTGAGCCGGTGAGATAGGAAGCCCATGGTATCCCTTCCACAGGATGTCTTAACACCAATGCCCCCTGTCTTTCCCATAGGCCTTCACCAAGCATATGGGCGTAGTATATTAAAGGCTGGGGGCAGGGCAGAGACCTGAAAGAGATCCCCCCTCCCATAGCATAGGAGACCTCCCCAAAGTGCAAGATAGGGACCCACTGCAGGGTGGAGGCAGAGCAAGAGAGCTGAGAAAATCCCCCTGAGACGCCATGGACTCACAGTAGGTACCGAGGCATAGCCACTGAAGGCTGCGACTGGGGCAGGGAGGGGAGCCGAGAGCAGTCCCTTCAAGGCTCTGAAGGTCTATGTGGAGGGCGCTGGAGTAGCCCTCCAAAGGCTGGGAGCAGGGGAACAGGATGGAGAGAAACTTCCCAAGGAATAGAAAGCCAGCAGCAGGAGTGAAGAAAACAGAAAAGTCTCCAGAAAAAAGTTGGCAGGTGGGCTATTAGAACAGAGCCTTTCAGTGTTCAGGAAGCTACACAGCTTAAGGATCTCTTTAATCTCACCTCTGTTCCCATCCAGGCCCTGCTGAAGGGACAGTCTTGAACATACACTCCGAATATTTAAAGCTAGAAGTGAGCTGAATCTAACCAAAGCCGTGACAAAGCTCAGGCCCAGCTCAACATATCAGATTAACTCCTCCTTCTAAATTGCCAGCCTGATGGAAGCTGGGGCTTTTTCTTTTTTAGAGGTAAACTTTACTTCTACCACTTTAGTTCATTTTCATACATATGATGTAGCGCACAGTAAAAAAAAAAAGGAAACGAAGCAAGAAAATGTGACCCATGGCCAAATGAAAAGAAAAGCAATGGAATCAGAATAAGAGAGGGTCCAAATATTGCATTTATCATACAGGGAATTTGCAAAAAAAAAAAAAAAAAGTCTATGATAAGTAAGTTAAAGGATCTAAAAGATGCCACAGACAGTATGTATGAATAGATGCGGGACTTTATTTGCAAGTCAGAAATTACAAAAGAGAAGACAATGGAAATGCTATAAATAAGAAAAACAATATCAGAAGTGAATAATTCACTTGACAGGGTTAAAACAAACTGGACAAAGTAGAAAAGAGGATTCGTGAGCTTCAAAACAGTAGGAATTACTTTGAATGAGGGAAGTTTCTGGAATCACGGAGATGGTTTACATGTTGTTTCAGTGGCAATGACACAAGTGTATACAATTGTCAACACCCATCAAACTGAACCTTTAGGATCCATGCATTTTACTTTATGTAAATTAAATACCCATAAAGTATGAATGGATGAAAATACGGAGGGATATTATTCAACATATTTACTGAGCCTCTGTATGTGGCAGATGCTTCACCACTAGACGGGAGTAAGAGGACAAGGTTCACAGTGTAGCTCTGCCTTTAGGGACTGTATTCTAATAGCAGTATTTACTAACTCCTTTCCATCCCAGCCCAAGATTTCGCTGCTCAACTAAGGATATTTCTTGAAATAAAATGTCAATGCTATCACATAAAACAAACAAACAAACTGTCCCTTACAGTCCCTGAAGGAGTGAAACAGCACCTTCCCTTTCACAGAAAAAGTCAGGGCATCGTTTCCTCATGTGACATTTTAAAAAAACAAAACGAAACAAGGTCATGAGAGGGTGTGAGTTGCTCTGAGTGACACAGGGACATGTACCCCCCAGGCCTCAGCAACGTGGTCAGTGGAGAACCTCGGCCACCATCTCGGCCCCACCCCAGCCCCCTACATCCTAAACACCTGGGAGGGCAGGGGTGGGCGGGAGGGGGCAGGGGGGTGGTAAAGCTTCCTGTTCATCACCTAGGACGGGAGCCTCCAGAGCTCCGGTGCTCAGGCCTGGCCCGAGGAGAGGCACACAGGCTCTGACTTACCCTGCAACTGCCCGGAGGGGCTGCATGACACAGTCCAGAAATTCCAGGGACACCATGCCCCATGGAGTGAACCTGGACCTGGACCAAGACACAGGAGCAGGAAGAGCCGAGAAATAAATTTCCTCCCCTTCCTCCTCCCCCACCTCCGCACCCCCACTAGACTGTTCCCAGGAGGAGTCATTCCACGTGGCCCCCTGGAGAAATCTGTGTGTTTTTGTGAAGATGGGCAAACTGGAATCCCTATGAAAGCCCCCCTGGCATTTGCTCCCCTTCCTTCCCTGCCTCACTCCCCCTGACCCCTCGCTCTTGACCTGGGCATTAACCCTCCCCCCTTCCCCATAGACCAGGAGCACGGGAGCATGGCCTCAGGCTCTGTTTTCCAGGTACCCAGGCTCATACAAACACAAAACTTTTTCAGAAAAAGAATAATACTAGTAATTTCTAATAACTATTGAGGTTTTATCATGTATATATTTTTCCTCTTCTTTTTTGAAGTATAGTTGATTTCCAATATTGAGTTAGTTTCAGGTGTACTGCAAAGAGATTCAGTTAAACGTATGTATACGGATATATCTATATTATTTTTTAAATTCTTTTTCATGCTATGTGTTTAAGGGCTTTACCTAAATTAACCCTGTCTAATCCTCACAATAGCCCTAAGCAGTAAATATTTATTATGATCCTTATTTTACAGATGAGAAAACAGAGGCACAGATCGATTTGCAACTTAACCAAGGCTACACAGTAAATGGCAGACAACTTGACTAACCCAAGCAGCCTTGTTCACAAGCCCACTTCTTAACCACCATGCTGTACTTCCTCCTTCACAGTAAATGAGATGGAAACGGTGAACGCGCCTAGCGTGATGCCTGTGAGAGCATGAGCTTTTTAGAGTCCGAATACCCAGAAAGCTAGGAATACAAATCTGCAGCTTGAACCAGACCTACGTATTCTAGCCAAGGGCCTGGAAACACTTTGTCTCATTTAAAGCAGCTTCCTTGGACCCTGTGCACAGGGGTGTGCACACCCACGCACACTCACGTATGCAGGAGTCCCAGTGACCCACACCTGCCAGGCTGGATATGAGAACACAGGACAATTGTCCTCTTCTTGTTCTCTACCCCTCCCCCATCCCTGCAGCTCTTGCGAATGCTCTAAGAGACTTGTCACACGATAATGAAAAACGAAAATGTGACGGATTCAATTACAATTTATATTTTCACTTAACAATCAATTACCTTCCCCTTATTGGAGGAACATCATTAAGCTATGATACCAGTTCTGGAGAGAAATGCTCTCAGGGAAAGGAGCCGCTGGCCCAAGGAGATCTGAACAGGGCTGTTTGTCTCCCAGGAACCTGGGGAGAGGGAGGAGAGGCACTGAGCAAGAAGGGGGGATGAGAAGGGCTGGCTGGCTTCCCAGGGCTGCATGGTGTGAGCAGGGAGGTGTCCTCTGCCTGTCTGTGCTGAGGGAGGAAGATAAGGGGATCCCCCTTTCCTCCTGCCCTGGTTCATGTGATGGGGATGCTTCCCCAGGCTGTAAAATGAACTAGAAAGATGAAGCCCCCATTGTTGTCACCCAGGAGCAGCTGATCTCTGAGGTTAACTGTTTGCAAAGAGAGGGATGAAGGATGTTGGTAGCAGCCAGCGCTGGGCAAGACAGACCGGCCGAGGACCAGGCCAGCGCGCACGAGGCAGAGGCAGCCTCTGCTGGGATCCTTCAGGAGGTTCGGGCGATGGATGTGCTCATTCCCCAGGTGGGCTTTGTAGAACTCAAGAGGCTCCCTGGGCTTCCGCAGCGATAAGCCTGCACAGAGGCAGCAGCCTCCAAACAGCAGCCGCACGGCAGGATAAAAATTGAAATCCCAGCTTTCCTTCAGGGAGACCTAAAGAAGGGAGGGAATCCCAATGCAGGCTTCTCTCTCTTCCTCTCTCTCTTCCCCACAGGAGTGGAACCCAGACTGGAACAGGTCTCCCTGCTTCCAGTGTCTCCTCCTCTAAACCTTTCCCCACACTGCAGCCAGAAGGAGTTCTCAAGCACACAGATCTGACCATGTCGCTTAAGGCTTTAAACCTCTCATCTTATAAAATAAAGCCCAAATTCTCGAGTGTGGCTTTTGAAGGAGATCAGAATATGCTACCCCCAATATGCCACTTTGGAATAGGGATTATTTTGAATGTAAGGCAGCTGAGATCATTCTCTGCCCTCCCCTTATCTGCCTAAAAACAGGGCACACATTTCCCTTTGTGAAGGTGTTTACCCTGGTACCAGGAAGGAAAGAGAAGCTCTTATCACTGAAGACGAAAAGTCAACACTGAGATGAGTTTGCATAAACAGGCTTCGCTATAATAACCCTTATCTTCCATGAATTGCCTCCTGTATTTCCTAGTTACTTCCCCACAATTTATTGTTCCTTGAAGCCCAAACTTTTTCTTTTGTTAAAATGGTATATACATATCCAAGTCTAACCACTTCTTTGAGTTTGGGTTCTTTCTGTGAACTCCCATGCATATAAATATTAATAAAAATGATATGCCTTTTCCTCTATTAATCTGTCTTTTGTTAGTTTAATACACACCCCTCAGGAACTGAACCTAAGAGGGTAGAGGAAAAGTTCTTCCTCCCCAACACATTCAAAGTCCTTCCCAATCTGGCCTCTATCACACACATTCCAGCTCCCCCCCTAAACTTGGCCTGATTCCCAAACCATTGTTAACTCTTTAGTGCCTCATAGAATTTACACACACTCTTGCATTCTTCCAGCTTCTCCATTTGACCTGACTCCTATTAAAACCTTGAAATCCCTTCAAATAGTTTCCTCTCCTGTAGCCTTCTTTCAACATCACCAGGCAGTGGATGGCCCGTTTGCCTTGCTCCCAAAACACTTTTCCCATACTATTTGCTGACACACTATTGCAATAATTATGATGTAGCGTATAGTACACAGTGAGGAGAGACAGCATGAGAGCACTAGGGGAAAACTGCTTGCATTCAAATCCCACCCCTGTCTCTATCTAGCTGAGGGCTCTCAGGCAAACTGCTTATCCATTTAGTACCTCAGTTTCCTCATCTGTAAAATGGGATGGATGTGAGCTACCTTATATGAATAAGGTGGTTGGAAGGATTAAGTGAGTGGCTATATGAAAGCCAGTGGATCAATGCATGACACCTAGTAAGTGCTCAATAACTGCTGGTTACTAGTTATCTGATTTTTTGGTAAACTAAAAGTTTTTATGAAAATGTCAGTTAAAGCTTAATCATCTTTGCACCCAATGTCAAAAAAGCCTATCACAGTGTCTGGTGTTTCATAAGTTCTCAAAAAGAAAGAAGAAGTGTGCTGAATGAACAGTCACTATGCAGAGCTGTTGTGAACACAGTAGCTGCTGGTATTCGAAACCATGAATACATAGTTTCATGGAACATTTTAACTGCTGATCCTGTCAGATGTGCTTACACATAAGTATTGTGAAAACATTTTAAGGGCTGATACTGTCAAATGCATTGAGAAACCACTGTGAATGCTGACATCGTCAAGTAGGGTGTCAAGTATGGTTATACGAAAACAATGTAACAGCGATGCATGTGACGTATAGATCTATATTAACGATACTGTACCAAGAACAAGGTTAAAGTAAAGCACCGTCCAAATAAAACACCAAGTCCTACCTTTTGATTCATTGTCTTAAAACCACGATGTTTCCAGAAATTCATCACATACTAATTCTTTAAAAAAACATTATGTTGTCCTGGGTAGGGGAGTGGAACTTAACAGAAAGGACCCCTTACGGAGAAGCAAAGGGCATCCCCCACCCACCTACCCACAGTGAAGAAGGCCTTTCCTAAGCTAGACTTCTACACACTCTTCTACCTGATTTCCTGGAGCTGGGGGTGGTGTCAGCAATGACATAGGTGTGCCCGAGATGTTCAGATCACAAGGTCTTCGGTCATAAATGTTGGAGTCTCACATTACTCAAGCCAGCTCCAGTGAGGGTCGAAGATGAGATGCCCTCTGTCCCCATGGGGTCCTGACCAGGCAGGGACAGTAGGGTGCTGTCCCATGGTCTGAATGATACAGTCCAAACCCACACCTCACCCAGACCTGCCCTGCGATGCCATCACAAATTCCAGGAAAATGGGACTGGGTCTTACACATTATATCATTCTGTTTCTGAAAGGTAGCCATTACTTTCTAGCTTAAAGTCGAAACAAAAGAAAAAAGATAAAAATACCGCTGTTTCTACTGTATTAACTTGTCTATTGTATCCAAGAGAGACAAATCATAGTTTTTTTTTTATATCTGCTGGTCACATCAGATCTGAAATTGAGTGTCCAGCTTAGGAAAAGGAATAATAATAGCATTACCCAAAATTTTCACACTGTGTCTCCAGAATCATAAAAATGTTAAAAATGTTTACATCTTTTGCTCCACTAGTTACAAATCTGGGAATTATGCACAATTTCTCACATTTTGACATTTTTGAAATTTGGATGCACACTTGCATTTGATATGTGCATGTAATGAAATTTTTTTTCTCTTTCCCCCCAAAAAGTGCCATTAAATTCATGGTGTGTCTTAAGTCAATTGTGTTCATGTGCTCGGCTTTCATAACAAAATAGCACAGACACAGTGCCTTAGACAACAGAAATTTACTTTCTCATAGTTCTGGCAGTGGGCGTCCACGATCAAGGTGTGAGCCAGTTTGGCTTCTTCTGAGGCCTCTCCCCCTGAGGCTTGCAGATGGCACCTTCTCGCTGTGTCCTCACACAGCATTTCCTCTTGCACCCTGACATCCTTGGTGACTCTTCTTATAAAGACGCCAGTCCGGTTGGATTAGGGTCCACTCTCATCTCCTCACTTAACCTTCATCACCCCTTCAAAGGTCCCAGCTCCAACGTCAGTCACATTGAGTTTAGGTCTCCACCACATGAATTTGGGAAGCACACCATTTAGACCGTAACATCAATGATGTCTCAGGATCAAGGAAATACAGCATAACCTTCATAATCAACAAATAAGAAATGAGTGTTTATTGAAGAAAACAAAAGACATCACCATACCTTCTCTGACAGCTGGAATGTTCTGGCAGCCTGTCTGACCTATTGCTGACCACCTCAGAGGTCCAGGCTCAGCCATCGCCAGGACAGCAGACCCAGCATCCCTCTTCCCCCTCCCCTACATCCCCCACCCCCCACCCCCGCTGGTTCAGGAAGGGCTCCTGCTGCATTCTCTGCTGTCTCAACGACATTTTGGCCCCTCTGGCTGACGACACAGTGCCCGAGGCTCACATTTTGCCCCAACACAAATGAGTCTTATATTATAATTTAATCTTTCCTGAGTAAACATTTTCTTTCTTTAACCACAGATTTATCTTCTCTTATCTAATGCCTATTTCTCCTTAAATATTTAGCTGCCACCTCCTCCTCTGAAAAACTTTCTTTGACCACATGCCACATCAAGCACGGGGTAGGTGTCCCCTTCTGAGCTGTCAGTGCCACCACAAGGTTTGTCCTATGTACCATTATATCACACACACACACCCACGTCAGCCTGTTAGTGCTGGAAACTCTGTCTTAGTCAACTTTCCACCTTCGTGGCCCAAAACAAACACTAGCCATGTGCCTTCTATGCCTCAGTTTCTGTCTCTTTTAATAGGGACAGTCGCATAGGGTTGATAGGAAGGTGAAATGAGACAGTGAAAACGTAGACAGTGCTTGGCTCAAGGTCAATGTTCACATGTGACTGATGGGGAGGAAGAGGATTACAACAGAGCCGCACCCAGGGAACGTCCAGAGGAGGGAAGTAAGCTTCGTCTTGGCCATGGTTATGTGTTCTCCACCTTTTCCCTCCCCATGAGACCTAGCCACCCGGGTCTAAGCATGCAGGTCAAACTAGATTTAAGGTGAATAAATGACTTGGGCTCCATCTAACCTGGGACCATTAGAGTTTATAGTGACAAATAGTAAGCAGGCTCTCAAGAGCTTAGCCATAATGACCATGAGGTAGAAGAGATGAATAAATACAAGACATGAAAAGTCCACTCAGTCCCTGCAAAGCTTTTTATCCTGGTCCACAGGCTGCCTGCAAATATTCCAGCATTTCCTTCTCCTGTGCAGGACGGCTCTGCTTGAGAGGTGTCCTCACAGGGTAACCAACTCACGTCTCCAGGGCACACTACTGTTAAACAGTGCACCGTGTGTAAGCCAGGACCACCCATAGGAAAACATCACCACGGGCAACAACAGCCACTCAACATGACTCTGAAATCCCACCTTTGCAAAGATATCTTCAGAATGTGTTTCAAGAGATCAAAAGTCTATATGTATGAAGCTCACTCCAGTAGCACATATGACCTTAAAAATACTAATAAGCATATGAGAACAGTACAATGTGCCCACGCGTTGACATATTCTATAGATTTGAAAAGGAGTAGTTGGAAGTTTATGCTCACAGTCAAAGAAGAGACCCAAGTTCCACCTGCACTATGGTTACAGCTGTGTAAAAATATATACACTGCGGCCAAAACAAAACATAGAAGCCAGATACTCTGTTAGGAAGGAAGAAATTGGGGGAATTAGGAATGGGTTTTCCATCTACATAAAAAAAAAGTCCTCAGTGCTTTTATAAGAAGGTTTATACATGAGGATGCCCCTTCATTAGAGAGTTCCCAGCTGTGGGGAGTGCTCTCTGACTCCAGAGGATTAAAAGTTTAGGCAGCCCTGGTGGCTGTCCCTGTTCCAAATAGTCCATAAAATCCACAATCGGAAAGAGCTGGCCAAGAACATTCTCAGCATGGACGAGGCTCATGTCAGCTGGTGGCTGCCTGCTGCCTCTTCGGGGTTTTCCCAATTGCAAGATGCTGAGGCGAGACTTCCTTTTGTTTCTTCCTTGTGTATACTTTAATGACTCATGTAATCAGTTGGTGTTCACGAAACGTTTTTAAAGAGCTTCCCCACTTGTTTCTGTGACTTGGGTGACGTTCAGCTCTGCACTTTGGCCAGAGGAACTGCCAGGACTCCACGTAGCCCACTCAGAGGAGGGAATGCAGGCAGGGCCACCATCTAGGTCATTGCAGGGGTAGGTTGGAATAACTGACAGTTTTCTGATATTAGTTCTGCTTTGATGATGTTTCTAAGAGTGTGCAACTTGTTTATTGAGCAATCTCAACATGATGGGATACAAACACGAGCTTTCTCCATTCACTGCCTTTAATCAAACCTCATCCAGTCTCTCATTCCCAACCCCTAAAACACCTTCCTCAAATTTCATGACCTTCTGATCATTTTTGGTTATTAAAAATCAGACATGTTTAAAACTTCCGTGTCAAACTTAAGTTCATTTGCTCCTCTCTTTCCAAGCAAGGCTGACAGGGACCCTGACTGCTTGCAGTGGGGGACTCTGGCACCTTAGTCCTCCCAGCCCTTCAAGGTCTGGCTACTCAGGTGCTGGGCTGGGAAGAAAGTAGAGCAAGAATGCAAGCATCACTGCTAAACTCTGCTGGTGGTCCCAGCTCCCTACTCCTGGACTTCTTTGGGGCCACCCCCCCCCACCCCCTGCACACTTCCCTGAGATGAGAAGTCCAGCTCTAGCTCTCATCTCTTATCGTGTGCTAAGGACCAAATGTCTGTGTCCCCCACCCCCACCTAAATTTCATATGTTGAAATCCTAACTCCTAATGGGGAGGTATTAGAAGGTGGGGCCTTTGGGAGGTGATTAGGTCATGAGGATGGAGCCCCCATGAATGGGATTAGTGCCTTATGAAAAACTGCCCCCTCTTCACCCCTTCTACCACGTGAGGCCCCACAAGAAGACAGCATCTGTGGGTCTTCATCAGATGCCTAACCTGCCAGGGGACTTGATCTTGGATTGCCCAGCCTCCAGAACGGTGAGAAACAAATGTTTGTTGTTTAAACTGCCCAGTCCATGGTGATTTTGTTATAGCAGCCCTTGTGGATGAAGACACTGTGCCACAACATACCCCAGTCTCTGCTGCTGGCAGCCACCACCATCAGGCAACAGGAACGACGGGCAGGTAATCGTCACCCCAGGCCTCTCCACGCTGTCTGCTAGACCCATGGAGAACTCATGCCCCCTTCAAATACCAAAACACACACAGACAGGATCTTCCCTGCTCACCTCCGCGTCCATGCTGCCCTCTCTCCCTTGTTTTCTCTTCTCCTGCTCTTCCAGGTATCGGGCCAGATTTGAAAGTTGGCAAACTAAGCAGACATGTAATCTGGAGTTAGAACATGAGCTTCATATTCTTTTTGTAAAAACCCCAGTTCCCTTGATCCCCGTCATTTGACTTGGGGGGTTGGGGTGGAAGGTGAGGGATTGACTGCTCACGGTGAACCACGTGTGATAATGGCCTCAGTCACAGCTGCTTCTCCTCTCCAACTGAGGCAGGGCTGACCCTGGAGCTGATGGCAGCAGGACTAGTGTTGACCCCAGATGTTGTTGGTTCTCTCCAGCGTGTACAGAACTTAGCAACTCTTTGTCCTTGGTTTCAGCCTCAGTCACCAATTCTGGGTCAACAGAAAAATCCATTCAACTTCCTGTTATGTGTGCAAGTTTAGATTTGGGTCCAAACTGGCCTTCTATTTCTTTGGGGCTTAGCTCACACTTTAGAAAAGTGTAAAATTTGGTTTTACTTGGTCCAAGCTTTGGTTAAAGAGTGACGATCAAGGGGCAGCTAAAACTACAACTGGGCAAGAGAAGGCTGCACAGCTGCAGAGGATGGGGCCAGCCCACGCTGGGCGGGGAGTACAGGAAGCACCAGGGGAGCCCCAGCCCCCCAGCTGCAGGACCACCTGACGTGGACACACCGGGAGACCTCCAGGGCTCCATGAAGGCTCCATCTTTCAGACACTCCCGGCTGAGTCACAGCTGATCTCATTCAGGCAGAGCACCAGCGTCTTTCACTGGAACCAGAAATTACCAAGCCTTCTTCAGTTTAGGGGAGGGAGGGGAGTTCAGTGCCAATGGGACACACACTTCTGCCCTTTATAAGCGTTGTGGGTCAGTTAGTCATATGTTTAGGCTTTGACTTCTTCCATAAAGTAGGAAAAACCACATCTACCTCAATAGGATGCCAGAGGACTAAATGAGATGACGCTGTATGTGAAGTACATACGACACTGCTTAGCACATAGCAGGCAAAATAAACTGGGAAATCTACCCACCCCACAGTGAGACCACAGTGACGGGAGATAAATGGTCCTTCTGCCTTCAGATCTATCCATAATTCAGCCACTTCTTACCATAGCTACTACCCTACCCTAGTCCAAACCATTATCACCTCTTACCTGGGCCACTGCAGCAGCCTCTGAAGTGAACCCCTGTTTCCACCCTTGCCCCCTACAGTCTATCAGAATGATCCTAATAAAAAGTAAACAGATCATGATACTATGTAAAACCTCACAATGACTCCTGTACTCATCAGAGTGAATGCTAAAGTCCCCACAATCACCTACAAGGCCCTATGTGTTCCACCCCCAGTTGCCCTCCTGTCCTATCTCCATCCCACTGGCCTACTCCCTGTTCCTCAGACACAGCAGGCCTGTTTCTGCCTCAGGGCCTTTGCACTGAACAGTTCTTCTGCATGGAATGTTTTTCTCCCTGATGGCCACATTACTATCCCTTAGTTTTTTCAGGTCCTGCATCAAATGTCACCTTCTTGGTGGTCTTCCCTGACCACTCTGTTTAATATTGCATCATTCCCCCATCTGCCCCAATGTCTGTCCTATTCCACTCCCCATAGCATTTTATTTCCTAACGTACCACATAATTTGCTGCTTTATATTATCATCTGTTTCCCCTCCCTGCCCCCCCCCACACCAGAATGTAAATACCATGAGTGCAAGAATTAGTGCCTGTGCTGTTCACTGCTGTACCCCAGCATCTAGGACAGTGCCTGGCACATATTAGGTGCTCAATAATCAATTGAATGAATGACCAAATGAATAAAAGGACATGAGTACTCACGAGCAGGAAATGTAAGACCCAGTTAACTACTCAAAACGCTGGCTGCAGTCTAGCCCTGGTGCAGGGTGATGGTGAGAATGAATCAGAGGAAGGATGAGGTCATCTTAGAAGCGGGTGTCCAGACTGAGTAAGTGGGCTCCACCCCTGCCTCATCTCAATTTGGACTCAACATTGGAAATACATTTTGAAAGCATCCTCTTTAGTCATTCCAATCACTTGTTTCCTCTAAACTCCAATTTGTCTGGAGACCAAAGCCCAAAGTTCTTGCAAATAGAAGCTGCATTAAGCACAAAGAAAGTTCCATGGCACTGTAACCATTTTGACTTCTGAGAGCAAGTGTGCTGCCTCAAAGCTTCCCAGCTCCTACCTGTGGCTTGGCTCTCTCAGGTACCTGCGGTCTCAGCCTCTCTGCCCAAAACCTTGATTCACACCTTGAATTGAAGGGACACAACTCTTTCACGTGTGGAGGGCTCTTCTCTTCACATGGATTGCAGATAAAACAACAACTGGTTGTGGCATATATATACAATGGAATATTACTCAGCTATAAAAAGGAATGAAATGGAGCTATATGCAATGAGGTGGATAGACCTAGAGTCTGTCACACAGAGTGAAGTAAGCCAGAAAGAGAAAAACAAATATAGTATGCTAACTCATATATATGGAATCTTAAAAAAAAAAACAAAAATGGTACTGATGAACCCAGTGACAAGACAAGAATAAGGATGCAGATGCAGAGAATGGACTGGAGGACACAAGGTTGGGGGGGTGGGGGGTGAAGGGGAAGCTGGGACGAAGTGAGAGAGTAGCATAGACATATATATACTACCAACTGTAAAGTAGATAGCCAGTGGGAAGTTGCTGTATAACAAAGGGAGATCAACTCAATGATGGGTGATGTCTTAGAGGGCCAGGACGGGGAGGGTGGGGGGGAGTCGAGGGAGGGAGGGAATATGGAGATATGTGTATAAATACAGCTGATTGACTTTGGTGTACCTCAAAAACTGGTACAGGAGTGTAAAGCAATTATATTCCAATAAAGAGCTTAAAACAACAACAACAACAACAACAACTGGGTGTAAGACAACTATTACTCACTGGTAAGCACTTGCTCCACCTAAAGGCATTCAGACATGAATGAATGAATAATAAATAAATAAATAGCTAGCACTGTTCAAGTCGAACAAAACACTTTAGATCTTCAAACGGCCACTTTGCAGTTCCAGTCCTAATTCCAAGCTCTCCCCCTGTAGCAGTGCAGACATATACTAGGCACTTAATAAATAGCTCTTGGCTGATGCTCTTTATACTCTAGGTACAAAGCACCAAGTACTAAGTCATAGAAAGTAAACTAGACCAGTATTAGAGAGTCTTGTTTCAGGGAGGGGTTCTCCCGTTTTGTAGACATAGTACCTAGCATGTTCTGTTTCTCACCCCTCTCTCTCCCATGGTCTCTGGTCCAGAGCACACGTGCAGTATCCGTGAACCCACTGGTCATTGCGGAGAGGCTCACCCTCTCTGTACAGAGGCAATGCCCAACAAAGGGGTACAGAGGAGAGAACTGCTGATGTGGTGAGAGAACTGGGCAGGGAAGAGACTGTGGTTCTTGCTACAGTGCAGCCTCTGCGCCATGTTGGGTTTTTAATTGGCGTTCAAAGCACTTCCATCAAGACTGACCAGTCCATGCTCTGACACACGTGCACACACCCCTCCCCCCCCCCCCCCCACCAACCTCTCTGACCCCTTTCCTTCCCTAACTGCACTTTTGCTTAACCTACTCAGTAGCCTTGAGAAATCCTCAGGACATTTGTAGCGTTAAAACAAGTGTATCTCCACTTTATTGCACCTGTATTTCTTGTAAAGAGCAATTTCATTTTGTGTCTCCATTGTATTCAATCTGACTTTTGCACTCTGAAACTTCTTCAAGCAAAGCTCTCCTTGTGAAGCAGGAAACACAGCTGACAGCCTCCTGCTCTCCCAGCATTTTTTCAGAATGAGAAAAAAAAAAAAGCGCAGGGCTCAGCCTGGAGCACGCCAGCCTAGCAGCTTGATTCATCCCAGTGAAGGGAAGAGAAAGCAGCCTCCACCAGCTGCAGTAGGAGTTAAGAAAGCACCACACTCCTCGCTCACTCCACCTACTTCCCACCAACCCAGGGAGGACACTTAGGAACTCGTGAGTGAGTGAATATTCTCATTACTGTAATAGCTCCTTAAGTTGTCTTTTGACTCTAATCTCACCTCTATCCAAATCCCTCTTCACATACTTCCGGAGTAATCTTTCATGTCACTCTTGTTGACCTTAAACAAATAGGCTGCTGGTTATTTCTCCAGTCAAAATGGGTTTACTCAGGATCAGCAAAGAATTGTAATTTGGGGACTGCAACCATGGTAGGCCATGTGCAAGTCTCATGCAACAAGGAGAGGAGAACTCTTATAGAGGGGAACAGGAAGTAGGAGGCCTGCAGTAAACACAGCACCCGTTGGAGGAATGGAGAGTTTGAAGCTTTCCATTGGCTGCCTTGTGACAGTCTCTCACTGGCTGAGCTCTTGCCAGGCAAGAAGAGGAAGACTTCCTTCTTCCTGTTGGGCTCTGCCATCCTCGAAGGTCATAAAATCCCCCTTTCTGGCCTCCCGACTCTATTTCAATTGAGGTTTCTGCTTAACAACTTTCACACTCTCATACTGATACCATTCAATGCCCCCAGGATAATCCAGCCTTCCAAGGGTGAGCTTTCCTGACATGAGTGCCAACTATTTCTCTACTTGGTCTCTTGCACTCGCTCCCCTTCACCCTCCCCTCCAGCCAGATCCATCTTCTTCCATTTTAGGCACAGGCCACATTCTCTATCACCGTTGACCTTTTGGCCTTTTGTCTCCATGCCCAGAGCACTCTCCCGTCCCTCACTCTACCCCCCTTTCCAGCCAATCTTGTCCTTGGTGAAATAAAGAAATGGGTGAATAAATGATGAGATCAAACGGAAGTGCCTGGTCTTGGAGCTCAGGAGAAATATTTGGGTTTCAGATTGAGTTTGGGGAATCACCACGTGGCCCCTGAGACTTTCAGTCCACGATTGAAAGAGCAGCATCTGCTGCTAGGTGGGGGAGACTGCAGAGGGTCCTCCAGGACCCAAAGGGTGAGCCCCTGAGAGAGGACACAGTGAGGACACACACGAGAGAGCAGCACCAAGGGCTAAGCACCTTCCCCCGTACCTCCTCCCCCTCCCATCTCTCTTGTAGCCCGTGACCTTGGGAACAGGCAGCATCACTTCTCAAACAAAGCTTATCCTCCTTTCTCTCAGCAGCCACACCCCACCTAAGTCTGGGGAGAGCGCTTATTCCATTCGGGGGACCACACTGCTTAGGCCGAAGCTTCTAACAGCCCACTTAGCAGCAGCACTAGTTTGGCAAGAACTAGTCAAAGCATTTTATCTGTTCTGGGTGTTCCACCTGCAGAGCACAGACTATTCAGAACGTTTGAATCAAAAATAAAGCCCACTAGAGAAGAAAACTCTGGGGTCTGGGAGGGAAACAGCTCAGATCACTGGGTAAGGAAAAGCACTGGCCCTACCTGTGGTTTCACCCCATCCAAAGGACAGGTCCTGGGGAAGCCCTTAGGGATTGGAGGAAGACGTACCCAGAAGACCGGGGAGTTGCTTTAAATGACGGTTAGGAGACGCTATCAGTTCAGAAGAGCAAGCACATGTTCACTGCATTTTGATCAGAAGTTGCAGTGCAGAAAAAGTTTTATAACAAGAGATGGAAAGAACAAAGATTTGCCTTAAATAGTTTTTCTCAGTTTGAAAGCTAATATGAACACACTTTTACGGACTGAATTGTATCCCCCCAAGTTCATGTGTTGAACTCCTAACCCCTAGTACTTTACTGCAGCAAAATGTGACCTTATTTGGAAATGGGGTCAATGAAGTTATGATTAGCTACGGTGAGGTAATTAAAGTGGGCCCTATTCCAATATGACTGGTCTCCTTATAAAAAACAGAAAGTTGGACACCAACAAATGTCCACAGGGAGAACGCCATATAAAGGTGAAGGCAGAGATCTGGGTGATAGTTTTACAAGCGAAGGAAGACCAAATGGTCAGCAAGCCACCAGAGGCTAAGAGAGAAGCTGGGAACAGATTCTGCCTCACATCCCTAAGAACCATCCAACCCCACTGACACTCAGTCTTGCACTTCTAGTCTCCGTAACCGTGAGACAATAAATTTCTGTTGTCTAAGCCACACAGTTTGTAGTATTTTGTTACAGCAGCTCTCGCAAACTAATGCAAAAAAGCAAGCACTATATCTAGGGAATAATATTTTTCCTACTCAATGTCCATTGCAAACACAGAGAACCACCTCAAGAGCTCTGTGCCAGCACTACCACAGCACTCGTTACTGAAGTTTTCCAAAACCTGCAGGTGTCTCACTCCTGGCCACCATGGCATCTCTTTGCTGGTCCCTGGGACAGAGGGACAGTGCAGTAGAGCTGTTATGAGCCTGGGCTTTAAAACCAAGCTGACCTGTGTTTGGACCCCTCTCTTGCCACTCATGAGCTGCGTGACAGGGGCACAGCTGGCCGCCCTTCCTTGTCAGTGGCCTGGAGCTAGTAGCACTGCCTGCTTTGTGGGGCTGTTGTGCAAAGCACCTGAGATAATTGGGGTGCATCACAGGTTCTGGCACATAGCGAGCACCCAGAAATGGGAGCTGGTGTGATGCTGGCTAAAGAGGATGGCGTTAAATTAGGGGCCATCCCTTAGATCAGCTGAGTCCTTAAAGTTAAAAGAAAAGATCCCCCAAAGCAACAAATGCTGGTCCCTGACACAGCCCCGTGGGCTCCCCAGCAGCGTATGCCAGCCCGGCAGAGGGTCCACCCTGAGAGCAAGGAGGAGGAAGGAGCAGATGGCGGTGATCAGCCCCAGGGCCTGGATGGAGGAAAGAACAAGAGGAGCTGGAGGTCAGAGCAGCTCGGCTCGTGTGTCTGACAAGCAGCACCAAGAGGAATCACAGCCGTCATCTGAAGGTTGACCAGCCTTTCCCTGAGCTGGGGGGACACAGAATTCCTGCCCTGCAGGGTGCACCGTGGCCTCCTGCTGCACACCTGTCAAAGCCAAGAGAAGAGGGATCAAAGAGGTCACACCAAAGCAGGAGAGAGGTTGCCTGGAAGTCACTGATAGGAAACGTGTAAGTCACAGCACAATCTGGGCATGTCAGCATCAGGCGGAGAAAACGCTCCCTCTGGAGAACCCTGCGTCGTGATGTGCTGATAAGTGTTTCACAACTGGGTGGAGCATGGCCAGTTTTCACCGAGTAAATATTCCCACCGTGGCCCATTGGAAACTATCGGAAAGATATCAATCAATTCACCAAATTCCTGAAAATTTAGCAACTGGCTCTGGTGAGCCCAGAAGCTGGCTGTAGCACACTGAGCCCTAAGCAACATCAGAGTAGACCCTTAACCCTAGACCAGGAAATATCAAGACGGTGCTCGCTGGCTGCCCCTCCACGCCTGCCCTCTCACCCTCAGCAGGTCTGCAGCAGCTTTTCTCCTCTGCTCGCTTGGGACCTGCTTTGGAACCTGCACGTGCGGCTCAACAGCTCCCCTCTATCTGCTCCACAAGGGGACTTGGTAGCTTGGGATAAGGGACAGAGCATTTTCAGGTACGAAAGTGGGTCCTAGCACTTGCCACCCCAGGACACATCCCTTTGCCCACCAGCACCTCAAGGAAAGCCTTGCTGGAGGCAGGAACAAGCTGGCTCCCAGAGATATCTGTAGGGTGAGTAAAAGGACCCTGAGAAAGCTTCAGCCCCACCTCCTGCATCCTTCAGGCCTGTTCCCAGGATGCGATGTGCCCTTTAGCACACTTTCATACCACCATCTGGCCCAAGAATGGGGCAATGCCCTCCAGCCACCCTTGTCCATCTGCCCATCTGGAGGTGCATGGACATGACCATACTAACTACAGGTTGGAAGGCGCTTCTCTCTGGATTGATGAGAAACCTGCAGGGCCCGTATTCTGGACTCACGCCATCAGCATCAGGTTGTGCTGCATCAGACCATCCACAAGCACTTGGATTTTTTCCTCCTGGGGCCAGACCCAGCCTCAGTTTCCATCTGCCCGAAGGCTGCTTAGAGGGGAGTTCAAGGAATTTACAGAAAATGTTCTTTTCTTCTCAGGTAATTAGGTCTGGAGGAACATGTGATCACCTGCCAGCCTGCCCAGACAGAGGGTGGAGGAAGGCTTCAGCTCTGACAAGGTTAGAGAACTTGTGGCTGCCTGCAGCCCACCCACCGGTTAGCACTCATCAGCTGCGCAGGGGGCCCGGAGACAGGTCGGAAACATTTTCCAAGCCCTGAGTTAACTGAGGCGCGGAGACCAAGTCAGGCAGGGGCAAATGCCCCGGGCCAGAGCTGAGAAACTGGGATTCATCTGTGCCCACCCAACTCGCTGCGACCTCAGGCAAGTCACCTGAGTCCTCTGGGCTTCGGTTTCTTCGCGGGCACAAAGATCCCTTCTTGCCTCCCGTAAAAAAATTGTTAGGCAGAAGAAATGGCATGAGGGATGTAAAGGGGCACTGGAGATGCTTTACAATCAGCACTGCTTAAGATGTTGTTTACAAAGGCAAAGTAACGCTGGGAATTTGCTGGAGGCAAAAATGGAGTTTTATCTGAAATGCTTTACTGATCAGCCCACCATTGCTGACCTCAGTAAATCCCCAGCCTGTACAGATGGAGCCAAAATGTTGAGGTAGCGAAGGCTTCCCCAAGCGCATCTCTCTGCTCAGTGATACCAATAGGACCACTACAAATCCCCTCAGTGTGCCTGACACATCCCAACACAGACATGGTAGTGAGTAAAAGTGGGGCATGATGCAAAGTTGAAGTGAAGTCCTCCCGCCCCAGCTCGGCCACTAACACAAAGATGGTCATTCGATGGTCTTGCACGTGGGAATGGTTGAGCTAAGCAGGAATGAGGGTTGTTTAAGGGAGGCAGGATGCTACACTCCTTTGATTTTAGAAATGAGGTTATTAGCAAGGACCAAAACCCTTCTGTCTCCATGTTGGAAGGTGAAGAATCCAGGGAAGCTGCTGCATAGCCCCTGCGGACACTGCGGATACTGAAGCCTCTTGTCCACCCAGTGCCTTGGCTGGGCACGGCCAGACCTCCAGATGTTTGCACAGTAAGGATGCCTCCTGTTCCCACAGCCAGAGCAAGTCCCAAGCCTGTGGACAGCTAGGATCACAGAGAACGATTATGCAGCACCGGTCCCTTTGCCCACCTGGATTTTCCTTGAACCAGGCTACACAAGAGCTTTACCTTGTAGCTGTGTCCCAGCTGGATGCCAGCAAGTCTCCATAAATCAGGAGGGGAAATCATTTTGAAGCAAAAAGTCTTTCCCTCATAACAGAGCTTGGGCAGATGGTAATTATTTATTCTAATGAACAGTAAGAGTAGATAAGCTTAGTAAGAATGTTCTACAGGCCAGACACTGTTCTAAGTCCCTAATGTGGATTTACCCATTATTATAACCCTAGGAGATAATAACTTTTATTGGCCCCAATTGATAGATGAAGAAACTGAGGCAAGAGTGGTTGTGATTCTCCCATTATACAGTTAAAAAGTGATTATCTTCATTAGGTAATGCAAGCTCCTATCACCAACAAACCCTGAAATCTAACAGGCTTGACACATCAGAAAGTCTTGTTGGTGGGAGGAGTGGACAGTCAGCCCCACACAGTCATTCAGGACGCTACTGACAGAGGTGACACCAGCCAGCCTCACCATGTGATGTCCAGTGTTGCTCTGGGCATCTACCTCCAGCCAGCGGATGGGGGAGGGGGGCATGGAGAGTCACATGGGTGGTGTTTATGGACCATGCCCAGAGGGGGATGCATCACTTCTGTCCACCTTCTAGGACCCAAGCTCAGTCACGTGGACCCACATGGAAGCAAGTAAAGGCTGAGACATGTTGACCCTGGCTGGGTGACCACTTCCAAGCACCATTCTACACTATGAGAGGGAAACGCAAACCTAGGGTGGTCAGAAAGCCATCTCTGCCATGGTTTTGGATCTGGGATTCAAACCCAAGCAGCCTGGCCCAAGTCCTCTTTATCACCATGCCACCTGATCAGTGTTCAAGAGCTGCTGGGGAGGTGGTCACTGGTGGAGCCAGGCTAAGATTGGAAAGGAGGTAGCAGTTATCTCTCAGCTCTCTCAAGTGCCCATCACTAAACAGCCTTCCTCAAGAATCTCCTCCACATCCCTGTCATAGGGTCTGAAATTCCACCATTAACATGACGAGTCCCTAGGTCACAGGCTTAGCAATATCTAGGGGCTCCTAAAAGTGGCAGATACCTCTGGGAAGGGCCACATTTCAGATCTTTTTATTTTAGAACTTCCCTGAGTGAGTTTATCAGCTCTTTCCCAAAGGGGACCCCTGGGTGAGTTTACAGTCCAGGGACAACTGGAAGTCTGGAAGATGGGGTGAAAGTACTATGGGAAGGAGGGGTAGGGGGAGTCCAAAATTTAGGAATATGCCTCAAGTGGCAGAGGTTGGTGAGCAGCCTGGTATATCTAAGCAAAGAAAGCTCTGTGCTGGGATGTGATGGTTTCAAAATTTGTCTGCAAATCCTTTGTTACTCTTCCCTTCAACTGGTAGAGGCCAATTCTCCTTCTCTTGAATAGGACCAAACTTAGTGACTTACTTTAAATGAATGGAGCAAAGCAGAAGTGATGACATATGACCTCAGATCATAAAGGACACTGAGGCTTCTTCCTTGTTTTCTCTCACCCTCTCTTGAACCACTTGCTCTTAGGAAGTCAGCTGCCATGTTGTGAGGATGCCCGAGCAGCCTTTGGAGACATCCACATAGTGAGGAACTGAGGCCTCCTGCCCGTAACCATGTGTGGGACCATGTGGAAACAAATCCCCCAGCTCCAGTCAAGCTTTCAGATGACTACCCCGCTGCTAACATCCTGACTGCAATCACATGAGACACTCTCAGCCAGAACCACCCTGCAAAGCCTGGCCCACAGGAACTGTAATATAATAAATTATTGCTCCCTAAAGCCACTACGTTTTGGGGTAATTTGTTTTGCAGCAGTTGATAACTAATATAGGAGAAGGAAGGAAGCCAGTGGAGGCAACATGCTCCATTCATGGAGAGCTTTGAATGGCAAAAATCCAGCTCTGATCTTCACGTATTAGGAGGAAGCAAGGAACATTTCAACCCATGACATGAAATAGGGAAAAGAAATAGGAAAACATCCTCTGGCCACAGAGAGAGGAAAATTCATGCTCCTGATGTCTCAAGCTAGGAATCTGCCTTTCTCTAGCCCAGTGGTTCTCAACTAGGGGCGATTTTGCCCCCCGCCCCCAGGGACATTGAACGACGTCTTGAGATATTTTGATTGTCACAACTGGCAGGGAAGTGAGGTGAACTACTGGGATCTAACAGGGAGAGGCCAGATGCTGCTTAAGCATCCTGCAATGCACAGGTCAGCCCCCACCACAAAGAAGTATCCAGCCCCAACTGTCAACAGTGCCAAGACTGAGAAGCCCTGCCTAGCCCTCACCTTGAAATCACGACCTCCATTGGAGTATCTGTAGATCTGGCCTATCTAGAGCTGGAATCACCAATTTGACCCTCACACTGAGACACTTCCCAATTCTGAGAACTCAGAAGAAGATACAGCCCTGGTCAATCCGAAGGACCTTGGCCAGATTCCAGGATGCCCAGGCATAGCTGTCGGCATAGAACTAACCTCTTTTGTGGATTCTCAGAGTCAAGAAGTCAGAATAGGGGTAAATTATGCTATGCCAACAAGCTAACTCTGAAATTTCAGTGTTTTAACACACACAGAAAAGATTTATTCCTCATTCACATCATGGTCCAGTGGACTCCTAGGAGTCTCTCCTTCAAGAAGTAACTCAACCTTCAAAGGCCACTTTCACTTATGGTTTTTCTGTTGCAATCTGGCATTGGCGTTCTCTGGTGGCAGGTGGTAGAAAGAGAGAAGGGAGGATCACACGTGGGAGATTTTATGGCCAGTCCTCAAAATACCTACATTCTCTTGGGCAGAACAAGTCACACGCTCCCATCTTACTGCAAGAGAGTCTGGGAAATGTAATTCAACTATGGGCCTGTGAAGATGAGAAAAGTGGGTGTTGGTAGCAGTGGCAAAATCTGTGCTCTGATATAATCCCTACTTTTCCTCACTTTCAAGCTCCCATACATAGGACACAGGCCTGGCCCAAGCCCACTGGTACAATCCCAAGAGAATCCATCATAAAAGAAGCAGGCATTGCCTGGGGTCATTGGCAGGTCCTCAGGAAGGAGATGCAAGACAGCACAGGAACCTTATCCATTATCTTTGCCTCTACAGTCAGCTATACAAGGGGTCTCATTACTCTTTGGGTCAGGAAAAAAATTGAAGAACTGACCCTCCAACTATAGACCCAAATTAGTTAAGTTCAGTTTACTAAAGGAACTCTCTTATCAGCCACACTCGATTATGATTTTGTACCTCCATTCTCAATTCCACGTGAAAGGTTTTTTAACACGCTATTTTTCCAAAATGAGAAGCAAATCTGAAACTTACTTCATAAGACAGCCTTCTTGAGTCCTTTATACCCTTAGCACTAGAACACTACAGTGCCTTACAACTCAGCTCAAGTGAAGGTATGTCTGAGCCTGTGCAAAAGCTGAAAACTTAAGTCATTTGATAAAAAGGAGATGCTCCAAAGGCGGGGGTTCAAGATAAAATCACGAGTTGAACTGCACATTTATATACACTCGTTTTTGACTATATATTTCATTAAAGATTTTTCTAAGAGCCAATTCTCTATTCCCAATTTAAAATAAAGTGAATACTGCATTCTTGAGATAAAAATCAAGGTAGCTCCATTTGACACGTGCCCCAAATGGAACCAACTCACCCCGGCCCAATTCTTCTCAACCTCTGTTCAGGAAGTTTGAGCCCTGTTTCTTTTTCTCTTTTCCTCTCAGGTCTGAGAAGCCGCCTTCCCTGCTAGCTGTCACCCCGCGGGTGTGCTCTGTAATCCTATAGAGCATGCTGGAATGCAGTTTGAATATAAGATGCTACAGGTAATAAAGTTTATCAGAATGGCTTGTCATTATTTTTGCATCATTATACAATTACTGCAGCTTTGGAAGGTAATAAATCCCCGCACAGGTGACAAATTGAGAAGCTAAGAAGGACAGTTATTCTCACAGATAAAGCAGCTGCTGCTACTAACAAGATGTGGTGACTTGGTGCTCAACCTTGTAAAAAATGTCCCATGGTCCTGCAAGGCGGCAGTGGGAAAGCCAACCATATGTGAAAGCACGCCAAGCCCATTGCCAAGACCGCAAAGGAGCTTGACACTCCATGGCTCCAAAAACAAGCGTCCCAGTCTCACTCCTTGATGACCCAGAGGGAGCGCCGTAACACCGGTAACCAAACTCCAGCAAGACTACATTTCATCGGCTCTGCTGTTAAGTCCCCAGACAGCCCATTATTCACTCACTGATGTCTCTGAAAAAGCCTGTGTCATCACTCATGCATGCATGTGTGTGTGCAACCATGTTTTCAGTTGTCTAAGTACTAAACTCTCTGCATAATTTCCTAGTACACTAAGTTTTGTTTTGTTTTTCACACGTAAGTAACAAAAAAGTAGCAGAGCATATTTTCTACAGACTATAAAAAATAGATCTCTAGACCAAAATCAAGCAGGTGACATTTGAGTCCAAGAAACAATATTCTAGGAGAGAATTACGCAGGCTACGAGGACTTTGGAAAAGAGAATGGATTTAGCTCCACTCTGATGCTGATGGCTGAGCTGGCTGAGGTGCTGCAGACCCATCAAGTCTATCAATGGGCTCCTAGAGGACAGAGAACTGCTGAGAAAAGAGGTAGATGACCCTCTTCCAGAACATTCCAGTGAAGCCATATATTTGGGACTAACCTACACCGCTAAATAAGAAAGCATCTTCGGTTTTGATGAGCAAATCAGGTAATTAGTGCCTGGAAGTGGGAAAATCTGGGTCAGGGAGTTACACCCCAGAGAAGTGACTCTCATAATACAGTGCCCAGACCAAGGCCGTCAGCATTACTTAGGAACTTGTTAGAAATCCAGATTCTTGGGTCCTACCTCAGACCTACTAAGTCAGAACTCTAAGCCACTAACCAGAAATTACTAAATCAGAAAGGATGCCCAGGTGCAAGCATTCTTGTGAAGCACTGGGTCAGCCTATTATTATGTATTTTTCCTTTGTTCCAGGCTGCCACATCTGGATGTGCAAGTCCGGCACTGCACAAATTCTCCCTGATCAGGAGATAATTAGGGGGCTAAAATATAGGCCATGCTTGTTCCTGAGTCATGAGTTTAATATGCTACATATGCCATGAAAGGGTGCTTTTCTCTAATACATGCAAAGACATCATATAAACTGGCAGCTCATGTTACCTTCATCCCTTTATTCCAATAAATCCCAACCTTCAGGGTGAAAAAAGATGAGCAGCAAGTGAAAATCAGAATCTTACCCTTCCAGATAGAGGGATGTGTAGCTTATCCAAAATGGTGACTTCATTCCCCATAGTGACTTGAACTCATAAAAGCCAAGTTCTCATGGCTAATCTCTACTGAAATCAAAATGAGTTGCAAAACACAACTCTGAAGCTCACAGCCTGCATGACATTCTCTAACTTGCATGCATCCTACAATCAAGGCTCTCCAAATAGTGAAGTAAATTTGGTCCCATTAAATCCAGCTAAGTCCAGTACCAGGACCACGCCAGATGACAACAGGGCCATGTGGGTTTCACACAGAGCCCACGTAAAGAGGTTCTTCCTCACATGGGGAATGGCAACAGGATATATTTTATAAGCCTTGCTATAAAGCATCGAGATTTTCATCCACACAACTTCCCAAAGTTCCAGCATCTCCTAGGACAAGCAGAGTCCTCTCCAAATTAAACTAGGTAACTAAGTGCACTGGAAAGTGTTCTGATCTTCCTCATCTGCCAACCCTTCCAGAAAAAAGGTCACTGGGAGGTGGCCCAGTTCATGCCTCCTCACCCCTATGACTCCATAACATCACTGAGAAAACCCCATCAGATTAGGGGGATTGGAGTGGGAGGTTACTTCGCTCCCATTGTTCGCCACATGCAGAAAAATGATGGGTTGGTATGTTACACGCTGGGTAATCAATTCCAATCCCCTGGAGATTTCCTGGGTCTGCTAAGCACATTTATTCTCCTGTTTCTAATCTATTCCTTTGATTTGCACAACTTGAACATACTGTCATCATTTTAAAGGAGGGGAGAGAAGAGGAAATGAGAAAGCAAGGGCAGAGGGAGCAGGAGAGGGAGGGAGAAGGGGCTTGATCCTGTCATTCCACAGCTGGAAGTTCCCCTTTGTCTATAGGACAAAATGCCTATGTCTCCCATTCAAGACCTTAACAGCCCAGCCCCAGAACTTGCCTGTATATGTCTAGGCTGAGTTTTCAAGGTTAAGTGTAATGACAATGATAATATAACAATATCATTATCAGCAGGGCTGGGCGGTCTAAACTAAATACTAGAATGTGCCTGACACTCAGCTTGAAGACTCACCATAATCACACGAGGTTAGCCGCTTTTATTATCATTATTTCATTAACTAATACATGGAAAACCTAGGATGTGGGCCCTAGCAACCTGACCCCACATCCCCATGTTCCTAGTTGCTATGTTCAGCGTTAAACTTTCCCTGACATGGAACTCCTGGGCCCTTCTGTGCCCTGTGCTCCTTGCAGTGAGAAGTCAGTGAAGCTACAATTCAGGAATGAAATTTCCTCCTCCAAACTACAATTGTTTACCCTCTTTCTCAGCCAGAAACTGGATATAAATTAATCAAGAGATACACCTGTACAGACAATCTCTGTTCCCAAGAATTCCCTGAACCCTGGCACCTAATGTAAGGTTTCACAAACTAGTTGTTCAATAAATGTCTGTTGACTGAGCATGTTCTCAGATTCATGTTCTCTAAATTGCTGCACAATTATATGGCAGGCAACGTGCAAGATGATTTCTTGGTTACCTCGTAGGAACTCAAGGAATAAATCTGAGTTAGGCTGCTTTCTTTGTGGGAAAGTCAGCCTCCAAGGATGACTACTATTGATTCCTTCCCTTCCTCTACTGTCACACATGTGTTTCTTCACTCATCAAAGGTGGCATATCAGGACTTCCCCGGTGGCGCAGTGGTTAAGATTCCGCCTGCCAATGTAGGGGACACGGGTTCAATCCCTGGTCTGGGAAGATCCCACACACCACAGAGCAATTAAGCCCGTGTGCCACAACTACTGAAGCCCGTGTGCCTGGAGCCTGTGCTCCATAACAAGAGAAGCCACTGCAATGAGAAGTCCACGCACCACAACAAAGAGTAGCCCCCACCCCCCACAACTAGAGAAACAGGCGCGCAACAATGAAGACCCAACACAGCCAATAAGTAAATTTATATATTTTTTTTAAAAGAATATATATATATTTTTTAAAAAAGTGGCATCTCATTCCCCTCCCCTCGGATCTGCGCTGGCTTTATCAGTACAGCACGAGGTAGTGTGACTTTGCAATAACTGGCCTGGCCTTTCAAAGGACCGGCGGCTTCCACTTCCTCTGGGGGACGTTGAACACTGTGTAGGAGGTCAAATCTCTGAGACGACCGTGCTGCGAGGTAAGCCTAAGCTGGCCTCACAAAGCAGCTGTGTGGATGAAAACCAGAGAACCCTGCTGGCAGCCAGAAGCACAGCCCCAAACACAGGACCCAGGTGAGCTGCCCCAGCCAGCTCCTGACCACCTGAGCCTTTCCAGTCGAAAGCAGACCTCATGGGTCACACACAAACTGTCAGTGATGCATCCCCATATGCCCTCTCCAAATTCCTCACCCACACAAGTGTGACCAGATACAATAGTTGTTGTTTTAAGCCACTAAGTTTTAAGACAGTTTATTGAGCGTCAATAGATAATTGAAGCACTTTCTAACCCCTTGCCCAGACTAGCCACACCATAGTTTTGAAGGGGGAGAACAGGACATCCCTGTGTCCAAGGGCTGCCTGGGGGTGTGGGATTGTCACACTGGATGAGGTGAGAGCTGGGTGAGGTTGCAGAACAGAACATGGGGGGAGGCCAAGGGCATATCTACCCTGTTTCAAAGTTTTGCCCAAAAAAATTAAGGAAAAGAGGATTCTCTTTCTTCTTTAACTTTTCCTCCCTCACCTCCATTGACCCTCTTCCCAGGATGCACAGAGGTCAGAATAATACATATTAAATAGAATTTTTAATTTGTTTTATTTTTACATATGAAATATTTCAAACATACCAAAACAAACAAACAAACAAACCAGAAAATAATTTAACAAACTCCCTTGTACTTACCACCTAGCATTTAAATAGACTTTTGAGGAGCAGTCAAGAATCTTAATCAGTTTTCATAGAATTAGTATTTATAGGAAAATACGTTTTACATTCTGACTTGGGGATGAATTCCTGGGATACCCCTGACAGTCAGCAGTGGGACAGAGCATCTGCTTCCCGAAGAGCTCAGAGTCTGGCAGGCCCTAAAACAATGCCGGTGGCTTCCATCTTCCATATCCATAGCCCCCCATGCCCCCTTTCCCACCACCACTCAGGTTGTCCAGGGCAGCTACACAGACAAAGGCCCCCAGTGGAGAGCTTGCATGGACTGCTTCTCTCTGAGACACCCGAGCCTGCACCTTTAGCCTCCCTCTGCTGCTATGTCCACCTTACCCATGAAATGTACCTGTCTTGTGTCCCATCCCTGAGACAGCTGGCAGCCAGACAATTTGATAGATATCCCAGACTTTTTACTAATGGATAAGCCGTCACTTTCCCAAGCTCAGATATCTGCAAGTGAATAGGTATCTTCTAGAGACGGTGCAGTGCAACCCCCAGCAAGAGTGTCATTACGAGAGGTGTTATGGGGACACTAGGACCTTCCATTGGCACCTCCAGATCCACTCTCCATTCTTCTCTCCCTGGGAGGCTGACCTACATGGATTACATGAGGGACTCCCTCACTTCTAGCTTTCTATTGGGTTTGATCAATGAGGGAACACCCAGAGGAGATGAGAGAAGGGAGGAAAATGCAGTTCCAGTGTTTATCCTCCTGGTGCCCCCCCTGTGGAGTCCCCATGGGCTGGAGTCACCATTAACCAAAGCCTGAACTCCCACTAGACAGCCAGTCCACACAGCCCTCCCTTTCCTGGGGTCAGGAACTGCTCCCCACCCTTGCTCGTTCAGGCCCAGGAGAGGTAAAGAGCCCTGCTGTTCCTGCCCTGGGAAACTGCGTTACCCCTGTGATTTCCCTTCCTCCTGCCTCCACTTTGTACAGAGTCTATCAAAGTCCCATCAAATTGCCTCTTTTGAGAGTGCTATCCTGTCCCCGCTGGGGCTGCAACAGTACAGAAGGAAAGTAAAATCTCTTGGCACCCCTCAACTCTTGGCACTTCCCCTCTCTTGGACAGATGACCCAGCTGGCAGCCAC
Organism: Hippopotamus amphibius kiboko; assembly: GCF_030028045.1. Classification (NCBI taxonomy): domain Eukaryota; kingdom Metazoa; phylum Chordata; class Mammalia; order Artiodactyla; family Hippopotamidae; genus Hippopotamus; species Hippopotamus amphibius. The sequence continues at coordinate 131,191,618 of NC_080192.1, read as the reverse complement.
CAATAACACGGGCAGAGTAGCCCTGCCCCCTGCCCAATCAGGGAGATACACTCCTGAGGCCATTTCCAGTTCCATGTGTCCTGAGTGCTCAGCCTTTGGCGAGCCCAGGTGTGCGTGCTGAGGTGGGGACTGCAGGTGAGGATGCCTCCACACTCCTGCTGCCATCAAATGGAGTCACCCCTAATTCTGAGCACTTCTCTTATGCTTTATGCTTCTTCATAAAAGGATAGGACGTATTATAAGCAAAATAGCCTTGCTAAATATAGTCTATTCAGCCTGGGGAAGGCTAAATTATTCATAACCAGACCAGGATATACAATGCACGCTAAACACAAATCCATTTTTGATTTTGGAATTTTTTCTGGGACCTGTGTATTCAGCGCCCCTGCATTGATCTGTAACTGCCCCCCTGATGCCTGCATTTGCTCAGGATGAAGATCTCAGCATTGGGGCCAATTACCAAGCTGTGAATAACCCCAGTCTCGCCCTCTGCAGGACAGCAGTGACCACAAGGTCATCCATGGTCCATCCTGTGCCACGGTCCTGGAGGCATGCGCATCCTGTGAAAGGATCATCAGCTCCCCGCAGAGCTCCAAGGATAAACAAGCCCTAAAAAAGACATCATCAAAGCCAGCACAGCTCGGCATCAGCATCCATCGCACCATGAAAGGCAAGATGGGACAGTGTGACCGTGACAATTAAAACCACTGAGTCCTCAAAATGATCAATGCCCAAGAAACAATGCACAAGTCCCCTCCAAAGCGAAGGTCTCAGACTGGGCTCCCGCATTTCAAATTATTTTCAACTCAAGCTCTCTTCACACAGAAGCTGCTGATTAGATTTTTCTGTGCTATGAGAATTGTTGTTGAAAATACAGATGTCTCTGAGACATTCTTCTTTTCACTACCGGTGTTTTCCAAATAAGACAAAGTACAACCATAAAATAAAACACAGATCTCAGCTGTTCCTTCTGTGTGTCGCCCCAGGAGCTGAAGACTTAGGCAGCTGACCGTGACCTAGACGCTTCCTGGGCACCTCAGCATGTTCCATGGAAAAGTGGGGGAGGGGAGGATACGACGGAATAGCTGTAAGGAGGAATCCCTAGGCAACAGTCTGCCAAGATGTGGCATTTCTGTTCTAACAGAAAAGAGAAATCTGTCATAAATACATTCTCTCTCTACTAAAATGGATACAGATTTTATGAACAGTAGTTAGAAAGAAAGAGGTTTTATCTGAGGACAATGTGAAGTTCGGGTTGAAATGGACAGTGAGTTGGTAATGCATCTATTCCCAGGTACCCACCATTACCTGAGGCCCCTGCAGATTGGGGTGACTTCTCCTTCCTAGATGAGGGCATGAAGTATACAGATTTAAAGGACAAACCTGCTGGTGCTTGACTCACGTGAGTGATTTGAGCGGCAGCCCTTGGCCTTCCAGAACCTGAGGTCAGGGAGATGTCACTGGACAGGTCATCCAGATGAGAGGCAGTGAGCAACAGCAACACTCAGGAGGCCTCTTTGCTTTCCTGACATCACAGCTGCTACTAACCACCCTGGAGACGGGCCCAAACTTCAGGGTGTTTCATCGTGCAAATGATTGCCTGCTTTCCTTTCCTACGTGAGAAGAGTGTGCTTTATTGATCAAAGGAAAAAGCCTGGGATGAGGGATTCTGCAGCACTAGTGGAGCAATCAGCCCTCCTGAAAGCTAGTGAACATTTTGTTCCATTGCCTGCATCACTGGATGAAGAGTTCCCTGAAAATTCAAACCAACAGAACAAGTCCCATCCAAAGAGAAAATGCTGGGAGGCACTGGAGTATGTGGGGAAGGGGATGGGGCTGAAACCCCAGCTCCCCTGCTTGTCAGCTGAGGGCATTGAGCACGTCACTCAACCTCTCTGCAATTAGACAAGAAACAACAGCAATTCGGTCCCTTGCCTGGGAAGGTTGTGAAAGAACACATGAGAACAGTAAAGCACTTAACAACTATAGGAGATAACTATCATTTTCACGTTGGAAGCCATCAGAGTCTTGAAACCATGACAGGCTGATACGTTCTTTCCTTAAACCAGTAGTTCTCAAAGCGCAGTCCCCTCACCAGCATCACCTAGAAACTTGTGATCACCTAGGAATTTGATCAAGCAAATGATCAAGTCCCAGACTCACTGAATCAGAAACGCTGGTGGGGGGAAAGGACGAAGGTGGAGAAGGCAGTGTTTAACCGCCCTGCAGGTGACTCTAATGCATGCTCTAGTGTGAGAACCACTGCTTAAAGGAACTTGTGACTTGTCTGAAGTAGGTGTGTCTCCATCCCAAGATGACAGCTACTGCCTGGCTTAGCCCAGCAGGCCCTCTTCGGCCTGGGACAGATGAGGGGATGAGTGAGATACAGAGAAGAGAAGGGCTTGTCCCCTGTCCCGGCCTTCAGGGAAGTTCAAGTTCAACAGGAGCAAGAAAAGCATCTACAATTCGGCAAAAGATCAGTTGCCCAGAATGTGTGACTGGTTTGCCTGGCTCAGTGACTAGCACTGCTGGAGTAGGAGGAGAAAAGGAATGAGTCTCCAGGGGGGTGGGAGGGCATGGGGAGGAAAGCAATGGGTCTCCAGGGACCTAACTGGGATGTGAAAGGCAGAGATGAGGAAGAGCACTCCTGTGTGTGGTTGGAGAGTGGGTCATAGGATGAGCACCCACGGGGGAAGCAGGGTAGCTGGAGGGGGATGGAGAAGGACCAGCTCACTTGGTCCAAAAAATTCCCTTAATTACCTTTGGGTCCTCTGAGCCCAAAGCTGGTTTTCCTTGTTCAGTTCAGATGCAGATTCTCTTAAATTAGTAAACCACAGGCCCTTCCAAGTTACACACTGTGCTTAATCCTCAAGCCTCCCCTAAATCTATCTTTTCCCCCCTGCCAACCACATCAGGCCTATAAATAGAGAAGCTTCAGGGGAAGGAGTGGCTGAAATTGCATGGTTTATTAGGATGATTATATATTATTTATGTAATAATTACATACATGATTATATAGGATTATAATCATGCCTATATTCCAGCTTTATTAACCATAAAATATCATTTTTGCTTTTAAGGTTTTTATGGGTTTTTAAAAGATTTTAATTATTTGTAATTTTATTCGAATGCACCCTGAGGTTTTAGAATGAAGAATGCTGCTCTAAAAATCTAATAGATAAGTAAATATTTAGTCTCTACCATCATTTCAAGAGATTTAGCCTAATATTAAAAGGTTTGGTAGTCCCATTGTGTGACTGAGAAGGTTGCCATATGGCTTGAAACCATCATGGATAAAATCATTCATTTGATCAGCAAAAATGTACTGAGTGTCCACCATATGGCAGGCACTGTGCAGGGAATATCTTGGGATACATTTTCTCTGTACCCAAGACAGATTGGGAAGGGCTCTGGGAAATGTTTCCAGAGGAAGACCTCTGTGTTTTAGAGGGGACTCTATCACCAGCTTTCTGCAGATTGTATTCTTTCTCCTTACTCTAAAATAAGGGTAGATTGTGAGAACTTGCCCTCTTTATGAGCACTATATCGGTAATAGGTACTCTAATGTAGATCACTAAACACAACATAGAAATAGAACTCAGATCAAGAGATTTGCCTCCCCTGACCCCTAGCTGTGTAGGGAATGGAGCCTAGCCCCAAAGTTCTGAAATTCAAGGCCAGTGACTTCACTGCCTCCTTAGGACATTTTTCTCCCTCATATTGTCCCTCCCATTTCACGCCCCACAGCCCTGATATAGCATCTATTAGCCAGTCTAAGCCGAAATCAAGGCACTGACAAAACAGAAGCACCAAAATATATGTTTGAACGCATTTGATATTTGAAATACTTCAGAAATCATCCAAGAAAATAAGAATTTTCTTGGACCTTATTATACTTGTTTTATGGTTAAGTGTATATTTTATTTTTAATTACATATCAAGAGTTCTTTTATCTATTTAGCATTTAGTCCCCTAAAGATTGCATTGGCAGATATGGGCACCAAATGGGGAAAGTGGGGAGGGTTGGTGGGAGGAATGAATTGAGAGATTGGGATACCAAATTGTACACTCTAAATATATGCAGTTTGTTGTATGTTAACTGTATCTCAATAAAAGTTCTTTAAAAAAAAGTAAAAAAAAAAATTGCATTGGCAGGAGAAAAGAATGCAATAACCTAACTCACAATAAGGTGTTTATGACTTCCTCTAGCTTAGACCTCTGTCAAGGACAACTCCACTGAAAATAATGCCTATATTGTGAGACTTTGGGATATTTACAGAAGACCCATAACAAAGATAGTCTTAATAAGAAGGTTGTCAGAATTCCCCTCAAACCATACCTTGGTGACAACTGCCTGTCTCATGCACCCAGGAAGCGTATTAGGGTCAATGATTTCTATGCAGTGGAAGAAAATTTTTCAAACCACTCAATGTGGAAGTTACTCTCCTCCCAACAGAATCCAGAGTCAACTGCACAACTCCTGTTTCTGCTGTAGCAAAACAAGAGATTCAGCAAATTAGAGGGTCAAAAGCCATTTCTAACTTCTGCAGCAGACACTAAGGTAGGCATTTTGCTGATCACTTATGGCAAAAAAAAGAAACTCTGTTAATGCCACCTGAATAGGGACCAGTGTCACTAGAGCTAACCAAATGCAGTCAATAAAGATACAACCTAAATATAACCCTGAAATCATCACATAACAAAGGAACATAGCAAGGGAAGAAAAATAGAATAGAACAAGAAGAAAACAGACAAGAAACTATTAATGAAATGGCAGTAGTTAAGTCCTCACCTATTAATAATTATTTTAAATATAAATGGATTAAATTTCCCAATCAAAAGGCTTAGAGTGGTTAAATAGATAAAAGAGCAAGATCTGGCAATTAGCTGTCTATAAATGCCCCACTTTAAACTTACATAGCAATAGAAAAGCTACTCTGTGCAAATGGTAACCAAAAGAAAGCAGGGGTGGGTATACTTATGTCAGAAAAAAATAGACTTTAAGTCAGAAACTGTCCTAGAGATGAAGAAGGTCATTATTTAATGATAAAAGGGTCAATTCAACAAGAAAATCTAACAATTACAAATATATACACACCCAACATCAGAGCACTTAAATATTAAAACAAATACTGACAAATCTAAAGGGAGAAACTGACAGCAATACAATAGTAGCAGGAGACTTCTCTATCCCACTTTCAATAATGGATAGAACATCCAGACAGAAAATCAGCAAAGAAATAGTGGATCTGAACAATGCTATAGACCATATGGACCTAAATGACATGTTAAGAACTTTCCACCCAATAGTAGAATGCGCATTCTGCACAAGTGCCCACAAAACATTCTCCAGGCTAAATCATAAGTAAAGTCAGAAAACAAGTCTTAACAAATTTGAGAAGATAGAATAATTCCAAGTATCTTTTCAGACCACAGTAGAATAAAACTAGAAATGAATAACAGCAAGAAAAGGAGATAATTCATAAGTCCATGGAAATTAAATGACACACTCTTGAATAACAATTGAGTCAAAGAGGAAATCAAGGGGAATTTTCTAAATATCTTGAGATAAACAAAGACAAAAATACAACATACCAAAACTTATGGGATGCTGTAAAAGCAGTACTAAGGAAGTTTTATAGCAAAAAATACATTAAAAAAAAGAAAAGATCTCAAATAAACAAACTTTACAGCACAAGGAACTAGAAAAAGAAGACCCTAAGCCCAAAGGTAGAAGAAGGATGGAAATAATACAAATTAGAGCAGAAATAAATCCAATAGAGAAACAGAAAAACAGTAGGAAAAAAATCAAGAAAATAAGAATTCATTTTTTTGAAAAAAATAGAACAAAATTGACAAACACTTAGCTAGACTGAGAAAAAAGGGAGAAGACTCAGAGAAAATTAGAAATGAAAGAGGAAACATTACAATAGATGTCTCAGAAATAAAAAGAATCATAAGAGACTTTAAGAACAATTATACATTAAGCTGGATAATCTGAAAGGGATAAATATATAGAAACAGACAACCTACCAAACTAAAGCAAGAAAAAGTAGAAAGCCTGAACAGACCAATAACAAATAAGGAGATTCAATCAGTATTAAAAAAAAAAAAAAATGAAAAACCCAGGACAAATATGATCTACAGATTCAATGCAATCCCTATCAAAACTCCAACATTTTCATAGAAATAGAAAAAGCTATCCTAAAATTCATAAGGAACCACAAAAGGCCCTGAGCAGCCAAAGCAGTCTTGAGAAAAAGGAAAAAAGTAGGCTGCATCACACTTCCTGATTTCAAATTAACTATAGTAATCAAATAGCACAGTGCCAGCATAAAAACAGACACATAGAACAATGAAACAGAATCTAGAGCCTGGAAATAAATGCCCACACAAACGAGAAAAAAAAAGAAAAAAAAAAGGAAAAAAGGAAAAAGAAAAAGAAGTATAAGAAACACGGTAAGAAAAAGAAAACGAAGGCTGCTAGTTCATGTCCTGACTCACCATAACATTAAGAAGAATCAGGATTCACTTATAAAGAAAATGTAATGTCTAAAGGAAATTTCAACTGTGAAAAATATGACATATTTACTAAAATGCATGAATCTGTTCTTGTTTTTAGAAACAAGAAATCTTGTTTCTAAATTAGCAAGTGCACCGAAAATAAACAGTGGGAAAAGGATAGATTTTTAATAAATAGTTTGGGGATGACTGTATGTCCACATGCAAAGGAATGAAATTACACTCATCTTACACCACATACAGGGATTAAAGACTTAAATGTATGACCTGAAACTGTAAAACTCCTACAAAAAAACAAAGGGAAAAAGCTCCTTGACATTAGTCTTGGCAATGATTTTTCTGATATCACACCAAAAGCATAAGCAACAAAAGCAAAATAAGTGGGATTGCCTCACTTGGACTTCAGAAATCAGCTGAAAGTCGAGGTTGTTACCTGTACTTCTGACCACCTAGCTATAAATCAGGCGTTCCTAAAACCCCCTCCTCAAGTTCAAGTAACTTGCTGGAGCACCTCACAGAACTCAGAGAAACATTTTACTTACTAGATTACCAATTTATTATTATAGGATATAACTCAGGAGCTGCCAGATCGAAGAGATGCCTAGGGCAAGTTATGGCAAAAGGGTGAGCCACTCTCCCCAGATCTCCACATGTTCACTAACCTGGAAGGTCTCTGAACCCTGTCCTCTTGGGTCATTATGGAGGCTTCAGTATGTTGTCATGACTGATTAAATCAATGGCCATTGGCAATTGTTTCAACCTCCAGGCCCTCTTCCCTCCTGGGGGGTCTGGTTGGCTCCACTAGTAACCAGCCCTCATCCTTAGGTGCTTTCCAAAATTCACCTCATTAATACAACAAAAGATGCCTGTATCACTCTCAACACTTAGGAAATTTAAAGGACTTTGGGTGCTGTGAGACAGGAACAGTGGAGGAAGATCAAATATGTATAAAAAATATATTTTGGCAATATGAATGATCAAATATATATATATTTCTTATAAATCTCAATATCACAGGGTTAATATCCAAAATTCATATATTTATAACCCAATAAAAAAACTGACAAAGGATATGAATAGACATTTCTCAAAAGAAGACTTACAAATGGACAATAAATACATGAAAAGATGCTCAATGTCACTAATTATCAAGAAAATACAAATCAAAACCGTACTGAGAAATCACCTCACACCAGTTAAGATGGCTATTATCAAAAAGACAAAAGATAGCAAATGTTGGCGAGGATGTGGAGAAAAGAGAACACTTGTGCACTGTTGGTGGGAATGTAAATTGGTACAGTCATTATGGAAAATAATTTGGAGGTTCCTCAAAAAATTAAAAATAGAACTACTATATGATTCAGCAATTCCATTCCTGGGTATATATCCAAAGGAAATGAAATCGATATCTCAAAGAGACATCTGCACCCCCACGTTCACTGCAGCATTACTCACAATACCCCAGACATGGAACAGCTCAAGTAGCCATCAACAGAGGAGTAAAGAAATCGTATCCATTTTATATATATATATACACATACATCTACAAATATATATATACACACATACTTTTACATATATACGTGTATATACATGTGCGTGCACACACACAGCCTTAAAAAAAGAAGAAAATCCTGTCATTTGTGACAGCATGCAAGCCTGCAGGACACTATGCTAAGTAAAAAAAGCCAGACACAGAAAGAAAAACACTGCTTTATCTCACTTATATGTAGAATCTATAAAAGTTGAATTCATAAAAGCAGAGAGTAGAATGGTGGTAACCAGGGGCAGGGATAGGGGTTGGGGGAAATGGGGAGATGTTGGTCAAATAATTTAAAGTTTCAGTTATGTGGAATAAGTTCTAGAGATCTAATGTACAACCCCAGGGACTATATATAGTTAATAACATTGTATTGTATACTTGAAAGTTGCTCAGAGAGTAGATCTAAGTGTTCTCACCACACCCACACAGAAAGGTAACGATGTGAGGTGATGAATATCTTAATAAGTTTGACTAAAATTTATTTCACAACAGTATATGTATATGAAAACATCCTTTTGTATATTTTAAATATACACAGTTTTTATTAAAAAAACTTGAAGTGAAAAATTATAAATTTTTTAAAGAACTTTTATTGAGATACAGTTAACAGACAATAAAAAACATATATTTAGAGTGTACAATCTGGTATCCCAATCTCTCAGTTCATTCCCCCCCAACCCTCCCCACTTTCCCCACTTGGTGTCCATGTGTTTGTTCTCTACATCTGTGTCTCTATTTCTGCCTTGCATTTCCTCTTTCATAGTTGTTAGCATTTGCCTTATGTATTGCGGTGCTCCTATATTGGGTGCATATATATTTATAATCATCTCCTCTTCTTGGATGGATCCCTTGATCTTTATGTAATGTCCTTTCTTGTCTCTTGTAACATTTTTTATTTTAAAGTCTATTTTATCTGATATGAGTATTGCTACTCCAGCTTTCTTTTGATTTCCATTTGCATGGAATATCATTTTCCATCCCCTCACTTTCAGTCTGTATGCGTCCCTAGGTCTGAAGTGGGTCTCTTGGAGACAGCATATATATGGGTCTTGTTTTTGTATCCATTCAGCCAGTCTGTGTCTTTTGGTTGGTGCATTTAGTCCATTTACATTTAAGGTAATTATCAATATGTATGTTCCTAGTACCATTTTCTTAATTGTTTTGTTTTTGTTTTTGTAGGTCCTTTTCTTCTCTTATGTTTCCCGCTTAGAGAAATTCCTTTAGCATTTGTTGTAGGGCTGGTTTGGTGGTGCTGAATTCTCTTAGCTGTTGCTTGTCTGTAAAGCTTTTGATTTCTCCATTGAATCTGAATGAGATCCTTGCTGGGTAGAGTATTCTTGGTTGTAGGTTCTTCCCTTTCATCACTTGAAATATATCTTGCCACTCCCTTCTGGCTTGCAGAGTTTCTGCTGAGAAATCAGCTGTTAACCTGATGGGAGTTCCCTTGTATGTTATTTGTTGTTTTTCCCTTGTTGCTTTTAATAACATTTCTCTGTCTTTAATTTTTGTCAATTTGACTACTATATGTCTTGGCGTGTTTCTCCTTGGGTTTATCCTGCCTGGGACTCTCTGAGCTTCCTGGACTTGGGTAGCTATTTCCTTTCCCATGTTAGGGAAGTTTTCAACTATAATCTCTTCCAATATTTTCTCAGGTCCTTTCTCTCTCTCTTCTCCTTCTGGGACCCCTATAATGCGAATGTTGGTGCATTTAACACTGTCCCAGAGGTCTCTTAGGCTGTCTTCAGTTCTTTTCATTCTTTTTTCCTTATTCTTTTCCACATCAGTGATTATCACCATTCTGTCTTCCAGGTCACTTATTCGCTCTTCTGCCTCAGTTAATCTGCTATTGGTTCCTTCTAGTGTATTGTTCATTTCCATTATTGTGTTGCATATCTCTGTTTGTTTGCTCTTTAATTCTTCTAGGTCTTTGGTAAACTTTTCAATCTTTGCATCCAGCCTTTTTTCAAAGTCCTGGATCATCTTCACTACCATTATTCTGAATTCTTTTTCTGTAAGGGTGCCTATCTCCTCTTCATTTACTTGCTTTTCTGGCATTTTATCCTGTCCCTTCATATGGTACAAAGTCCTCTGCTTTTTCATTTTCTCTATCTTTCTGTGGCTGTGGTTTTTAGTTCCACAAGACGAAATACTGCTGATACTGCTTGATACTGCTTTCTGCCCTCTTGTGGAGGAAGCTATCTGAAAAAATTATAAATATTAAACAGGTGAAAGAGAGGAGAAAGTGCAAGCTGACTAGAATAATATGAAGTCTATTGGTAATTACATGCAATGTAAATGCACTAATTTTTAATTATTTTTTAATGGTTATGTGATATATTCCATAGAATTGGTAATGCATTCTTTAATGTTCCTTTATTTTTGAACATTTAAACTGTTTCTAATTTTCCTTCTTAAAACCAATGTAGGGAGTTCCCTGGTGGTCCACTGGTTAAGACTTGGCACTTTCACTGCCGTGGCCTGGGTTCAATCCCTGGTTGGGGGAACTAAGATCCTGCAAGCCACACAGCATGGCCAAAAATTTTCAAAAATAAATTTTAAAAAACTGAGGGCAGAAAGCAATGTATCATTAGTACAAATACAAAAAGAATTGTATATTATTATAACTGACAAGTTTATAGAGTAAATAATGTAACAATAAAATATTTAATTCAAATATAATAAAATATATTAAAATATATTACATATTATATAAAATATAACAAAATATAATAAAATATTTAATTCAAATGTTTGAATTAAACATACATATACCCCTGAGAAATCATACTTGTTGAGACCAAGAAGTTTAAAATGACTGTTCTGGCAAAGACCAGCACAGAGCATGGAGCCCATGGAAGGCATAAGAAGATCTGTTCATGACATAGAAATAAAACCATGGCAGTAAAAGACAAAGAACACAGTGGAACCCTGAGAGAGAGATTTCCCCCAGGCAGATATTTCCAAGAGATTCATCGATTCCACCCCTAATAGAAATTGGTAGTTAAATCAGACCCAAACGTGTACAGTGAATACAGTTACTTGTACGTGTTCAAGCTTAACTGGCTTGTAAACTCTACCGAATTCTTATTTCATAGTGTCCGTATCCTCAATTCATCATTTTGTGGTCTTTATCCAGCTGGGGCTGAAGAACTGGTTTGGGAGGTTTTGTGAATGGATTATCTCAACCAGGGAAACTCAACTTGGCAACTGTAACCAAAATAATGAAGCCCCAAGTAGGCAGATCAACTCAACTTGGTTCTCTCCCAGGGCAAGGCCTGAAGAAGGTCCAATTCTGTGTGGAAATTTATGCTTCATATTATACTAGCCCCAGGTCTGGAAAGGGGATTGATATTCCAAGGGAAACCTCACCTCAGCTGTTTTTAGGACAAGTGACCAAAAGACATTGATCCCCCAAAATATGCAACATGTCTTCAAGGTCTCTGGCCCCATCCAGTTTCTCAGATTTGATGCCAGCTCAAGGCCACCCCAAGTCCCCTCACCCTCACTGTTCTTAGAGGACATAGACCAGCACTGACCAATAGGAAAGAGGGCAAGTCACAGGTCATTTTAATTTTCTAATAGCCACACTAAAAAAAAAGTAAAATGAAACAGGGGAAATTAATTTCAATAGTATGTTTTGTTTAACCCAATATATTCAAAATATGATCATCTCAACATGTAATCAACGTAAAAAATTATTCAAGAGACATTGCCCAGTTTCTCTTTGGACGAAGTCTTTGAAATCCAGTGTGTGTGTTTTACACATAGTACATCTCAGTTTGGACCAGTCACATGTCATGTGCTCAACAGTCACATGTGGCTCCTGGCCTTCCTTTTGAACAGTGCAGACTAAATGACCTCATCCCAAGTCCTCCATCCCCAACTGTGATGTCCTAGATTAGGCCCAGGAACCAAGCCTGGATGCCAGAACCCACCATGTCATTTGCCAGCGTGCCTCGCCTGTGAGTCTGAAATGGCCCAGAGAGAGCCAGCCTCTGCGGCTGCAGGACCTGCCTGGGCAGTGGGCGCCAATTCTCCCCTCAGCCCAGTGACTCGGACCTCCCTTCTCATCTAGGATCTGCTCTCTGAGCAGCCATTCTGAGTCTTGATGAAACAGTTAACTCCCTTTACAAAATTTCTGAGAGGATGTTTTATTTCTTCATGTGAATTAGAAAAGGCTATTTTTAAAATCAAAGAACAGTCTTTAGCGGGGGAAGCGGCTTCCTCACCAGTGACCTGTGTGTGCACTTCACCCTTAAGGAGCACTGGCCTCCAGAAGGAAAGCTCATCACCGCCCGGGAAGGTGAATGTCGAGCCCTCTTGCAGCCAGCTAGCCATCCCCGGGTCAGTGGGGGAGCCGGCCAGAGAGCAAAGAGATGAAAGCGGGCTCCTGGAGGAGTAAATAGGTATGCGTGCTGGAGACATTTCTTTGAAAATCTAATCCAGGCTGTGCAGGAGGCTCAGAACCTCCTGGACCTGGAAGCAGTAAGGAGATAGTGTGTGAAATGATTCAGTGGCACTTATCACCTCCTTATGGGGCTTAGCAAAGCCACCATTAGCACTTCTGCCTGACTTAAGACACCCCAGGAGGAGACAGTCATTGTCACCCCAGAGTGAGGAAGGAACCTGGATGTTGGTCCTGAAAAGGAAAGTCCGGGCAGGAAAGAACACGGAATGGCAGACGATGTGGTGGGCAAATGTCGCTGACGCCCTCTCAGTGCCAGGCCCAGTGCCCCGGGAAAGGTCCAGGAGAGAGACACAGAGGGCTGAGGTATCGACTCAGGCACGGACCTATTCTGTGGTTCTCTGGGCTCTTGCAGGGCAGGCTGCTAGCCAATGGTTCCCTGAGCTCTCCAGCACCCACCTCCATCAGGCCAACAGTGGATGCTAAGTGACTTGGTGTGGATGGAGAGGTGGCAAATCCTAGGGTTACCAATCAAGCCATGTATTCTCATGTTCAACAGATGCATATTAAACACCAAGGTCCCAATTAGCTTTTCTTTTTAAAAGCTCTTTATTGGAATATAATTGCTTTACATTGCTGTGCCAATTTTTGAGGTACACCAAAGTGAATCAGCTGTATTTATACACATATCCCCACCCTCCCACAACTCCCTCCCACCCTCCCCATCCTGGCCCTCTAAGTCATCACCCATCATCGAGTTTATCTCCTTATGTTATGCAGGAACTTCCCACAAGCTATCTATTTTACATCTGGTGGTGTATATATGTCAACACTACTCTCTCACTTCGTCCCAGCCAATTAGCTTCTTAAAAAGATCATCTCGACATGCAAACAAGCCAAGTGCCCATCAACAGATGATTGGCTTAAGAAGATGTATACGTGGAATATTATTCAGCCATAAAAAAAGAATGAAATTCTGCCATTTGCAGCAACATGGGTGGACCTGGAGAATATTATACTAAGTGAAGAAAGTCAGACAGAGAAAATCAAATATTGTATGATATCACTAACATGTGGAATCTTTAAAAATGATACAAATGAATCTACATACAAAACAGAAACAGACTCACATACATAGAAAACAAACTTATGGCTACCAAAGGGGAAAGGGAGGGTGAGAGGGATAAATGAGGAGTATGAGATTGACAGATAAAAACTATCACACATAAAATAGATAAGCAGCAAGGACCTACTGTATAGTACAGGGAACTATATTTAATATCTTGTAATAACCTATAATGGAAAATAATTGGAAAAAATATGTATATACATAACTGAATCACTTTGCTGTACACCAGAAACTAACACAATATTGTAAATCAACTATCTTTCAATTTTTAAAAAGATCATCTTCCCCCCTAAATTATTGTGTTTTAACCAGTTTTGGAATCCTGAATCTGTGACACCCCCCCCCCCTTCTAATCTCCCTCCCCGCCCTCTATCTATTCCCTGGATTGCTGAGTGTTCCTTACAGGAGCAAAGTTCTCTGGGGGCACAGAACACAGAGGAACTAACTCCTGTAGAGCTGCTGGCCAAGGCTTCAGGACTGTGACATAAGAGCCAGGATTTAAGGTTGGGTGGGAGTTTGTCATGTAGAAAATGAGAGAGGAACATTCCAGACAGAAGAAATAATAGTCATAAAGCAACAGAGCTGAGAGAAGGGTTAGCAAGGTGGAATCCAACCTTAAAGCCTTCACATGCTGCCCCAGGCCAGCTCAGGGACTAGACCTACAATGAGGGTCTCCTGGCTTCTGTAGACTTCTTTGGTCTCTTCTATAATTTCACTTGCACACATCTGATTTCACATTACTTTTTTCCTAGACCAGCACAAAAATAATCCCTAAATTTGACATGCCCAGAGTTTCCTAACACCCTCAAGTCTGTGAGCTATTCTTACAAACAACATAAGTGACTTCAACATTTCCCACCAACGCAGCTGTAGCACTTTTAATGTTTACAGTCCTGTGTCACCCTGGGTCTGAGATGCTCTCCAATTAAACCCTGGTTACACTTCTCTTTCCAAGTGCGAAAGAATCCAATTAAAGTTAATGAAAGTAATCAGTCTGCAAGTCTCGGGGTGTTCTGCCCCATTTGTGAATACAGGTAATAACACCCATTGACCTCGTGGCGGGAGAGGAGGTGCCATTGTTCTCCGCAAATGAGCCAGACCCGAGCCAGCCAGGGAGACCAGGAACTTAGGAGGTCACCCTGTTTGGACTCCCCCACAAAGTTCAGGATCCCATTAAGCATGAACTGTAGGAGTCTTTCCTTTAAGGAGATTCAGACTCATTTGACTGCCATATGGCTGGGGCTTAGCGGTGCCTCCCATAAGCCTGAAATCCAGGGACACCCTGCACTTATTTTCAAGAAGCCATTCATTGCATTACTCTTGATTTTCTATCTGGCTTCCAAGAGGCAGCTCCCAAAGAATAAAATGGTTAGAGCACCAAAAGCCCCTGAGATGCAATCAGCTCAAGTCCTCCATCTGAGCGTACGTGATTTTCTCCAGCCCTTGGCACTAACTCTCAGACACCAGATGGACCGGCTAGGGGTCAGCTCAGAGGGTCAGCCTAGGATCCTTCAGGAAGCATCAAAGGGACCCATGTCCTCATGCCAGGTAGGCCATGAGGACATCCCTCAGACACTGGAGACTTATCATGAGCGTTACTTGTCACCATTCATTCCCGAGGGTCCCATCCTCCTAATGGCACTCCTGCTCAAGTTCAGTTGAAAAACCACACATCCGCCTAAGCTGCATTTGTTCCTCACTGTTCTGCATTTGTTTTGAAGGCTGACTCACTCGACTGTCATTTCTTGGCAGCATCGTGCAGTTTTGACCTCAAAGTGATGGTCCCATGCTTTCTGTCTCCTCAGATCACTGTCCTTAGACGTGAGACTCTGACCCTGGCCCTGTCTGATACCAATGAAGGAGCCTGTCCCTGTTCTCAGGGAGTTTCGGCTCTGGCTGGGGAAACAAAGCTGACGCTTGTGAGCAGTTGGAAAACTGAACAAGGCAGTAAATAATTAAGTGCTACTCAATTACATAATTGATTAATTATAACTAATTGCTGCTTAAATGAACTGCTCTAGCCCTCATCGATCTTTCTTGGCTCTGACCTCATAGAGTGGTCATGGTCTGAACCGCTTACTTGGGCATTCACGCATTGTCCAGTACATTCTTCGCATCCTCTCGTGGATGAGTCTCCTCTCTCATGACTGGCAGTGTCCCCAAGGGCAGGACCAGGTCTTTTTCAGATACGAACAGGCCCCAGTTTCTTCCTCCTCTGCCTCCCACAGCGGAATCAGCCCATTCAAAGCAGAAGACTCTTTGCTTAATAAACACTTAGTGATTAACGTCAAAAGTGTGTACCAGTGTTCATATAACCAACGTGCCCCAGCTTCATGCACCTGCGAGTATAAACTAGGGTCACACAACCATAATCAACTTTGCTTCATTAACTTAGCTCCCTAAGCACAACCTTGGGAATGTGCCATCTACATTCCTCTACTCCGTCCTGTGAGGCCACCAGGATAGCAGTTCTGGCATTGGCCGCACTGTCCTGCTAGGCTCCACCGCGCAGCCACCACTCTAAAGCTCACGCAAGACCCTTCTTTCCTCGATGTGTTGTTTGATGGATGAAGCAAAGGAATGGCAAGCCAGGGAGTTGCCCACCTACCTCCTGCTGCCTGTGCTTCTTTAGGATTCCAGATCCCCTGCTAGGATCTGAGCAGCTTGAGGGATCTCTATTCATCACGGGTCCCCATTACCAGGAAGAGACACAACAGTCAGCTAGGGCTGCCAGAACAAAATACCACAGACTGGGGGGACTTAAATAACAGAAGTTTACTTTTTCACAGTTCTGGAGGCTGGAAGTCCAAGATCAAGGTGTTTGATGTGGTTTGATTTCATTCTGAGGCCTCTCTCCTTGGCTGGTAGGTGGCCGTCTTCTTGCTGTGTCTTCACGTGGTTCTCCCTCCGTGTATGTCTCTCTTAATCTCCTCTTCTATAAGGACCCTGGTTAGATTGGACTAAAGACCACCCATATGACCTCATTTTACCTTAATTACCTCTTTAAAGGCCCTATCTCCAAACACAGTCAGATTCTGAGCGGCAGGGGGTTAAAACGTCAACCTATGAGTTGTATGAACACAATTCAGCCCGAAACAATCACTAATAACCTAAGTGCTTAATGAATGCTTTGAGCTTGGTGGAACAGGGGGAGATGACAGATGGACAGATGAATGGCTAGAACCCAGAAAGCCTGCTGAAAAGATGTTTAACCCTGAGCAAAAGGTGGGATTAACAGGTCGGGAGAGTCTTTCCTAGCCCTGGGCCCTTTCTACTCCATCACATCCTTCCCTTTCTCCCGGGAAGAGACGGGCTTTCCAAGGCGGGAATTCCTCTGTTCCCTCCCCAGCCACAGGACAGAGACTCCACTTCGTCTCGATGTAAATGCGTGGGGTGGATTCTGCTGTCCCCACACACGCCCCTGGAGAGCCATCTGGCTCTCTCTTAGGGGACAGAGCAGAGGACACAGCTCAGGCTGTGGCTCCCCTAGCAATGCCACAAGTGCTAACTCCACACTGAAATGAAGACTTTGTAAATAACCAACATCTAAAAGGGAGACAAAACCCTGGAATCAGGGCCTTTTTCTTTTCATGTTCAGCAAAATCGTTCCCGTTGTTGAACAGGAGCCTCACCCCCAGCAGCGGGAGCGGCCCCACAATTACAGCGGGGCCGCGACGCTCCGGGTCAGCAAAACAAAGAGGAGGAAATTGCCTGCACAGATTGGCTCAAATATCACATTCAACGAAGAAGAAAACACAATTTGTTCATTTGGAAAATGACTCTGGTGACGTGAAGGCCCTACACGTTGTTGGAATTCAGGGGCAAGTGGGGTAACAGTGTAGGGGAGGCCCCACCCTACCCCGGGAGAAGAGACAGCTTGCTGCTTTTAGACCCAAGAACGATTTTGTGGGCTGAGCAGGTGGACAGCGGAGAGACCCTCTGTCACATTTATGAGTTTAGACATTCAGGTCCACACGTCAGCAGGGCTCCCAGGGGCTCTGAGTCATTGTCTCGGGGCAGTCTTTGAAGGTAGCTGGCCCGAGCTCTGAGACAGGCAGAACTGCCTGGTCACCTCCAGGAAACAGGCCCCCTCCTCCACTTTAAAAAAAATTTTTATTGAAATATAGTTGATTTACAATGTTGTGTTAGTTTCAGGTGTACAGCAAATTGAGTCAGGTATACATATACATACAACTACTCTTTTTTTTTTTTTTTTTTTTTTTTTTTTCAGATTCTTTTCCCATATAGGCCATTACAGAGCATTGAGTGGAGTTCCCTGTGCTGGAACAGGCCCATCTGAAGGAGAGCTTCGGGGTGTCACCGATGGGGTCCTCACCACTAAAGTGGGACATGGGTGTGAGCTCATGGCTGCGTCTGCATCCGCCAACCACGCCAGGACCCTCTCACTAGTTCAGGTTCTCTCCTTTCCTCCTCTGCACGGTGTGACATTTAAACCGCAGCAACACAGTACAGAGGAGCCAGAGAGAGGCTGCGGACGGTCATCATGCTAGGTGGCTTCTGGGTCGGGGGTCACCCACCTAGTTTGCCCCAGATGGTCCAGATTTACACCTCTGGTCCCAGCATAATCATTAACATCCAAAGTGTCCCCGCTTGAATACCACATTAAATAGATATTCTAATTCTCTGGAACTCTACAGGACCAGATCCATACCCTTCCATGACTTTCAGCCACGACTCTCCTGATGGGTCCGAGCTCCACCTGGAAAAGACACCCCCGATCAGGGGTCTTTACACAGTGCAAGCAGGTCCTCCCTTCAGGAATTCTGAATAGAGATCATTGTGGCTGTGGGACATCGCTCGGCCCCCCCGTTGCTGTGCAACCAGTCACCCACACTGAGCACATCTGCCATTGTCTCTGTGGTCCAGGAGCCCACCGGACTCCCAGCACCCGCCACGTCCCTGCCTCTCAAGGCAGAGCCCAGCCAGCTTCCTGGAGATGAGCCCCCGCCCCCTCTCTCCTCAGGCTCCCAAGTATCTTGACAGTTAAACCCCATCCTCAAATGTAATCCAGACATGTCTCTACCTTTAGATCCCGCCTGGGCTGAGACTTAACAGATCCACCCTCGGATACAGGAACAAACAGCTATTTCCAAAGCATAATTGGAGTTCTTGTCATCACTGGGGGCTGGCATTGAGCAGGAAATAGGAGATGGTTTTGTGGGGGAAGTGATCTAAGTGGGAACCTAAAGAATAGGGAGGCTTTATATCTATGAGAGGGGTGGAAAGAAGACCCCGGGGACGTGACAGCACTGATGTGGGGAAGCGTGAGGAACCAGCCATCAGCATCCAGGCAGCAGAGGGCATGGGGACAGGGGTCCGAGACCAGGCCCTGACCATGTCCCTGAGCAGCCCAGGCCGCCTCACGCCCACTCGCCAGCTCCCGCAGATCCTGCCATCTGCGCTTTTCCCCTTAATGACACTATCTGGCATTTAATTTACTCTTAAACATAATGCTGCTATCGTGGACAAAGTTTAGTGTCGCTAATTAAGTCACTGCAAAGTGAAATAAAGCGCAAAGACAGAACTATTCACAATCATCCTGTGAAACAGAATGACTTCGTAATTTGTGGAAGAAAAACACACACGGAGGCCCCCTCAGGCTCCTCCCAGGAGTCTGCGACCAGGCTGGGCAATAAGTGGGTGAATGGGCTCCGCAGAGCACGGGGAGGCCCAGGATATGTGCTCCCTCCCCACATCCTTCACTCATGGACCTCAAGGTTTCTGCTGCTCTTTCTTTGTGCAGGAGCTGTGTGTTTTGGCCTTTAAAATTCCAATTTTTTATTCTAATTCTCGTTTTGTTTGTGAAAGGGTGCGCAGCAGCATAAAGATGAAGTTAGCTAAAGACAGTGCTTCCTTAGCCCACCTGGAGAAAGCACTAAAAAGTGGCTAATACCTAACACTTTAGACATAGGAAGAAAACAGAAAGGATGTTTTTAATCCCAGCAGCTATTTAAAAGATAAACAGTAAATACAAGTGGAATTATACCAACTAACCATATTACCAGCAGTCAATTGCTGTAGAATAAACATTCTTATTTCCAGGGCGTTCTAATATATTCAAAGACATGGAGAATGGCACCAGAAGAATTTATCACTGACATTTGCTAAATTAGATATTCCCGAGGTTTGCCTGTATGGATGACAACATTTTTAGCACTTCAAGGTCCTTGCAAGAAAAAGTCTCTATAAAAATTCAGGATGGTATTGTTATCATCAACACTTTAAAATTGACTGTGATTGTTACAGCAGTTTTAAAATCAAAGAGACCTAAAAAGAAGGGGAAAATCATATGTGTACTCTATATTTGAATTTTTGTACATGAGATTTAAAACGTAATATTGTGATGTTTATTTCAGATAAATTTGTTTTCACCAAAGACTTTTTTCTGAGCCAAAGTCGAAGCAGAGTTTATCAAAGACCCCCCCACTTCTGCCAAAAAAAAAAAAAGAAAGAAAGAAAAGAGTTTATCGAAGACCAACCAGCCAGGTAATATCCATCAATAACCCACCATTAACCATGGCGTCACATTTGACAGTTCCACTCTCAACCTGTTTAACTGTGCTTTCCATTTTGGCTGCTGTCCTAATTAATGACTAATCTATAAAAAGGGGATAATAAAACCTCATACATGCCACATACATAATTATAAAGAGTGAATCATGTCGCACATGGTACCTGTTACACTAGGTGCTTGGTAAGTGTTTGAATTTTACGTTTCTCTTTACTTTTTCCTGGCATTTTGTTAATGCTTATGATCTTTACTCAGGTTTCCAAGGCTATTTAGAAGTAAACAATATCAAAATCAAAAGATCTTTTTGTATGATAAACTCTCCTGCTGTGGATCTTTCCCAAAAGCCACTCACAGGAATCAGAAGCCTTGGGTATCAGTTTGAGGCTTTTTGGCTGGGGCGCCCACCCCTCAGTGACATGAGACCAAACTTTCATGGTCACCATGGTCCAGCTCTATCCCAGAGGATAATCAGATTAAAATCTAGAAATGGACTGAATCGCAAACCTTTTTAAACTATTTTAATAGAAATGTACTTGTACTCCTGCATCATTTTTGTCTCCTTTCCCTACTTTGGATTCTCAATATTCCACTTTAGGAAAATTCTCAAATTATGATAGAGGCCCACAGCCTCCCCCCAACAGCAGATATGGACTTCCTGGTCATCTGTTCCCTAATCTTTCTCTCCCCTTCCTCCTCCAGTGACCCATCAGCTGTACTTATCTCTCTACTAAGTCTGTTTACTAAAACTATGCAACCTCCAGAATTCAGAAACAATAAGTGCCTTAGGTCAAGGGCTACGGCTGGCATTCAAACCCTCTATAGCTGCTGTCAATAGCTGGTTCTCAACTAATAATCTTTGAATGGAGCTGATCTTTTTTGTCACTGCAATGCTGTCAGCAGACAGTAACAATGCTGAGATTTGCGGTCTAGACATTATGTTGGTGCCTGCGGTCAAGCTTACTCTCTGAAACGTGAGCCTTATCCAGACCATCTCAGCTCCAGCCACAGCTGGCCCTTCCACCGTGCCATATACAAATGTGAGCCTGGGGCAGGGAATGTGGAGCTTCAGCCAATGACCCAACCCTCCAACGGTCAAGGACAGCTGTTAAGAGGGGCACACTGAAATCTATACACCTGCTATAACACTCAAATAAGACCTTCAACTGTGTTCACGTTTGACGTTTTTTTCCTCCCAAACTTTATTGTATCTATACCTATCATATATATTTATGTGTACATGTATACCCGCCAACTCATATTACTTAACACTTTATAGACACATGGAATCACCTTGTATATAATTTTATCCTACATAACATTAAATATAAGGCACAGACACGGCTTTAGAATGACATGCAATGAAACATATCACTCTAAAGCCGTATCCATCAAAGCCCCACTCAGCAGGACACAAGGGAATTTGAATCATCAGTTAATTTTCTGATCTGTGGGTAATTCCTAACCACAATTTAAGTTTAACCAACCCCATAACTTCTTCAGCTTTCTTCAGAGGAGGACCCACAATGCATAGAAATAAAGTACCTCATCCTGGTTTTTCTCCTCTAGGGCATATTTTATGTGAGGAGATCTTATATGCTCAGACCCATGAAAAGTACTAGAATTAGATTTCTGTGATCGTTTTATGGGTTGAGGCCACAGATGCATCCTGAGAAGCCAAACTTTCTCCCGGCAGAAACTTGGGCTCTGACTGTGTTCACCATGTCAGGTTCTTGTCTTCAACCTCTTCCGTCTCTCATGCTGTGATATCTCTCCGCCTGCCCACCAGGCATGAATATGAAGTTCTCTGTATGCTATGGGTACTGGCCCCAGAGTGCACCTTTGTAACTTTCTGGTACAAACCAGACCTCCCAATAAAAAAGAAACCACAAATCTCAGACACCTCACCACGCGATACTTCCCCTGGATTTTCAACTCTAAGTTGTGGTTATTATACAAAGGCAACATGTGACTTACTGTGTCTCACGGTGAGGAAAAGTCAGACCAGGGGAACCAAATACCTCAATTAAGTTTTGTGAGTCACAAACATGACGCCTAGAAGTGACTTCGGAGGTCACCCAGGCAACCCCCTCATTGGACATAGGAGGATATGAAGGCATGAGTGTTTATGAGACATGTATGCTCCAGTCCTGCTCTGCAGACACCTCCCCAGGAGGTCTTCCACGCCCACCCCAGTGCCAGTCACCCACATAGCGATATGCACTCAAAGCTCTAATGTGCCAAAGCGATCTTTCAACACGGAGTCTGTGTTCTGCTTTGCCCAACTCACTTCCCACCTCCCTTGATGAGCAGACACATGTTAGAATTCTACAGCATTAACTCCTTTGTAAATCAACACCTTTGTTAGATCCTTCAAAACAGGTGCTGGTAAAATAACCACAAGTAACCCTCTGCATTGTGCATCACTCTGCATTTTACAAAACACTTTCCCTGACGTTATCTCACCTGATGCAGTAAATAAACAAAAGGTTTCTTTCTTTAGGGAGAGTGGAATGGAAAAGGCGGAGAGTGCTGAATAACAGACGGGCCCATAAGAAAATGAGATTCAAGACCATGGATGGGGCTCAGTGAAACATAGGTTTTCCTTTTTGGAGCTGGGAGCTGAAAGTCTACTTCCCCTTTGTGATCTCCCATTTGAGGAGCTCAAGCCTGAGAATCTGTCTGAAATAGAAATCAACTGACCTCTGGGTGAGCCTCTGACCTCAGACCCATCAGAATTCCCAGAGCTGGAGTTTGCAAATCGAGTTCCCAAGAACCCTGCAACGCTCCCAGTGGGGTCTGGGCAAGGCAGGGTATGTGTTTAGGCAAAAAGCACAGATTCTGATCACAGAGGCTGGAATCCAAGGAGAAGTCTGCTCTGGTCAGAAGCTGGTTCCAGCCTCTTCTGACCCAGATGGACTGATTGCTCCCTCCGGGATGGTTGGAACTCATGGATATGAAGTCAAGCTATCTTTTTTGGTCATTGATGATGAAAACATATTTATAACGTCAGGGGAAAGTATAACACACAGAATTCCACTATCTCATCATCAAGTTTACATTTCTCCATAATCCCTGGTCCTCCTTATCTACAAACACACACATTTTTTTACAGCTGTAGGTAGAGGTTACATAAAATTGTGTATCCTTTTTCTTATGGTACTATTATTTGTACTTTTTCCAAGTTTCTATGGTTTCCATGTCATAATGGTGTTGATTTGTATAATCATAATTTAAGAGGGGGGAAAGTTCAGGTTATCCCTAAATTTGTAAATAAAGAGAACTTCTGGGTATAAAACTAAGTCACTTTGCCAGAGAAGAGTTAAGCTAGCCACAGAAGGAAGTCAAGATCCAATTTGTTAGATGGAGGCTGAGCTGCTGCAGGTCACTGACATGACTGGGTGTAGCCTCAGGGAGCCAGGGCTATGAAATGACAGCTCAAAGATCAGGATGTGTGCCCAGCAGTGCCTGAGAGGGAGGCCCAGCACCTGGGGCTTGGACATTTAGCCACCAGGGAGGTGGCCTCCCCTGTGAGCTGAAAATGGTTCATCAGATTCCACCAAGGCCCAGATCAGGCCTCCCCCTTGGCTCTAATTCTTTGATCACCCAGCAGTTTGGGATGATATCCTTCCAGAAATGCTATCCAGAGATGGGACTGCCCTGAGTGACAAGCTAAAGCATTACAGTCACCACCTAGGAGTTTCCACTGTAAATACATGATACAGTCTCCACTTATACAACAGCCTCACATGGTTAGTGTCTTTACCTCTAAGGACCTGGCCACCTGGCCCAAGGTTTCTGGACACATGTAACTGAAGTAGTGACCACATCAGGGTGCATGACACCAATAAGGTCCTAGCCAAGGGCAAGCTGGCACCCTTCCAGGGTTTGACCTTCTCTCTTTACCAATTGGACCATGGCATGGAGTAACTTAACCAGAATACAGTTACTGTTCCCTGGGCCTGGTTATCTTGCTTGTTCACAGCTTTCTGCTCGTCTAAAGAAGATTGACATAAATACTCTTGGGTCTTTGGCTTTTGTCTTTAAGGGACTGTGAGGATGGCTAAAGATTATATTCCCCCATTTTGGGGGTTTTTTGCCCACAGGGATGAAAAATTTCAAGATGGTGATTTACAGAGTGCCAGAGGAATCCAAGAGTGAGAGCAGAGAGTTTTCATTTTTAATTCAGAGACTCAAGCTCTGAGTTCCATGGTCAGTGTCCATGGTATCGTGGCACAGTGCACATTGCCCCAGAATGCCATCCAGCTGCTCCTGTCCCCCGTCCTCAGATATGCCTGGCCCTAGCTCATAAGAAAGCTTGAATTGCTGTAGACGCAAACTCCGGCAATGTCCCTTCATCTTCAAATCTCTATTCCCTATTAAGTTTAAACTTGAATTATGTATTTGCCTTCCCTCCAGATAACATTGTCTTCTGCAATATGAAATTAGATGGAGGTGACAGGAATGATTGCTGAGTTGCTTGAATTTCAATCATTAGACTCAAAAAAGAAATGGTAACTCAACTAACTCCTCATTAAAAGTACTATATTTCATCCAATATAGAACATACCAGAATAAAAGGTTTGGGGGCACATTTTTTATGGTGCAGGTAAGAATTCAAATTTTCCCATGTATATGTCACCTTTTAATAATATTAAAACTAATGTGGCTGATTGTCCCAAGGAAAAAGCCATTCTTTTATATATCAGAGGCCAGCAGCCCATGACCGGCCTGTCAAATGTGACTTGCAGGGGGATTCAGAGAGAAGCCAGAGAACTGACAATGCATCGATTTTCCTGACTTGACTCTCAGCGTTACTAAGACTTTGGCCTGCTCATCGCTCTGGCTCTTTCTTCTCCTGGCTAACTCACAGAAGAGGCTGGAATCTCTGAGGAACAACTCTCTGTCCAAGACTCCTGGCCCAAGGGAGGTTTGGGGCTGCACGTGCCTCCAGTGTAACATGTCCAAGATGGCATGCATCATCTCCACAGTCCCCTTCATACACACATATATAGCACGTGCACAGCACACACAAACTTATACAACACACACACACACACACACACACCCCTCTTCCTATATTTTCTGAGTCAGTGAATGGCCTCACTAACCTCCTAGCTGCTTAAGCCAAAACCTAGATAATTCTCAAATCTCCCCTCCTCGGTTCCCCAATAGCCATGAACTCTAAACACTATCTGCACTAAGCCCTGAATGCCTTATTCTCTGTCCCACGATTAGAGTTCTCATATCTCTCATCTGAACTAACAGTTGAGTATCAGGAGATGCTATAATTAGAGATTCCAGGGCTTCCCAGTGGCGCAGTGGTAAAGAATCCACCTACCAATGCAGGGGACATGGGTTTGAGCCCTGGTCAGGGAAGATCCCACATGCTTTGGAGCAACTAAGCCCATGCACCACAACTACTGAGCCCATGCACCACAACTACTGAGCCCATGCGCCGCAACTACTGAGCCCATGCGCCGCAACTACTGAAGGCCGCACACCTAGAGCCTGTGCTCTTCAACAAGAGAAGCCACCGCAGTGAGAAGCCCGCGCATTGCAACGAAGAGTAGCCCCCAACCTCCACAGCTAGAGAAAGCCTGTGCACAGCAACAAAGACCCAACGCAGCCATAAATAAATAAATAAATAATAAAATTAATCTTTAAAAGAAAATTAAAAAAAAAAAGATTCCACAACACATTGAAAATTCAAGCCATTGATCAATCACCAGGTGCACTGTGAGAAGCATTGCAGAAACACCCCTGACCTTGAGTCATTCACAGTCTTAGACATATGCTGCCTGACCCCGAGGAAATGAGGGAGGGAAGCAGGGTCATGATAAAGTAACAACCAAATATAATAACCACCAAATGAGTTCTCTGGAGGGGAAAAGACTGATGGGGTAGGAGTTATCTGGAAGGCTTCCTGGAGAAAGCAGGAACTTGAGCTAAGCCACCAAGAAGGAGCAGAACTTGAATCTGTGAAGTAGCAGAACATTGGAGCAAAGTCTTGAGAGCCAGATGGGCTACACAGAGACAGAGGAGAGTGGACTCCATGTCGGGGGTGGTAAGAAATGGGAAAAGGCAGGATGAGTCAAAATAAGGAGGTAGGTGCTTCTGAGCATGAGTGTTGGCAGTTACAGAGACCAGGGAGGATAAAGCAGGGAGGCCGAAGTTGCAGGAGAAAGGGGTGAATGAGTGTGGGCTCTCCTCCTTGCTGAGTTCCAAAAAGGCAAAGTGGGTGAGTGGCCTGGAACCAAAACTATTGCCTCTGTCTAACGCCACCTCTTTGGTTGAGGCCCCAGTGTCTTGTTCTGTCTGCTCCCCAGTCTACCAAGGTCACCATCAGGGGCATGCAGCTCTTCTTCCAACCACTGGCCAATTTCTCCCAGGATCCAGAAAAATATCCACTTAGACTCCTAAACTCTATAAATTCCAGGGTCAATGGCCCCACATTGGACAATGAAGGGTTAACAGTGGGGTGTTCAGGACGGAACTTCCAATGGAAAAACTCTTCATTCACTGAGGAGAGAAAAGGGTGCCTCACGCTGCCCAGGGCAGCACAGACCTGAGCTGCACATCCCTTTCGACTTGGAAACCAACTAAACAGGCCCAGGACATTCAAGTTCGTAGCAAGCGATGAAGGAGGGAAATTAAGAATTCACTTCCTGGGGCCTGGAGAGAGTAAGCCCGTAATAGAGGCCAGTCTTATTTTTCAAAAGCAGATATGTTCCAAGCCACTGGGTAGATAATCCACAGGGAAGCACTGATGGCCTCCAGGGTCAGGTGTGCACCTCCAAGCCAGAAAACAGGCAGCCAGCGGCAGCCAGGACAAGAGGCTGAAATTAGGCAAGAGAAGAGTGGAACAGGAGAGCTCAGGCTCGGAATCCAGGCTTTGTGACTAGTCCCACCGACTTTGAAAGAGTAGAAAGAACCATGGCTGGCACTTGGGATATCTGTGTTTTAATTCCTGCTCTGCTACTTGCTAGTTGTGGTATTCAAGGAAGTTGCTTATCTAGTCTAGGCTTCAGAACACTTCCCTATCAAACAGAGGTTACCAGACTGCCCCCACCATCACCACCACTACTGCAGAGGGTTTGCTGAAGGGTTGACGGAGCCAACAGCCAAGGAAGCAGTTTGTCACTGTGTGGTCCTCTGCTCAAATGAAGGTGTGTTATCATCACAGTGTGCTCACCATGGCCTCAGGCCACAGTAGGGGGAATAGGATCACATAGAGTCTGGTACTGCCCTCAGGAAGTTCATAACCAAACTCAGAAGAGAGGCATAACACATAACACCCAAAGACAGTCATCAGACTGGTTAAAAGCTCCTATCCAGACTGCTACATGCTGCAGAAAAGTGGTGATAGAGATAACCAGAAAAGATATCCCAGGAGAGTTTGAGTATGAACTCAGAATGATAGAGTCAAATCTGGAAAGACGGAAAAGATGAGAATGGAAAAGAAAAAGAAGGCTGCAAGCATCCGAAATGTAGGCCAAAAGTCCAGGTACAGAGCTCATTCATGGCTAATGTACATGCAAGCACCTGGGGCTGCAATCCTTTTTATTTATTTCTTTTTCTTTAGGAGCAAAAGCAAGAAATCTGAAAACTTTAAGGAAGGAAAAAAAAAAGGAAGATTAAGATTACCCATGATTTCATAACACTCGGGATAACAAGTGTTATTATGTGTCCTTAAAGTCTTTCTCAAATTTTCTTCTGCAAGATCATTTTTAAATGTGTGCATAAATTTTATTACATAAATGTAAAATGGTTAACTCATTTCCCTGTTAATGGGGTTTTAAGACATTTCCAAATAATATAAACAATATTTCAAAGTTTGTAATTGGGAATGTGGAATTCTAAGGTAAGGGTATCCGGGTTCAAATTCTGTCTCCATCATTTATTATCTGGGTGAATTTAGCTCTCCAACTCAGTTTCCTATGCTTATAAATTGGGATAAAAACAGAAGCTAACACACAGAGTTGTAAAAAAATTTGCGCTAATATTCACATAATGGAATGCTACTCAGCTATAAAAAGGAAGGAATCATAGGTACATGCAATAACATGGATGAATCTCAAAATAATCACATTGAATGAAAGAAGCCAGAACAAAAAAGAACATACATAGGGTATGGTTCCACCTGCATCAAATCCTAGAAAATGCAATCTGTATTGGCTGAGAGCAGCTCCGTGGATGCCTGGGACGGGGTGGGACACGGAGGAGCAGGAGGAGAGAATTACAAAGGTCAGGAGGAAACTTTGGAGGGTCATGGGTACATTCATTATTTTGACGGTTGTAATAGTTCCATGAGCATATATGTATATGTCAAATGTTATCAAATCACACTCTTTAGAGTATACCTTGCCTACGCTATGTAGAGTGTGCCGTGCACAGTTTCCTGTGTTAATTATACCTCAATAAAGTTGTAAGCAAAACTTTTTTTTTAATTTGTGCTAAAATAAACCACCACCAGGAAAGTATGGGCATGCCTTTTTGTTTTCGCCCTTGCGAACAATGGCTATTCCTTTATTTTAAACATTTTTGACAAACTGATCAACAAAAATAAAGGTATCTCATCATTCTAAATTGTGCTTGTGATTACAAATGAAGTATAAAATATTCACTTATTTTTATGTATTTGTATTTTTTTTCTATGAATTATATGTTGATATGTTTCTCTCATCTTTGTTGGTATATATATCCTTTTCCTTATGTATCTCTTATTGTGATTACGCAAGGATGTCTTTCTGGACTTTTCCCATCCAAATACATATGCTTTTTTAAAACAAAAGTCAGATCATACTTTATATTCTATTCTGTAACCCACTTTTTACACTAACATAATGTGAGTCTCTCTCAGTGTCGATAAATGTGAGGCTACATCATAGTTTTAATGGCTAGAGCAGCAATCCTTAATGCAGCTTCTTAAATCATATTTCAGTTTCAGAAAATGGAATTAGGCTCTCCCTCATTTCAAAGGGAGTTGAGAGTAACTTCACAAATCACTTTTTTATTTGCTACAGCCTCATAGAAACTACAGCAGATTCTTCGATGAATGACAGTCAAGAATGCTCCTCACCCTGAAAGGGAACTTTATGAAACTGACTCTGGATTTTTTTTTTTTTTACAGTTCCCCTAGAACAGTGCTGATAATGAAATTTTCGGCTAGCTGCACTTCACTTGACAAATTATGAAGAGATCAATTTGTTCCCATTAGTCTCCACTTCATTAATACCCAAGACGAGGTCCACTCTAGTAAACAGTGAACAACCTTTGGCTCAAGTAGAGATGTCTCTTTGTCAAGGTCTTAAGAGAAGCTCCTCCTTAAAGTTCAAAAGAAAATACTTTGGTTAAAATTAAAAAGCTGCTCCTCTTAAAGGTCAGACAAAAAAATTAGTAACGTCCTGTGAGAAATACAATTATTATTCAATGCAATGCATTGCTATGACATTGGGGTTAAGAATTTAAAAGCGACACAGCTTAAGAATGAAAAGTTATGGTTTACCAGCAATAGTAATCTATTTGCTTTGCAAGTTACCTTTGAGTGACACTTAATATCCAGGCTCTGTCATCCAATGGGCTGAAAGAATTATTCAAATTGGGGTCAGTAGAACCTTACTTAAAAATCATCATTCCATTCCCTTTTGTATTGTGTTTCAAACAAGTCAACCATATAAATGAGGATATATTCAGTCTGAAGGTCAGACTGGCTGACTGACCACACTGGCTGAGATTTTTATGTTTTAAAACCACTGGTTGGAAACAAAGCATTATTGCTGAAAGGAGAAAACCGGGAATAAGGTTGCAGTAACCGGTCCGTGGCAGTACAGGCATTTCAAAAGGGCTTTTCTTCCCCGATGATTAGAAAGGCATCAAACATTCAGTAAACACTGGGGCCTTCCCTGGGCCCTACATAATTCCGGGTGCCAGTAAGAATCATCAGTTAAGTGAATGAAGAGATAGGCATATAAACAGCTCACCTCCTGATGAGGCCAATGGTGTTGGGTGTAATCAGAGAGAAAGAGTTTGCTATGAGCCTAAGCAACCAGTGACGGGACTTCCCTGGCGGTCCAGTAGTTAAGACTTCGCCTTCCAGTGCAGGGGGTGCAGGTTCAATCCCTGGTCGGGGAGCTAAGATCCCACATGCCTTGCAGCCAAAAAACCAAAAAACATAAAACAGAAGCAATATTGTAACAAATTCAATAATGACTTTTAAAAATGGTCCACATCAAAAAAAAAAAAAAAAAAAGAAAGAAAGAAAGTGAAAAGAAAAAAAGAAAAGAAAAAAGAAATCTTTAAAAAAAAAACAATAAAAAAAAGAAAGAAACCAATGACTAAGGCTGGCAGGACCGGAGAACGTTCTCTACAAGAGATAGCACTTCCACCTGAGGAGGGAAGGAAAGATGACTTTCCAAGCCTACCCATCTTACTATCTTTGGGTGCATAAAACCAACACTGGAAGTAACTATTGTGAAAGATATTTTAAAATCTCAATGATCCTTAAAATAAATCGAAGGGGGAAAAGTGCACTGGAAGTAGCTAGGCTAACGAGCACCTTTTCCATAAAGGTGATAAAAGCAATTACATCTTAACAGAAAAGCTCTCTGTCTGTGAATGTTTCTCCCCTAACACAACACTTTATCAAGTTTTGTAAAAATATTAGATGTTTCCAATAAACTAGAAACTTACAGCTCATTTGAGAGTGACAGGACTCTTCTGCAGAGCACCAACCGCCTAAGAGGAAAAACCCTGATGAGTAAGGAACCAGGTGCACTTCAGAGTAGGTGCAAAGGTGAGTGGGCAGGTAGGGAACAGAGCAGCACTCCTGGAGGGCAGCCCTTGGATGACAGGGACAGGTGTTTCCCAGAAATCAGGGCCATAGCGCTTGAGACTGGGGATGTAAGACCAACAGGCTGCAAGGAATTAGGCAGATGAGTAAGTCTGACCACCCAACACGTGGGTGCAGTCAGTGGATCCAGGAAAACCCCTCAACTCCCCATAGCGTGGTCTGAGGTCTGGAAACACAGGGAAGAGTTTGGGACCTAAACAATTAGAAATGCAACTTGGGAGAGGGGGGCTTGGTGGTCAGTACAAGGTCCTTTTCTGCGATCTGAGTTGACATGAAAGAGAACAGAACCTATAGGAAAGGGGAGCTGAAATGAAGGACTGAGGGACAAAGGGAAACCTGGCCAAGCACACAGTGAGGCCTTTGCTGCTGGAAAGCTGGTCTTGGAGCTTGGGCTGGTTCCCTGGGGCATGGGGCAGATGCCCCACCGCAGGTATGGTGATGCATGGGCGGGATCTGATCATTCTGGATGGTCTGCAAGTCCTCCTATCAGAGGCCCTAGAGTTCACAGTGTGGGAGACAGGCAGGGAGCTGGTGCCTGGGTACTTAGGATAAATGCATTAAAATAATTGCAAGATAATAGATATCTTCCAATGATGACAGTAAACAAAGGATAACTGGTATCCCTGAAGTGGAGACACAACAAGTGGCATAAAATAAGTGAAAGATATAATAGGGGGGAAAAAAACATCCCTTAAATGAAGGAAGAATTAAGTCCCTGCAATTAAAAGCTCATTCCTAGTAGACCATGTTGTAGGAAATTTGACCCAGAATGAGCACGACCAAGATGGATTCTGGTAAATTACTGAATGTTAAAAAAAATTGAGAGAATTCCTTAGGCATCTGGAAAGAGGAAACAAACAAAAACAATTACTTAAAAGGCTGATAAATAAGGCTAGCCTCATGTTTCTTTACAGCAACATTAAAATACAGGGAAAAAAGGGAACAGCATATGTGAGTTTTGAAAGGAAGAAAGTGTGATCCAAAAATTGTAGGCCCAACAAAATGTTACTTAAGTGTAAAGGTGTCAGACAGGCATTCACAGATTCACAAGAATGAAGGAAATATAGCACCCAGTAATCCCCTAGGAGAAAAAATTTGATGACAAAATCTAGCCATACAAGCATGAATGGAGAAGTTGTGGTTAAAAAAAAAAGAAAGAAAGAAAAAAACAAAAAAAGAAAAAAAAGACCTATAATGAGCACTGAACCCATGCATTTAAATGGAAGCTCGGTTTTTCGGATGGCGGCCAAGTAGAGGGACATGGAATGCATCCCTCTCCACAGATGCATTGGGTATGCACCGAAGGATGCAATAATTCCCACAGAGAACCAGCTGAACACCAGCAGACAGCCTCGGACACCAGAAAGGACCGCAAGGAGCCCGACATAACCGGTAGGGAGGCATCTACAACGGCTCAAAGAGGGTGAAGCGGCGGAGCTGTGGCAGACGGGAGGGAGTGAGAAACACACAGAGGGTCCGCACCGCAGCTCAGCGTTCCCGGACCGGACCGAGACATCGATTCACAGCTGAACAGAGGGTCCGGGAGCGGGAGCGTGGGAACCGGAGAGCTGGTTCAGGGTGAAGAAAATTGTTGCCAGTAAGGTGACCGACCGAGAGGACAGAAGGGAAGAGGTCCGCGGCGAGGAGTGCCCATCCCTGAGAGCTGCCCGGCCATGATGGCGGCTGGATGCTGCAGGCTCACAGGCGGAGGGGAGGAGCCGTGGGCACAGCCTCTCTCTCTCTTTCAGTGCCTCTGCAACAGGCAGTGGAGAGACCCCCTGTGGGCCACCTAAGGAGCTCAGGGATAACAAGCACCATCAGGCACTCGGACGGGGCTAGATTAAAACCCCTTGGAACGCCGGCAGCAGGGAGGCTGCCGAGAAAAAAAAAAAAGAAAACTCAACAGAGGCCCAACTCTAAGACTTTCTGTTTACACCTGAGCCACCCGCGTCCCTCTGCAACAGGCACCTCCAAGCCCAACTGAAACAACAGTGCGCCACTGCTCACTCAATCCCAGCAAAAGGAGCTACTGTTGAACCCTCTCCCTCCCCACACACTGACGCTTACAGACGAACAATAAAGGAAGCTCTGCTGGTCACAGAATAATGCAAAAAAACCAAGGCGAGTAGAAGGACACTTACAGCTGAGACTCTAAGGAAACAGAAATATTAGTATCAATCCTATTGAACTGGTCCATTCTGGGATCAGTTCTGGATTTTTTTTTTCCTTTATTAATTACGATCTTAGTCCTAAGGGATCTACAAGTTTTATAACATAATTTT
Organism: Hippopotamus amphibius kiboko; assembly: GCF_030028045.1. Classification (NCBI taxonomy): domain Eukaryota; kingdom Metazoa; phylum Chordata; class Mammalia; order Artiodactyla; family Hippopotamidae; genus Hippopotamus; species Hippopotamus amphibius. The sequence continues at coordinate 131,158,356 of NC_080192.1, read as the reverse complement.
TTAATGATATTTTTTATTCTATTTTTATTTTTTTGCCTTTTTATACACTTCTATTTCTAGCTGAGTTTTTGGTAGTATGGACAATATATCTCTCATACTTTCCTTTCATCCCTATCTTTTATACATTTCTATTCCTTTCTTTTTATTTGCATATTTCCAATCACACTATGCTCTTCTGTTCCCCTTTCTTCCATCCATTTTCAGTTTATTTTATCTTAACATACTTATAAGCAACACTATCGATCTGCTCAGACTCCTTGCTCTATTCTCCAGATGACGCACCGCCTTGGTATTTAATATTAGGTTTTTGTCTTTATCTTAGTTCTTAGTACAGTTGTCTAATTTCATTCTGAGAATCTCCATTCTGTCTGGTGGTACTCTAGCTCTTTTCTATATTTGATTCTAGCTTACAAAATCTCCCTGGATTAGTGTTTGTATGCGTAAGGTGTTATTAGTTTGTTAGTTTGCTTTTGCTTTTGTCTCTGATTTGTTCTGTTTCAGTTGTCAATTTCTGTTGGGTTTCTCTTTGAATATCTGATAGCATACTGGGGTTCTGTCAGGTCTTTCCAGAGCCTTATGTCCTAATGGATTCAGTAATTGTGTGTCTTATACATGTATGTGTTTCCTAGATTTAATATTTGTTTAACCCAACACCTGGACATTAGTCTGAGGCTTGGACAGTCTTCTATAAACACCAATATCGCCAGGACAAGCAACCCCAAAAGTTTGGACAACCATGAGGAAACAAAGAAACACCATGCAGGCAAAGGAGCAGGAAAAAAACCCACAAGACCAAATAAATGAGGAGGAAATAGGAAAAATGCCTGAAAAGAATTCAGAGTAATGATAGTAAAAATGATACAAAATCTCGATAACAAAATAGAGAAAGTACAAGAAACAGTTCTTAAGAACTCAGAAAAACAAACAGCAATGGATAACAAAATAACCGAAATTAAAAATACTCTAGATGCTAAAACCAGCAGAATGACTGAGGCAGAAGAACGAATAAGTGAGTTGGGAGATAGAATGGTGGAAATAAATGCCACAGAGCAGGAAAAAGAAAAAAGAATAAAAAGAATAGAAGACAGTCTAAGAGACCTCAGTGATAACATTAAGCGTACCAACATTCGAATTATAGGCATCCCAGTAGAAGAAGAAAAAAAGAAAGGGTCTGAGAAAATATTTGAAGAGGTTATAGTGGAAAACTTCCCCAACATGGGAAAGGAAATAATTAACCAAGTCCAAGAAGCACAGAGAGTCCCATACAGAATAAACCCAAGGAGAAACACACCAAGGCACATATTAATCAAACTAATGACAATTAAACACAAAGAAAAAATATTAAAAGCGGCAAGAGAAAAGTAACAAGTAACATATAAGGGAAAACCCATTAGAATAACAGCTGACCTTTCTACAGAAACTCTGCAGGCCAGAAGGGAATGGCAGGATATACTGAAAGTCCTGAAAGAAAGAAACCTACAGCCAAGAATACTCTACCCAGCAAGAATCTCATTCAGATTTGAGGGAGAAATCAAAAGCTTTACAGACAAGCAAAAGTTAAGAAAATTCAGCACCACCAAACCAGCCTTACAACAAGTGCTAAAGGAACTTCTCTAAGTAGGACACACAAGAAAAGGAAAACACCTACAAATACAAACCCAAAACAATTCAGAAAATGGTATTTGGAACACACATGTCAATATTCACCTTAAATGTAAATGGATTAAATGCTCCAACCAAAAGACACAGACTGGCTGAATGGATACAAAAACAAGACCCTTCTATATGCTGCCTACAAGAAACCCACTTCAGACCAAGGGATACATATAGACTAAAAGGAAAGGGATGGAAAAAGATATTCCATGCAAATGGAAGTCAAAAGAAAGCTGGAGTAGCAATACTCATATCAGACAAATTAGACTTGAAAGTAAAGACTATTAAAAGAGACAAGGAAGGACACTACATAATGATCAAGGGATCCATTCAAGAAGAACATATCACAATGGTAAATATCTATGCACCCAACATAGGAGCACCTCAATACATAAGGCAAATGCTAACAGCTATAAAAGGGGACATCGACAGGAACACAATAATAGTGGGAGACTTGAACACCCCACTTACATCAATAGACAGATCATCCAAACAGAAAATAAATAAAGACACACAAGCTTTAAATGACACATTAGACCATCTCGACTTAATTGATATTTATAGGACATTCCATCCAAAAATGACAGAATACACTTTCTTCTCAAGAGCACACGGAACATTTTCCAGGATAGATCACATCTTGGGTCACAAATCAAACCTCGGCACACTCAAGAAAATTGAAATCATATCAAGCATCTTCTCAGACCACAGCGCCATGAGACTAGATATCCATTACAGGAAAAAAACTGCAAAAAATACAAACACATGGAGGCTAAACAATTCACTATTAAACAACCAAGGAATCACTACAGAAATCAAAGAGGAAATCAAAAAGTATCTAGAAACAAATGACAACGAAAACACAACAACCCAAAACCTATGGGACGCAGCAAAAGCAGTTCTAAGAGGGAAGTTTATAGCAATACAGTCCTACCTTAAGAAACAAGAAAATGATCGAATAAACAACCTAACCTTACACCTCAAACAATCAGAAAAAGAAGAACAAAGAAACCCCAAAGTGAGCAGAAGGAAAGAAGTCATAAAGATCAGAGCAGAAATAAATGAAAAAGAAAGGAAGGAAGCAATAGCAAAAATTAATAAAACTAAAAGCTGGTTCTTTGAGAAGATTAACAAAATTGATAAACCATTAGCCACACTCATCGAGAAAAAAAGGGAGAAGATGCAAATCAACAGAATTAGAATTGAAAAAGGAGAAGTCACAACGGACACCTCAGAAATACAAAAGATCATGAGAGACTACTACAAGCAACTATATGCCAATAAACTGGATGACCTGGAAGAAATGGACACATTCTTAGAAAAATAAAATCTTCCAAGACTGAACCAGGAAGAAATAGAAACTATGAACAGACCAATCACAATTCGGAAATTGAGGCAGTGATTAAAAATCTCCCAACATAAAAAAGCCCAGGGCCAGATGGATTCACGGGTGAATTCTGTCAAATATTTCGAGAAGAGCTAACACCTATCCTTCTCAAACTCTTCCAAAATATTGCAGAAGGCAGAACACTCCCAAACTCATTCTACGAGGCCACCATCACCCTGATACCAAAACCAGGCAAAGATGTCACAAAAAAAGAAAATTACAGACCAATATCACTGATGAATATAGATGCAAAAATCCTCAAGAAAGTACTAGCTAACAGACTCCAACAGCACATTAAAAAAGTCATACACCATGATCAAGTGGGGTTTATCCCTGGGATGCAAGGATTCTTCAATATATGCAAATCAATCAATGTGATACATCATATAAACAAATTGAAGGATAAAAACCATGTGATCATCTCAATAGATGCAGAAAAGGCTTTTGACAAAGTTCAACGTCCATTTATGGTAAAAGCTCTCCAGAAAATGGGCATAGAAGGAAATTACCTCAATATAGTAAAAGCCATATATGAGAAACCAAAAGCCAACATCTTTCTAAATGGGGAAAAACTGAAAGAATTCCCTCTAAGAACAGGAACAAGACAAGGGTGTCCACTCTCACCATTATTATTCAACATAGTTTTGGAAGTGTTAGCCACGGCAATCAGAGAAGAAAAAAAAATAAAAGGAATACAAATTGGAAAAGAAGAAGTAAAATGGTCACTCTTTGTAGATGACATGATATTATATATAGAAAACCCTAAAGACTCTACCAGAAAACTGCTAGCACTAATTGATGAGTTTAGTAAAGTAGCAGGATACAAAATGAATGCACAGAAATCTCTTGCATTCCTATACACTAACAATGGAAGAGCAGAAAGAGAAATTAAGGAAACTCTCCCATTCACCATTGCAACAAAAAGAATAAAATACCTAGGAATAAACCTGCCTAAGGAGGCAAAGATCTGTATGCAGAAAACTTTAAGACATTGATGAAAGAAATCAAAGACGACACAAACAGATGGAGGGACATACCATGTTCCTGGATTGGAAGAATCAACATCGTGAAAATGACTGTACTACCCAAAGCAATTTACAGATTCAATGCAATCCCGATCAAATTACCAATGGCATTTTTCACAGAACTAGAGCAAGAAATCTTACAATTTGTATGGAAATGCAAAAGACCCTGAATAGCCAAAGCAATCTCGAGAAGGAAAAATGGAGTTGGTGGAATCAGGCTTCCTGACTTCAAACTATACTACAAGGCCATAGTGATCAAGACAGTATGGTACTGGCACAAATATAGAAAGGACGATCAATGAAATAGAATAGAGAACTCAGAAGTAAGCCCAAACACATATGGGCACCTTATCTTTGACAAAGGAGGCAAGAATATACAATGGAAAAAAGACAGCCTCTTCCATAAGTGGTGCTGGGAACATTGGACAGCAACATGAAAAAGAATGAAATTAGGACACTTCCTAACACCATACACAAAAGTAAACTCCAAATGGATTAAAGACCTACATGTAAGGCCAGACACTCTAAAACTCCTAGAGGAAAACATAGGCAGAACCCTCTATGACCTACATCAAAACAAGATCCTTTTTGACCCACCTCTTTGAATCATGGAAATAAAATCAAGAATAAACAAGTGGGACCTCATGAAACTTAAAAGATTTTGCACAGCGAAAGGAACCATAAACAAGACTAGAAGGCAACCCTCAGAATGGGAAAAAATAGTTGCCTATGAAACAACGGACAAAGGATTAACCTCCAAAATATACAAGCAGCTCATGAAGCTTAATACCAAAAAAGCAAATAACCCAATCCACAAATGGGCGGAAGACCTAAATAGACATTTCTCCAAAAAAGACATACAGATGGCCAACAAACACATGAAAAGATGCTCAACATCACTCATCATCAGAGAAATTCAAGTCAAAGCCACAATGAGGTATCACCTCACACCAATCAGAATGGCCATCATCACAAAATCTGGAAACAACAAATGTTGGAGAGGGTGTGGAGAAAAGGGAACTCTCCTGCACTGTTGGTGGGAATGTAAGTTGGTACAGCCACTATGGAAAACAATTTGGAGGTTCCTTAAAAAACTACAAATAGAACTACCATATGATCCAGTAATCCCACTACTGGGCATATACCCAAAGAAAACCATAATCCCAAAAGAAACTTGTACCATAATGTTTATTGCAGCACTATTTACAATAGCCAGGACATGGAAGCAACCTAAATGCCCATCAACAAATGAATGGATAAAGAAGATGTGGCATATATATTCAATGGAATATTACTCAGCTATAAAAAGGGATGAGATGGAGCTATATGTCATGAGGTGGATAGAACTACAGTCTGTCATATAGAGTGAAGTAAGTCAGAAAGAGAAAGACAAATATTGTATGCTAACTCACATATACGGAATCTAAAAATGGTACTGATGAACTCAGTGACAAGAACAAGGACTCAGATGCAGAGAATGGATTGGAGAACTCGAGGTTTGGGGGGGTGAGGGGTGAAGGGGAAGCTGAGATGAAGCGAGAGAGTAGCACAGACATATATATAGTACCAACTGTAAAATAGATAGCCAGTGGGAAGTTGTTGTATAACAAAGGGAGTCCAACTCGAGGATGGAAGATGCCTTAGAGGACTGGGACGGGGAGGGTGAGGGGGACTCAAGGGAGGGTGGGGGGGGAGTTGAGGGAGGGAGGGAATATGGGGATATGTGTATAAAAACAGATGATTGAACTTGGTGTACCCCCCAAAAAAATAATAAATAAAAAATAAATAAATGGAAGCTCAACAACTTTATACATACATATACTTACATATACATATGCATACGTGTGTAACAAATTAGAGGAGTGGTATAAAGGAAATAACACGATGTACATGGCTAATCTTGGTTATCTCTGAAGGCAGAGGCAGTCGAAGGAGACAGGGAGAAGCAATTTTTTTCAACTTTTTCTCCCATAGTCTGTTTTTAATTGAGGTGTAATTTACATGCAATAAAAGGCATACCTTCTAAGTATACAGTTTGACGAATTTTAACAGATGTGTAAACCAATATAATCACAACTCCAATCCAAAAAAATGTTTACCATTTCTTCCCCCCCAGACCGTTTCCTCATGCCTCTTTCAGTCAGCTCCCCAGACCCCAGAGGCAACCGTCATTCTGATTTCCATCGTCTGTTCTAGGACTTTAAGTAGATGGAGTCACATATGTTTGGTTTCTTTCACTCACATGTGTTTAAGATTCATCCATGTGTTGCATATATGAGCAGCTCATGTTTTATTGTTGAGTAATATTTCATGGCTATACCATGGTGTGCTTATACACTCTCCTGTTGATGGGCATTTGTCGTCTCCAGTTTTTTCCTATTACAAAGTCACCATACACATTCTTGTACGGTATATTGTCATTCCTCTTGGGTAAATACCTAGTAATGGATTAGCTGGGATATCATGTAGTTGAATATAGAAATCCATAATAAGTCGCCTAACTACTTTCAAAGTGATCTGTCATTTTACCACCAAGTGCCGGATATTCTACATCCTCTCCAACATTGTTTGACTTTTACTTTCAACCATCTAAGTGGGTATAAGGTGCTATCTCTTTGTCATTTTAATGTATGCTTATCCAATTACTGATGATGCTAAGCTTTTTTTAAATGTGCTATTGGCATTTCATGTACATTCCTTTGTAAAGGGTCTTTCAAAATTGTTTTTACAGATATTTTCACCAAGCTTGCCATTTTTGCCTTTGAACTTTCTGAAGAGCGTCTTTTGAAGAGCAAATGTTTTTCACTTTCATAAAGTCCACTTTATCAATTTTTTCTCTCTTGGAGGCAGTGCTTTTTAACGTCCTTTAAACAAATTTTGCTTACTGGTCAAGAAGATATTCTCCAATGTTTTCTTCTAGAAGCCCTGTAGTTTTCTCTTGTATGTTTAGATGCGTACACATCCTGAATAATTCTTTGTGCATAGTATGAATTAGGGTTGAAAGTTTATGGAGTTTTTTAATATACAGATATCTATGCCAACATTGTTTATTAACAATATTTCCCCTCCCCATTAAATCAATGGTCCCCAATGCTTTTGGCACCAGGGACCATTTTCATGGAAGACAATTTTTCCACAGATCAGGGGTGGAGGGGGTGGGGGGATGCTTCAGGCAGTAATGTACGCTACAGGGAGCAATGCAGAGCTGCAGATGAAGCTTCTCTAGCTAGCCTGCCACTCACCTCCTGCTGTGTGGCCCAGTTCCTAACAGGCCACGGACTGGTACCAGTCTGTGGTGCAGGGGTTGGGGACCCCTGCATTAAATCACACTGTCATTATTGCTGAAAATAAGTTGACTGTATTTGTGTGGATTTATTTTGATCCATCTGTCTACCCTAAAAAAACAACACACGGCTTTGATTACTTTGATAACTTTATAAGTCTTGAAATCAGGTAGATGTATTCCAACTTTCTTCTATTTTTCATAAAATTTTGCCTATTCTAGGTCCTTAGCATTTCCTTAGAATTTTTAGAATCAGCTTCTCAGTTTCTTAAAAAAAAAAACAAAAAGTTGGTGTGATTTTCATTGGGTTTATGTTGAATCTACAGGCCAGTTTAGGAAGCATGAACATCTTAATAGTGGTGAATCTTTCAATGTACTAACATGGCATATCTCTCCATTTATTAGGTCTTCCTTGATTTCATATTTTATAGTAGTCAAAGAACCAGCACATCTGATGTTAAATTTATTCCCATGTATTTTATGTTTTTAATTTAATTTTATGTAAGTGATATTTTTCTCCCATTTTATTTTTCATTGTTTGTTGCTATAATACACAAGTACGACTAATTTCTGCATATTAAACTTTGATCTGCAGAATTGCTAAATTCGCTTATTTGCTCCAGTAGAGTTTTTTCCCATTAGATTTCCTAGGATTTTCAACATATATTACCATGCCATCTAGAAAGAAAGACAGTTTTATTTCTTCCTTTCCAATCTTTCTGTTGTTTTCTTACGTTATTGCACTGGCTAGGATCTCTGGCATAACGTAGACTAGAAATGTTGAGGGTAGATATCCTTGCCTTGTTTCTCAGAGGAAAGTAAGCACTTAATGTTTCACTGTATGATGTATAATGTTTTGTGTAGGATGTTTGCTGTAGGTTGTTCATAGATTCCCTTTATCATACTAACAAAATTCCCTTTCATTTCTAGTTTGTCAATAGATTTTTTTCATGAATGGGTGTTGATTTTCTGCATCTATTGAGATGATCCTGTGGGGTTCTTTTACACTGATGACATGGTGACCAACACTAGTTGATTTTCTAATGTTAAGGAAACTTTGCATTCTTGGAATAAACCACAATTGGCCCTTTTTACATATTGTTAGATTTGATTCCCTGATAACATGTTGATGATTTTTATGTCCTTGTATGAAAGGATATTGGTCTGCAATTTTCTCTTCTTATATTCTTGTCAGGTTTTAGCTCTTTGGATTGTCTTTATTATTTGTTTTTTATTTTGTTGATTTCTGCTTTTGTCTCTTTTATGTTCTTTCTTCTTAGTTTGATTTAAATTTGGTCTTCATTTTCTGGCTTCTTTAGATGGAAACTTAAATAATTGATTTCAAACATTTCTTCATTTCTAATATAAGCTTTAAAGGTACAAGTTTTCCTTTAAGAACTGGCTTAGATATATCTCACATTTTGTTAGGTTATATTTCCTTGGTGATTTTGCTTGAAATATTTGCTTATGTTTCTTGTGATTTCTCCTTCAATTCCTTGGTTATTTACAAGTGCAGTTTCATTTCCAAAAAAGATAGGGGATTTTCTATATATTTAATTTCAATCCTTTGAAATTTACTGAATTTTGTTTTATGGTCCAGAATCTGATCTTAGTGAATATTCTATGTGCACTCAAAGAATATGGAGGGATTTTTCTATGACCGTCAAATAGGTTAATTTGGATGATGTTGTTCAAGCATCCTATATCTTTACTGACTTTTAGTCTGCCTGTTCTGTCAATGACTAAGTTATGGATATTAAAAATCTCAATTTATGACTGTTGATTTGTCTATTTCTCTTTTTAGTTTTATCAATTTTGATTCAGATATTTTTGTTTTCAGTTTACCACTAGTAACTTGCCTTCTTTACAGTTCTATTGTGGTATAATCCATGTACAATGAGCAGGACATATTTAAAGTACACAATTTGATAACTTTTGACATGTGCATATACATGGGAAACCATTACCAAAATCAATATAATGAAGATAGCTATCATCCCAAAAAGTTTCTTCATGTCTTTTTGTAATCCAGGCTTGCCTCACCCTCTCTCCATCTCAAGTTATCTACTGATCTTCTTTCTATCACTCTAAATTAATTTGCATTTTCTAGAATTTGATATGCTTGAGAACAAATACCATGTACTCATTCTGTCTTGATTCTTTCACTCTGGAATATTATTTTAAGATTTGTTGATATTGCTGCATGTACCAGTAGTTTATTCTTTTTTATTACTGACAGTATTCTACTATGTAGATATACCACAATTTATTCACCTGGTAATGGACATTTGGCCTGTTTCTAGGTTTGAGTTATAACACATAAAGCTTTTATGGACTTTTCTTATAAATCTTTGTGTGAATATATTCTTTCATTTCCCTTGTGTAAATACCTAGGTGTAGAATGACTGGTTGCATAATTGGTGTACACTTAGCTTACTAAAAAACTGCCAAATTTTTCCAAAATGATGGTAGCAGCAGTTTATGAGAATTCCAGTTGCTCTACATCTTTGCCAAAAATTAGTTGTTAGTCTTTTAATTTTTAGCCACTGTAGTGTGTGTTGTGATTGTCATGTGGTTCTACTTGCATTTTCCTAATGACCAATGATGTTAAGCATCTTTTCATGTACTTATTTGTCATCCATATATCTTCTTTGATGAAGACTATGTGCAAATTTTTGCCCTTTCTTAAATTAGGTTGTCTTTTTACAAGGAGTAGGAGGAATTTCTATACATTCTTCATAAAAGTCCGTTGTAAGATACATGTTATGCAAATATCTTTTTACAGTCTCTGGCTTGCCTTTTATTTTGAAGAATAAAAGTTTTTAATTTTGGTGATTATTGAATTTTATGTTTAAAACTTGTTCTTTTTCGGAAATATATATAAAATCTTTGCCAAGCCCAAATGCACTAAGATTTTCTCCTAAAAGTTTCGTAGTTTAGCTCTTACGTTTAGGTCTATGATCCATTTCAAGTTAATTTTGGCATACAGTGTGAGCTAAGGGTCAAGATTCATTTTTCTGCATACTGTGATTGTTCCAACACAATTGATTGAAAAAGTCATTTCAACATTAAATTGCTTTGAGCCTTATAGAAAATCAATTGGCCAAATACATGTGCATCTATATCTTCAGTCTCTATTCTGTCCCATTAATCTACACACATATATGTATGTCAATATTACATTTCCCTGATTACTGTAACTTTATAAGTCTTGAAATCAAACTCTGTTCCTCTTTTCAAACTTGTTCTGTTTATTCTAGATCCTGGGTTCCCATATAAATTTTAGAATCTGCTTATACATTTATAGAAAAAGAAGACTTCGAGGATTTAATTGAAATTAATTGAAATCTACACATCAATTTGGAGAGACTTCTTGACACTACTGTATCTTTACCTCCGTGAACAAAGCTTACATCTCCAGTTATTTGTGCTTTCTTCAATGCTCTCAACAAAGCCCTTCAGTTTTCAGGGTACAGCTTACACAATTTTTGTCAAATTTATTCCTATGCATTTCACACTTATTATGCTTTATTTATTTATTTATTTATTTATTTATTTATTTAATTGGCTGTGTTGGGTCTTTGTTGCTGCACGAGGGCTGTCTCTAGTTGTGGTGAATGGTGGCTACTCTTCATTGTGTTATGCAGGCTTCTCAGTGTGGTGGCTTCTCTTGTTGCAGAGCACAGGCTCTAGGCTCACAAGCTTCAGCAGCTGCGGCACACGGGCTCAGCAGTTGTGGCTTGCAGGCTCTAGAGCCCATCTCAGTAGTTGTGGTACACAGGCTTAGTTGCTCCGCGGCATGTGGGATCTTCCCGGACCAGGGATCAAACCCACGTCCCCTGCATTGGTAGGTGGGTTCTTAACCACTGTACCACCAGGGATGTCCCTTATTATACTATTTTTAATATAGTTGCTTTTAAATTTTTCATTCTCTGATTGCTATTGTTGCATATAGTAATGTATAGAATACATACAACTGATTTTTGTATCAATCTTGTATTATGAATAGTGAACTATTTGCTTAGTTCACTTAGATCTAACAGATTTTTTTTGTAAATTCTTTAGAATTTTTTACATAGATGATCATGTCATCTGCAAATAAATTACATTTTATTTACAGTTTGGATGTTTTTTATTTCTTTTTCTTGCATTAATGCAGTTGCTAGCTTCTCCTAATGTTGAATGGAACTGAGGAAAGCAGACATTCTTGCTTTCTTTCTGATCTTAGGTGGAAAGCATTAACTCTTTCAGGTTTAAGTATACTATTTGTTATAGGTTATTCATAGGTGCACTCTATCAGGTTAAGAAGGTCTACTGCTATTTGTAGTTTGCTGTAAGTTTTTATCATGAATGTCATATGCTTTTGCTGCATCAACTGAGGTGAGCAGAGGGGTTTTTGAGTCTGCTAATATGGTGAATTACACTGATCTATTTTTCAAATGTTGAACCAATCTTGCATTTTGGGGCTTAACTCCACTTGGTCATGATTCTTTTTATGTAGTGTTGAATATAATTAGCTAAAACTCAAAATTTTTCATCTATTTTTCTAAGGGACATTGGTCCACCAATTTTTTTTCTTGTAATATCTACATCTCATTTTGGTATCAGAGTAATTCTGGCCTCATAGATTGAGTTGGTTTTTTATATTTCATTCTCTGATTTTCTGGAAGTGTGCAGTATTGGTATCAATTTTTTTTTCTTAAGTATTTCTAGAATTCACTGGTGAAGCCACTGGAACCTAGAGTTTATTTGTGGGAAATTTTTTTAACTACAAATTCAATTTCTTTATAGACATAGAGCTTTTCAGGTCATCTATTTCTTTTGGAATAAACTTTAGTAGTTTGTGTCTTTTGAAGATCTTGTCCATGTTATTGATAATTTATTATCTAACTCACAGTCATAATATTTTGTATTTTATTGTCATGTTTGAAGGCTCTTTAGTGATGTTCCCTTTCTTATTTCTGATATTGGCAATTTGTATTTTTTTTCCTGCTCTGTATGGCTTGGGTTATCAATTTTGTTGATCTTCTCAAGGCACCATATAGTAGTTTCATTGATTATTCTTATTGTTTTTGTTATTTCATTGATTTCTGCTCTTATCTTTATTATTTCCCTTCTTATGTTTACTTTGTGTTTCATTAGTTCTTTTTCTAGTTTCTGAAGTGGAAGCTTAGATCATGGGTCAGCAAACATTTTTCATAAAGAGTCAGATAATAATTATTATAGGCTTTGAGATTCATATGATCTCTGTTGCAACTAATCAGCTCTATTATTGTTGCATGAAAGAAGCCATGGACAATACATAAATGAATGAACACGGCTGTGTTTCAATAAAACTTTGCTTGTAAAAACAGGCAGCATGTTCAATTTTGCCCATCTGCCGTACTTTGACAATTCCCAGTTTACATCTTTCTAACATAGGCACTCAGTGCTATAAATTTCCAAGTACTATTTTAGATGCACCCCACAGATTTTGATTTGTCATATTTTTATTTTTATTGGAAAATGGAGAATATTTTGGTTGTCGACTATGAATCTGGTCTTTACTCCTCTCAATCACCACTAATTCTGTGGGTTCAGAGTGACTCCTTACTGTGATGTTACTAACCGAAAGCAAGATGGCTGTGAAACCTCCACCACTTCTGTTGAAGCTTCTGTACCCTGCTTTCTCTGGGCCCTGCATGTGAGGCAGTGTCAATTTCTAAAATTTTCAAAGACACCCAAACCCCAGACCCCTTTCCAGTTATCTCCCTTTTCCAATTATATCTCCTCTTCCTCTTGAATAAAACAGCTGATCCCTCACACCAACAACCCCCCAGCTCCCATTATCCTGAAACACAACGATTGCAAGTTTATTTATCCCTGAGGATGGATAGATGGGGGAAGGGACTGCATTCATTTAGGTCCCTGAGAAGGGGACATCAAAACAAGAGTAGACATGCAAGAGATTAGATGGAGAAGGGAGCAGGTGAATGGAGTGTCTTCAGATCATGGTGCTGATCTGACATTTCTGAAAGGAGAAAAGGAAGGAAGGAGGACTCAGGAGGACGCAAACTCAGGAGGACTTGGACTGTAGCACAGTTTCAAGAAAGATTCTGCAAGGCCATTGGAAATGCTCAAGCCAAATTCACATGTTGGAGCAGTCCTGCATCTTGCTGAAAGGGGCCTGCCTTAGCGCCTGTGCTATGCTTAGTCATTGGTTGGAAGCAGCCTTCAGGAAGTATGACCTTAGTGTAATACAGTGGTGTATCCCATAAAGACCTCGGAAAGAATTTCCAAATTGTACACAGCATCTGAACTCTATCTCCTGTTAATAAAGGAAGTGGAGGGAGGAGAGCAGACGCCTTTATTCCTTGTTGGTTTAGGGCTGATTCAGTCATCAAGAAGCAGACCTCGCTCCTCTCACCATGAGTCACGGATGGAACCACACACCACCAAACGGTCTTCTGCACACTGACAATATTTGCCCTCCATAGCAATGACACCTGTCAAAACAACATGTAACAGGTATATCTTGCTTGTTCTGAACTGCATGAACCACAGAAAACTATACCTGCTCCAATAAAACAGTCCAATCCTATTATAAAGGCCACTAAATGTACTTCTGGGCACTTTATCAGCAGCATGTGCCAGCCTTGGTGTGTGCCCTTATACACACACCTGACGAATTTCCTGACTGTTGCCCAATGGTAAGAGCCACTGAAGCATTAGAGGATGTGACCCACGCAGGGATGGGTGGGTGTAAATTCTGTGCCTGTGTAGATGGCAACCTAGATTGGGTGATGAGTCTCTGAAGGCAAAGCAGATTCAGCCCAATGGACCTTTGAGTCTGCGCTAAAGGATTAGTGAAGCCAGAGTGGCAGAGACTAAACCAACCAGAACACGGGAGACCTTGCACAACTTCTTCGGGAGCAATTTTTTATAGCAAACCTCGTAGGGTCCCATAGGCAAAATGCCCCATTGGGTAAACTGAGGCAGGGAAGTGAAATCACAACCTAGCACCACACTCTCAACGTCCCCTCCGCTTTGTGTGTAAGCTATTGGGCCACATCGCTTCCTCTTTCAGCAGAGCTGTTATTATCTAGATGTGGCCTGCAATATTCACCAAAGACCTAATAGGTTTTTGTTTCTGCAATAAATGCTGCCTGTTGGTCATTCAGACAGAAACAGCTCAGAAATAGCTTTCAAAGTTTGAAGGCTCTGTAGCCTGTATCCCCAGCTGTGCATCTGCTCCCTGAAGCTGGGCTCTCTGAAGGTGAAGGGCGAGGCGGTACCTGTCCACACAGATAGATCAGCCCAGGGCTCTGACCAGCTCCTGGCAGAGGCCAGAGTGCAGAAATGATTAAATAATTCCCGGGACTATTTATCAATAGTGTCCCTCGGAGGCACTTTACCAAAGCACTCTAACCTGCAAAACTGACAGCATGCTATTTTAAAGACTATTTTTTGTATCTAATTAATCCCTTCAATTACTCATCACATACCCACTGAGGTCCTGCTCTGTGCAAACCCTCTGCTAGGCACGTGGGATACACAGACCAATAAGAGGCTGTTGAAATTGTCCAAAGAGGCAAAGTGGTCCTGGATTAAGGTCATGAAAGCTGAAGGGAAGGGATGTGGGTAAATTCGAGAGATATTTAAGAAGAGTAAGACTGGGCTATCCCTGAGCACCTGCCATAGCCAGGCATACAGTTTGTCTTCAGCAAACTACAGTTTACAGGGCTCATTTCAACATGAAAATATAGGAAATGCAGGGCAACTTGTCCTGAAAGCAGTAAAAGCTGTTCCATTCTTCCTTACTCTCTCCATCTCTCTGGACTGCAGCATCTTTCCTGAGGCTCAGCAAGGCTAGTGAAGGCCTCAAGCCAAAGTTTTGTGTGGGAGGAGACCTGCTTCTTACTGGCATGGGCCTGCCTTAGAGATACTCCCAGGGCAAGTGCAGTCTGTCCCAGGTCCCACTCTGTGACTCAGTGCCACATCCTTGCCCAGGTCCCTTCTGGGAGCAGAGGCTGGCTGGAGTTGCTGGGTCAAGGCAGAGGAGTGACTAAGAACCTGTCCTGGGGATGTGGTGGGAGTGTGGGACCTCCAGCATATCTCCATTGTTCCATTGGACTTCACTTACAAAACACAAGTTCAAAGATAATGTTATTAAGACTGTCAAGTCGGCAACCACAGAATATTACACCCCAAGTGCAAGCTCTTCTGAGGCTTTTGCCTTTTGCAGCTGCATTGGTCACATACCCATGAAGCTAGCTCTGGTGCCAGACACCATGTTAGACTCTATGATACAAGAATGAATCAGGTCCAATTCCCACCCACCCACTGTGATGGGGCAAGGAATTGTGGGATACTCCTGGAACCTAGGGGGCAGTTTGACAGAGGAAGTGAGGTCAACCTGAAGTGTAAACTGTTATTAGTTGCAGAAGGAAAGCGGAGGTAGAGGAGAGGAACCTTCCAGAAGAAGGAACAGCAAGTGCAAAGGTCTAGAGGTGAGGCAAGAGAAAGCTTGGTACATCTGGGGCACTACAGCTGCTTCAGCTCAGAGTAGTCACAATGAAAACTGAGTGCGGAAACTGAGAGGGAGAGGCACATGGGTGAAGGATCATGAAAAAGTTGTTAAGAATGATTTTTTAATTTATCCTGAAGGCAAGGGGAAGCAGCCTAAAGATGTTTTAAGCTAAGACATGATCTAATTTGCATTTGTGCTTCACAAATAATGCTCTGGAGGTTAAACTGGAGCAGGCTAGGTCTAGGAGCAAGACATGCAGCTCGGGGTTGGGTATATGATGCCAGGTGTAGAAATAGTCCAGGTGAGAGAAGTCACGGTAGCCTCTAGCGGTCTGGTAGTGAAAACTGGAAAGGAACCCCATCAATGCCATGCAGGATGATAAGTCCACCCAGGAGAAAGCACAGAGTGTCATGAAGGCCAAGAAGAGGGGTCCCAGGTTGGAAGGCCAGAAAACCATGTCTACCTTGCCTGATGAGAAAAGTCGATGTCTGTGGGGAAATGGGAGCAGGCCAGGGATAAAGGGCTTCACGCAGAGGAAACTGTAGAGGTGTAGAAACAAGGGCAGGTTGTCTTCTGAGGACTAAGCTTCCATATGGCTGGAACAGAGAGTAAAAAGCAAGACTGGCCAGAGATGAGGATGGAGAAATGAGCAGCAGTCAGACACAGTGATTCAAGATCAGTCTTTGTGCCAAAGACAATGGGAAGTCAAAGGTTTAAGCAAAGTGCACTCTGGAAAGGTCACTTTGTCGTAGGGGCAGAAGTTGGATTGGGGTGGGCAAGACCGGAAGCAAGGAGCCCAGCTAGGAAATGGGTACCATAATCCAGGTCAAACATGCCAGTAGCCTGAACTAGGAAAGTGGCAGCGGGATTGGAGAGAGATTAAGAGGGCGACATTGTAAGAGCTGGTGGACAATTGAACATAATAGGTGAGAGAGAGGAGGGGGTCACAGAGGATGCCCACATTTCTGGAGACTGTGTGGGTGGTGTGGAGAGTGGTCCCCTGAGCTCGGAACCATAGGGGGAGGAGCAACACGGGAAGGGAGGAGAGGAAGAGCTCGGTTTCTCCCATGTTCTGCTGGAGCTGCTCATTAGCCATTGGGGTGAGATGCTTGGCAGACATTGGGATGGAAGGATCTGGCACCGGGTAAGGAGTCTGGGCTTGCGTATGGGGTTATTTTCAGCATATCCTTGGTAATTCCTACAATCCTTACCTCTAACAGGGGCGGCAGCAGCCTCTCTGGATAAGAAGCACCATCACTCCTGCTTTCAAGCAAGTACTGGGATCACGTAGCCAAGGGGAGGTTGGAAGGCAAGACTTCGAAAATGCCTTCAGTTGTTTGAGCCTCTGAGTCATCAGCTTTTCTACCATCTTACGTTTATTTTCCCATTCACATCATAAGAAAGTTCAATTTAACTTTAGAGTCAGACACACTGATGCTAAGACCTCAAGTTATATTTCCTAGAAGACTGTGTACTATCTCCTGCTATCTTCTGGGATTCTTCGCCTCTTGGGGACCCCCCTCTTGGCACTTTTCTCATCTTCTATGTACCCCCAAACCCTGATCTTCCAGCCTCTTCTATCTCCCTTCCCCACTAGCCCGCCTGCTCTCTCTTCTGCCTGCCCTGGTAATTCCCATCATATATCTCTGTGACTGATGACTAGGAAGTTAATCAGAGTGCAGTCAGCTGTACCTTTGAATCATGGACTCATTTTGAGTTGTCTTAATTGAACCATCTCCCTGGGAAGGATGAACTGTAGATAACAATCAGGAAGGCTTGTGCAAAGGGTAAAGAGACGAGTCTTCTAAAATGAATATATGTCAAATTCAGATGACAAGAACCTTAGGTTCACCTAAAATCATTCAGTCAGCTCGTCATCATTCAACCGATGTTTACCATGCACCCCACACCCTGTTGGGATCTCCAGGAATTCAGGTTTGTGGCTGTCTCTGCCCTCAAGCTATTTTTCTGCCTTTGCCTGGAGACAGCTGAAGACTATTCAGGAAAGGATGCACCTGAAGGTCAGCTTCCTTTGTGACACCAAAGAAAGAGATGATGGGCTGAGAAAGTGGCCCAGATGTGAAAACTCTCTTAGCATACGTTAGTTTCACCTGCTAGGAAGAAGCAAAGGAGATTGCAGCAGGCACTGGCTAGTTATTTTCCAAACTATTTCTCTTCTTTTGCCAGACAGAACTGTCAGGCTACCTTCCACCCCCCCCCCCCCCCCCCCCGCAGTTGGATGTTTGAGAGTTCTGGCCACTTGGTTCTACTGGTGCCACTATATTCAGGCCAATCCTCCTCCAGTTAGGGTGATGTGACCCACTCAGCACTCTAGCCAGTGTCTCCCTCTCACTGGCAGAAGCAGTGTCCAAGTGAAGCCAAGCTGATCTGCAAATTCCATTCCCAGTTATTTCAAGGAGGAAATGAGCCCGCTCCACTTCCTGGATAAAGGAAAGTTAAAAAGAAGAATCTTCAGGCAGCAGAGCCTTGGCACTTCTTAGCCTCTCTCAAAGTCCTGCTCAGAAGTCTCTGATGATTCAAAATCAGAAAGGACAGAGGCTGAATTCAACTAAAACTAAATTCCAGTCAGTGTCTGCTCTCGGGAAGAATAATTAGCCAAGACAATTAGGCACTATTTATCCTTCTATCGTAAGGAAAAATCATTGGTAACCTTCAGCAAGTCTATGCATCACCATTCGAGATGTCAGTCCCAGAGAATACTAATTTAGTTTGGGCGCCCGCTATGAAATGCAACCCAGCTGATATTCAAACATGCATAAACATCATCATTTGCTAATAGTGGCTAATGGCTCTAATCACAGAATAAAACAAATCAATAATTAACCTTAGCAGTAGAAGTGCAACTAGGATTCAAAAATAATGAATTCGCTAATGGTTCTTGCTGCTATTAGTACATATATATCAAGGTAAATATGCAGAAATGTGCCCATTTCCAAGCAGCTAATCTATTCATAAATGTTCAGATTATGACTCCAATTTGGACAGGAAGGTGGGTAATAAATAATACATCCACCAAGTTTTCTCTAATTTATTAAGAAAACTGTAACCTTACATGTCAAACCATTTATATACCACCCCTACCCTCATTATATACCAGGTCTGTGCCAGAAGCAGATGGTAGAGAACAGTAGAGCAACACTCAAAGAAAAATTAATGCCAATCTTTCTCAAACTCTTTCAAAAAACTGAACAGGAGGGAACACTCCAAAAACTCATTTTACAAAGCTATCATTACCCTGATAACAAAGCTAGATAAGGACATTACAAGAAAAGAAAACTACAAGCCAAATCCCTGATGAATATAGATGCAAAACTTCACAACAAAATACTAGCAAACCAAATTCAACAGCACATTAAAAGGATCATACACCATGATCAAGTGGGATTTATCCCTGGCATGAAAGAATGCTTCAACACATACAAATCAATAAATGTGATACACCATATTAACAGAATAAAAGATAAAAATCATAATCATCTCAACAGATGCAGGAAAAGCATTTTACAAAATTCATTGTCTTTTCATGATAAAAACACTCAACAGACTGGGTATAAAAGAAGCACACTTCAACATAATCAAGGCATATATGGCAAGTCCAGAGCTAACACCATACTCAACAGTGAAGGTTGAAAGCTTTTTCTCTAAGATCAGGAACAAGACAAGGGTGCCCACTCTTACTACTACTGTTCAAAATAGTATTAAAAGTCCTAGCTAGAGTAATCAGGCAAGAAAGAGAAATAAAAGGCATCCAAATAGTAAAGGAAAGATTAAAATCGTCTCTGTTTGCAGATGACATGATCCTATAGACAGAAAATCCTAAAAGACTCCACCAAAAAACTATTAGAACTAATAAATAAATTCAGTAAATTAGCAGAATACAAAATCAACATACAAAATCAGTTGCTTCTACATACTAACAACAATCTGAAAAAGAATTAAAGAAAATAGTATCATTTCCAATACCATCAAAAACAATAAAATACTTTGGAATAAGTTCTCCCAAGAAGGCAAAAGATCTGTACACTGAAAACGATAAAACATTGATGAAAGAAACTGAGTAAAACACAAATAAATGGAAAGATATCCAGTGCTCATGAATTATAAGCATTAAAATTGTTAAAATGTCCATACTACCCAAAGCCATCTATAGACTCAATGCAATTCCTATCAAAATTCCAATGGCATTTTGTACAGAAATAGAAAAAAAAAATCCCAAAATTCACAAAAGACCCTGAATAGCCAAAGCAGTCCTATGAAAGAAGAACAAAGCTGGAGGCATCACACTTCCTGATTTCAAACTATATCTACTACAAGCCCATATTAATCAAAACAGTATGATATTGGCATAAAAACAGACACAGAACAATGGAACAAAATAAAGAGCCCAGAAATAAACTTATGCATGTACAGTCAACTAATATTTGATGAGGGAACCAAGAATACTCAGTGGAGAAAAGATAGTCTCTTCAACAAATGGTGCTGGGAAAACTGGATTTTCAAATGCAAAAGAAGAAAATTGGACCCCTATCTTACATCACTCAAAATATTAACTCAAAAGAAATTAAAAACTTAAATGTAAGACTGAAAACTGTAAAACTTGTGGAAGAAAATATAGGGGGAAAGCTCCTTGACATTGGCCTTGGCAATGATTTTTTTTGGCTGTGACACCAAAGCACAAGCAACAAAAGCAAAAATAAACAAATGCAACCACATCACACTAAAAATCTTCTGCACAACAAAACAAATAATCAACAAAATGAAAAGGCAACCTAGGAAATGGGAGAAAATATTTGCAACCCATGTATCTGATAAGGAGTTAATATCCAAAACTCATACAACTCAATAGGAAAAAAAAAGTAATACAATTTTACATTGGGCAATGGACCTGAATAAACATTTTTTCCAAAGAAGACATACAAATGGCCAACAGGGACATTAAAAGGTCCTCAACGTCACTAATCATCTGAGAAATGCAAAGCAAAACCACAGTGAAGTATCAATCACCTCACACCTGTTAAAATGACTATTCTCAAAAAGACGAGAGGTAACAAGCAGGGCAAGGATGTCGAGAAAAGGAAACCCTTATGCATTGTTGGCAGGAATATAAATTGCCACAACCACTACAGAAAACAGAATGAAAACTGCTCAAAAAATTTAAAATAGATCCATTGTATGATCTGGCAATTCCACTGCTGAGTATAGAGCTGAAGTAAATAAAGTCACTATCTCAAATAAATACCTGCACCGCGTGTTCACCGTAGCATTATACACAATAGCCAGGACATATAGACAACCTAAGTGCCCACTGATGTATGACTGAATAAAGAAAATGTAGTCTCTCTTTCTCTGTGTGTGTACAATTCAATATTATTCAATCATAAAAAAGTAGGAAATTCTACCATTTGCAACGACATGGATGGACCCTGAGGGCATCGAGATAAGTGAAATAAGTCAGACAAAGAAAGATAAATACTGGATGATCTCACTTGCATGTGGAATCTTAAAAAACCAAACTCATAAAAACAGAAAATAGCCTGGTGGTTGCCAGAGGCTGGGAGGTGGGGAAAATGGGAAAATATTGGTCAAAGGGTACAAATTTCCGTTTATAATATGAGTAAGTTCTAGGAATCTCACGTAAAGCATGATAACTATAGATAACAATAGTGTATTGTATACTTGAAAGTTGCTAAGAAAGTAGCAATGTTCTCACCATAAAAATACAAACAAACGAACAAAAACGGTTACTATGTGAAGTGATGGATGTGTTAATAAACCTTTTTGTGGTAATCATTTTGCAAAGTATGCACATATCAAATCATCACATTGTACACCTTAAACTTGCATTATGTTACATGTCAAATACATCTCAATAAAGCTAGGGGTAAAAACTGGTTAGAACGAAATCCTGGAGAACCTAGAATGAAAATATGAGAATTTATTGTATTTGGAAAACATGAAGTGCCTTTGCCTATTTAGATCTTAGGAAAAGGTATGACATTATCAATCTGTGTTAGAGTGGTCAGTCAGTAGAGATGAGAAAGGATTCACTAGGAGCAGTTCTGGAGTCAGGGAGTCTAGAGCCATAGCTCTAACAGAAGCAGTGGGGATGGGAAGGAGGGGACAGGTTAGGGGATATTTAGGAAGTGATGCCATAGGACTTGGTGACTCATTGGTTATAGGAAGTAAGAAAGGGGAGAGACTCAGATGAGCCTATGTACATGACAGCTATACCAGGTCACCATAACCGACATTCAATGTCATCATAATGGAAGAATACTGTAATGACATCTTGACAGACAGGTACCATCTATCATGGTGACACACAAGTATACCAATTATTATGTCAGGGACACAATGCTATAGTGACAGATAGGACATCTTTTGCATTGTCTTTAGAGACAACCTACTATGGCATGACCATGGCATACATTTATCGTGCCTTCATCACATAGAGATACAATGGATCAACATGAGAGAGAGAAATGGGCTGTTGTATGCAAACAACATCTTAGCAACTAGAAGACACATAAAAGTGGTGTGACAAACTTACTGTGCTATTGGTATAAGTGAGCTTGATAGCTTCCACTCTCGATGAGAGTGTACATAGTTATAAAGCTAATTGATGATTTTGAACGATGGAGAAATTTTGCATTTTGCTCAAACACTCCTTATAATAAATGCTGAGAACTCTTTACTCAGATTAGAAGTCCCTGTGATGATTGGTGTTACCATATCATCTGGTGCCACCTCTCCACAGAGGTAGCAGCCAGAAGGGAAACTAAGCTTCTCTAGAATGGACACCAAGCCAAGCGTTTTTCACTACTTTATTTACTCCTTTTGTTTTTTAGATATTATAGGGCATTTACTATGTCTCAAGCACCATTTTAAGTGCTTTTAAATTCTAACTTGCTCCTTATAACAATCCTATGAAGCAGGAATATTATTTCCATTTTACTGATGAAGAAAATGAGGCATGAAGAGGCCACTGAAGCTAGTGGGTGGTGAAACTGAGATTCAAACCCAAGCAGCTGGTCCAGGCTCTTTTTTTTTTTAATCCCAGGACCCAAGATCTTAACCTCTATGTGAGTGCTGCCTCTGCATCTGTTAGGATGCTTTTAGTTGTAAGTAATAGGACTCATCTCAAACTGGCTTAAACATTAAAAGGGATTTGTTGGCCCCCACAACTGAATTAGGTGTGGTTTCAGGCAAAATTTGATTCAAAGGCTCAAGGGATGTGATCAGAACCTGAGTTCTAACTCAAATTCTCAGCTGAAGTTTTTGGCCTTGGATCAATCCTCAGCAGGCTCTCCCTGAACGTTACCAGATGGCTACTTGCACTCCCTGGATGTGCTTCCAGGTTCTAATCCAGAGGAAGAGAGAGGTCCACATACCTGATATCTCATACAAAAGTCTTTGGGTTGCTCCTGATGACCTTTGGTAACCTGAATTAGGTCATGGAACCCTCACCAAATTAATCACTGTGACTAGCTGCTGGGAGGATGGTGTGGTGTCAATTGGGTTCACTGATCCAGTTAATCAGGGCCACAATTATAGCTGGAGATAGACGCAACCCCTTCTAAACTACACCCATCGAAGATTTCCTTTTGGAAGAAGAAATGAGGGGACTCAATCCTGAGGAGGAAACCAATAAGTGTCATTATACCATCTTATCCCCACCACCTAGATTAGCACGTAGCACAGAGTAAGTATTCAGGGAATGTTTGCTCTTTGGATGGGTGGGCTGGCTGGCTGGTTGGCTGGATGGATGATGGATAGATACACTGAAGGATGGAAAACTCATGATTAAGACAGAAAAGCTACACTGGTACATTTTCCAACCTTCACAAACTCCAAATTAGTTACCAGGAAGAGTTACATTGGATCATTGGACCAGAGGGTGGATGGGCTGACTGAGACATGTTTTTCTCCCAGATGTTACAACTTTGTCCAGTGTCTCTTCAGTGATTATGATTAGGCTACTGATTTAGGTGACCATTTTGAGTCTTGAACTTGAGATAGAAAGATTTGTTTACATCTCTTTGGGGTTCTTAGTGAGTCTAACTCTTCTGGGATTCATGGATTATAATAAAAGTCTCAACTGTCTCTACCCTTAAGCAACCCCCATCCTTGAGTACATCCTATGGGGAAATTATTGCATTCCCACCTCTACTTGAAAATCTCCTGGATCTGGTTTAAGTGTGTTTAAAATGATTCATTCTGGAACACTTGGCATGTCATTGAGGAAGGAAAACATACTGCTCACTAAAGGAAAATGTTGGATTTCCTCATTTCCAGAAAGGAATATGAAAGATCAGGACTCACTCCATCCTAGTCCCCTTAAAATGAATCAGCCCACCTGTGCAAATTGAGCCTAGAAATAACTAAAGTCCCTTCAGGTGTGGGCACTGAAGTGGCCCTGCTTCCTTGATATCCTTCTCCCACGCCTCAGCCCAACAAGGCAGTGCACCTTGACTCTCATGGTTTCCTTGGAGCTAACTGATGGATGACACATTTAGACTCAATTGTCAACTTTGGCTCCAACACCTCCATAAGAGGTGGCTTACCATATTGACACTTCCACTCCCACCCCAGGCCCAGCGGGACCTGAGGTCTGGTCTATGTTAATAGCTAGTCCCTGCCTCTTGTCAGGAGAGGCCAATTAGACGGGGAGAAAGATCCTTAGGACCATAGAAAGCCCTTGTAGATTGTACTGTCAAAGACCTAATAGTACCACTGAGAAAGAAAAGAGGCAAAAGGGAAAAGAACTGGCCCAGAGCCATGCTGGGATAAAAACCAAGACCAGAACTGAAGCCTCCCAATCCCCCAGAGCCAGGGTTTGTCACAGCACTACACTGGCTTTACAGACCTGGTTTTGCACAATAGCCATCACATTCCTCACACTGTATACTTCTGGAAGAACCACATGTGTCTGGGTATATATCTGTGTGTGTACACACACATACAGGAGAAAGGCATAATGAAAAGTCAAGACATGAGGACTTCCAAGGGACTTGTACGGGGGCACAGCACCCACATCCCATCAGCATCGCAATTTCCCACCCGCTCAGAGAGACCATTCACTGGAAGAACTGAAAATACGACAGCCCACTTTTGTGACAGGGACACAAAGCTATTCCTATTGAAAAAACTAAGAAATTCAAAGAGGGAGAGGGGTGGGGGAGGGATGTATTGGGAGTTTGGGATAAGCAGGTGCAAACTACTATATGTAGGAAGGATAAACAACAAGGTCGTACTGTATAGCACAGGGAATTATATTTAATACTCTATAATAAATCATAATGGAAAAGAATATGAAAAACAATATATATACACATATATATACAACTGAATCACTTTGCTGTACAGCAGAAATTAACACAACATTGTAAATTAACCATACTTCAAGAAAATAATTTTTTTAAGAAAATAAATTCACACTCAAAATTCAGATTCCTAAAGTCCTGTCCCCTCTTCCTGCAGACTGTGCCTCCTTGTCTCCCCAGCAGTACTCCAGTGGTCAGGCAAGGAAGGACCAGTGGGTAATGGCTAGGGAGATAAGGTGAAAATCTGCCATGCCCTTTTCTCCAGTGTCTCTGCACTTATGTAAAATCCATTTCATTAAATTTAAAGCCCAAGACACTTGTAACTATATTGAAAAATCAAAGTCACTTAGGAACCTAGAAAATGGAAATGGCTAGAATCTAGTTTGGAGAAAGGTACAAGGATGGAAAATGGTCTCCAAAGCTAAGGTGATTACCAGTTTTTCCTGGTTGCTCCAGGAACTGGAAATGGAGATGCAAATCTTTCTAGAGTCATCATAATTTCCAGAGGCCACCTGCCCACCATGAAGTGGGAAGAACAAGTGTCGAGGGCTAACTGGACAGGGACAACCAGCCACAGCTCCGTCTCAGGACGTGCTTCTCCCTGGACAAGGATTCACAGTGCCCTGCACGCAATTCCTTCCCTACGATTGACTGTAAGTTCCTCAAGACTAGGGATGGCTCTCTCTGCCCACCTCAGGCTCTGCAGAAGCTTTACCTAGTGTTCAGGACACATCGCTGACCTTACTTGCTCCATTCCCAGCCACACTTCCTCCTCCTTCCCATGAACCCAGGGATTTTGCTTGTGACACCTAAGTCCTGCTGGGATATAACTTTGCTGTGAGTATGTACATCTTATCTCGCCTTCCATCTAAACCCCTAAAAGGTAGACTACCCGTCCTTATTACCCGCTTACTTCCTACTGCAGCGCTAGCGCAAAGAACACCCAAGCAAATGAATGAACAAGTGAAGCTTTTGTCTAAATCGAGGCTCTACTTTATATGGGCAGCAGTCTTGTCAGAGCACCTCCGAGTATCTTTCATAAAGTAGTTATCCAGTGAACATCTGCCTATTGAAATGTTGGTTCAGCCCTTTCTTTGAGAAACTGACAAGAAGGATCAGTGAGCTCCCTTGCTCAGAGGCACATCGTCTGTCTGTGAGAATCCAGGGCAGGGCTGAGCAAAGCCAGTTAGAAGCTCCTTGTCTATAGGAGTTACAGTGTGTTTTTCCAAATGCAAGGAAGGGAAGCAGTAATGTCTGGTCAATTCTAAAGTAACATCAGGCAATTAAACTCAGGGGACCTAGTGTAAGGTCAGAAGTCAGCAAAGCCAAATTTCCAAACAACGTTGGAATACGTTTGAAGAAGCAATGCTTAAAATCTCCCAAGATGAAAAGAGCTGAAGAATGATGCTTTAGGAACTCAGATTTAACTCAGCAAGTGACAGTTCAGCAAGATGAGATGTGAGCTGGGCAGTGAGACAAGGGGATGAGCTCATCCTCGGGCCACCCACAATCTGACCCAACCTGCTACAGGCAAGCAAGGTGCAGGCTCAGACTGGCTTTTTAAAAGGTGGAGAAAAATGGATGTGATTCGGCTGACCCCAGGGTCCAGAGCAAAGGCTTACTTGGACATCTAATGGGGCTGGTTCAGGATAAGACATGGTTTTGAGATGAGGGGGAGGAAGCCGAAGAGGAAGGATAGAAATGCAATTTGTAAAATCTTTGTATTGTGATAAAAATCCAATACAGTTGGACTGAGTGAGGGCTTGAAATTCCATCAGTTCTATGAACCATCCCCAGAGTGCAGGGAAGGGTCTGGGTTTTACCATGTCAAAAAGTCAGCAATAAAAGAACTGTCCTGCAGTCCAGGCAGAACCAAGCTGACATTTCAGCCCAAGATGCATTCCTCTTAAGGGCCAGGATTTTAAAGAATGTGCTTTTCAGCCACTCCCAGGAGCTCACACAGGCAAAGCTGAGGCAGAAGGAGCCCTGTGCGCAGTGAGACGTGTTTTTCTCATTACCCTTAGATGCCTTTCAAGCCTTGCTCACCAACTCCTCCCTCCTGGCATTTTTCCCAGGCAGGGGTGGGGGCTAGGCTGGAGGGCTGTCGGGGGGCGGGGAACATACTTTGGAAGGAAGGTGAAAGGAAGTGTTTTTCAGGCCTAGCTATCCTGAGGACTCACTGAATATCATCTGGTCAGGTTTATGATGAGTATGTACGTTAAGGCGAGGGTGCTCTCCTGCGGCAGAAATCCACAGACCCACCCTCTGATGTGTAAAAACCTCGTCTGCATGTCGCTTACAGTGACCTGGCAAGCATGCGTGCATTCATTCATTCGTTTACCAAATTCATTTACCAAATAGTTCTCAAAAAATTTCTCTTTACCCAAATACACACAAAGGAAATAGTGTCAGTCCTAAAGCCACATCTCAAACAATTCCAGAGCAACCATTTGTGATGTTTTTCTGCTCATAGGCTGCAATGCTTTGCTAAACTCTGCTATAATCTCTTCCTGGAGTAAAAGAAGGGGATTGGGCACTTGGAAGACGGTGGATGACCAAGGCCATATTTTAGTGTTCTCAGCCAATCAATCAATACATAGAAACTGAACATTGCCTATGGGTCTACTAATCAGAATATATTTCTGGTTAAACTGGAAACATGGGTTTGGGATATGAGATTTACTTTACAGACAAGTTTATGGTATGTCCCAATGCAGAATACTGGTCATCAAAAAGCCAAAATCATTTCAAACCTTCTGGGCACAACAGAATCTTCAGAATCAGTTTATTGGTGAACATTTATTTTTACTGCTCAGTTAAAACTGAACTTTTGCATTATAACAATAGGGGTCCATTTTATCTTGAGCGTTACAATATTCAGCCACGGAGATGAAAAAAAATCTCCAGGTAATTTGACAATGATTTCTGCATAGATACCAAAATTACATACAAAAGTAAAGTCTAAGAAAGCATTGCAGCTAGCCAGAATGTCTTAGAAGCCCTTAATCTACTTAGCAGAAGTCCTCACTAAGGACAGTGTCCAAAGTGTATGCATTTTTCCAGTCTCTAAGTTATTTCATAAATATCATTTGTATTTCATAGAGTAACAGCAGCTGATATCAATGCAGTAAGTCTTTGCCACTCAAAGTTATATGGCTTTTGAGGCAGACACTATACATTTTTTTTTGACTTTGGTAAGTGAATTTTGGATACCAAAACACACAAACCATGCTAAAGAGCACATGCATTCACTCACATATAACAAAAAAATCAGTTCTTCATGAGAACTCGAAGAGCAGAAATTTTTAGTATTAGAAAGGATATCCAATGCCCCTTGTTTTCAGACAAGCCCTCACCCAAATCAGGCATCCGTTTTGTTTTCTAAAGTACTATGTGAAGATATTAAGAAGTATTATATGAGAAATTAATGTGTTAAGATATTAAAACGTCTTCTGCCACAGAAAGGTTCAGTAGCCAACTAACTCAGGAAAAATTGTGGATGAAACCAAACCATATAAGTTGGCATTTTGTCTGTTGTTTGTTTATTTGTTTTTACTACTGATCTTGAAGGAGCTTTTAAGACACAAATGCACACCATGAATTTCAAGGTGGGAATGGAGTATGAACAATTTCTAGATTTAATTAATGACAGAACCCTTTTTAAGGGATACCAGTCTTCTACAGGAAATACTTCTATAGAGGACAATTATCTCTGTCTTTGTCGTAAATATTTTAAGAATCATCTTGGCCCTGAGGAATTTTCTTTGACCCACCCATGGAAAGATGAACCCTCCTTTGTGCCCCCACTGTACTCTGAATAAAGTACACTGAGTCCCAAATACTCTTCTATCTTACATACATCTTATATATTTATATGCCAAATTACACATTATTCATCTGTGCCTAGTCCATGGTCACCATGCTAATCTTAGTAAAATCTTTGAATGAATGAA
This sequence comes from Hippopotamus amphibius kiboko, assembly GCF_030028045.1. NCBI lineage: Eukaryota > Metazoa > Chordata > Mammalia > Artiodactyla > Hippopotamidae > Hippopotamus > Hippopotamus amphibius. The sequence goes on along the minus strand of NC_080192.1, from coordinate 131,129,202 downwards.
TGAATGAATGAACATTACTATTAAAAAATAATCCAAGGCAAAAGACCTGTATGCAGAAAACTATAAGACACTGATGAAGGAAATCAAAGATGATACAAACAGATGGAGGGACATACCATGTTCTTGGACTGGAAGAATCAACATAGTGAAAATGACTATACTACCCAAAGCAATGTACAGATTCAACACAATCCCGATCAAATTACCAATGGCATTTTTCACAGAACTAGAACAAGAAATCTTACAATTTGTATGGAAATGCAAAAGACCCCAAATAGCCAAAGAAATCTTGAGAAGGAAAAATGGAGTTGGGGGAATTAGGCTTCCTGACTTCAAACTATACTACAAGTCCACAGTAATCAAGACAGTATGGTACTGGCACAAAAATAGAAAGGAAGATCAATGGAACAGAATAGAGAACCCAGAGGTAAACCCAAGCACATATGGGCAGCTTATCTTTGACAAAGGAGGCAAGAATATACAATGGAAAAAAGCCTCTTCAATAAGTGTGCTGGGAACATTGGACAGCAACATGCAAAAGAATAAAATTAGAACACTTCCTAACACCATACACAAAAAGAAACTCCAAATGGATTAAAGACCTACATGTAAGGCCAGACACTAGAAAACTCCTAGAGGAAAACATAGGCAGAACACTCTGTGACATCCATCAAAGCAAGATCCTTTTTGCCCCGCCTCCTAGAATAATGGAAATAAAATCAAGAATAAACACATGGGACTTCATGAAACTTAAAAGCTTTTCCACAGTGAAAGAAACCATAAACAAGACAAGAAGACAACCCTCAGAATGGGAGAAAATACTTGCCAACGAAGCAACGGACAAAGGATTTATCTCCAAAATATACAAGCAGCTCGTGCAGCTTAATACCAAAAAAGCAAATAACCCAATCCACAAATGGGTGGAAGACCTAAACAGACAGTTCTCCAAAGAAGACATACAGATGACCAACAAATACATGAAAAGATGCTCAACATCACTCATCATCAGAGAAATGCAAGTCAAAGCCACAATGAGGTATCACCTCACACTGGTCACAATGACCATCATCAAAAAACCTAGAAACAATAAATGTTGGAGAGGGTGAACTCTCCTGCACTGTTGGTGGGAATGTAAGTTAGTACAGCCATTATGGAAAACAGTTGGGAGGTTCCTTAAAAAACTACAAATAGAACTACCATATGACCCAGTAATCCCACTGCTGGGCATATACCCAGAGAAAACCATAATCCAAAAAGAAACATGTACCACAATGTTCATTGCAGCACTATTTACAATAGCCAGGACAAGGAAGCAACCTAAATGCCCATCAACAGACGAATGGATAAAGAAGATGTGACACATATATACAATGGAATATTACACAGCCATAAAAAGGAATGAAATGGAGCTATATGTAATGAGGTGGATAGACCTAGAGTCTGTCATACAGAGTGAAGTAAGCCAAAAAGAGAAAAACAAATACTGTATGCTGACTCATATATACAGAATCTAAAAAAAAAAAAAGGTACTGATAAACCCAGTGACAGGGCAAGAATAAGGATGCAGATGCAGAGAATGGACTTGAGAACACGGGGTTGGGGGGGGAGGGGGGTGAAGGGGAACCTGGGACAAAGTGAGAGAGTAGCACAGACATATGTACAGTACCAACTGTAAAATAGATAGCTAGTGGGAAGTTGCTGTATAACAAAGGGAGATCAACTCGATGATGGGTGATGCCTTAGAGGGCCAGGACAGGGAGAGTGGGAAGGAGTAGCGGAAGGGAGGGGATATGGGGGTATATGTATTAATACAGCTGATTCACTTTGGTGTACCTCAAAAGCTGGTAAAGAGTGTAAAGCAATTACATTCCAATAAAGAGCTTTAAAAAAAAAACCCACTTTACGGAAGTTTCAGGTGTGTCAGTGTCTCCATTTGGGTAACCTCGTCTGCTACATGGTCACACTGACCAATTCATTTGCCACATGAATTGTCATGTGACTCAGCAGCCGGTACACTTAGGTGCTCTGAACTAGTCTTTGCCGGGTTCTGTGCAGCCCAGTAAGCTTCCTCCTGGTGGTACCCCAAGCCTTCTGTGGACTGGCACCTCACCTCATGGTCCAACTTTCCACTGTTTCCTGTCACACAGCTTCCACCTCAGTCAAACAGCAAAACTCCATCATCTCTAAACCTGGCTGACCTAGTCTGTCCCATCCTCTGCATCCTCAGTCTTTTGACAAATGTTTAGCCAAAGTCTACTGAGGCCTGGGCATTGCCCTAGGCACTGAGTTACAAAGACGAATACATGTGGTTGCTGCTCTCAAAGGGGTCACAATAGATACATAAACAGCAACACGCTGTGACAGAGCCCAGTACAAGATACTATGATAGACAGAAAGGGTATTTGCTAAGGCTTCAGAAGCAGGAGCTAATGAAGCTGGCGCATTCCTTGAACTGCATATTACCGATGGGTGCAGTCACTGGTCCTCGAGGGTAAGAATCTACGTTCCACCCTCTCTTCTACTTCTCATTTCCACAGAATAAACTCACAGGGAGTAACCATGTACGATACGATATCAGGCATCCTCACTCATGCCTTGCATTAGATGCGTTGTATACCTGAGACCGTCCTACAAATAAAGGCTGAGATTAGGGAGGAAGGAAGTAGGAAGCAGCTTACCAGGCAGCCCTCATAGCTTTGGTGGCAGCATCTTACAATTACCGGGGAACGAGGTGGAGATTATGGCATTGTCAAAGCCCACACGTGAGCATCCTGGTCTGTTGTTCTGGTGGCAAGTTTACTCACTGCAAACCTTAGTCTTTCAGTCAACAAATCACTTAAGGACCATTTGAGAAAAAAATGAGTCCTGGGTTCTTACCTTCTGGTAAGATCAAGGGAGCACCAGCTCTAGAACTTGTAAATGGGTGTCAGGGTTAGGGAAGAGAACACCAGATCAGTCGTGCAGTTCTCCAGCATAGAAAAGCTCATCATCACTGCTCTCAATGTCAGGGAGGGAGGCATAGAGAACCACAGACAGCAGCAACCCTAAGTCAGAGAAACGTTCAGAAGAGCCTGTCTTGTGAAGACAGTTTAGGAACATTGCAGCCAGCGCATTCAGCTTATATTTTCATTTTACTATATGGACAAATGTCTACTTAAGCCTTAAAGAGCTCTTTCAGTGAGTATAAAATTACAATTCTAAGTTATAAAGCAATGTGGTCATAGTTTAATTGGCAGTACTTTTTTCCTCCGAGGTACATAAAATAATGGTGCATCTTAAAATCAATAGTGTCTTAGATGCTTTGAAATACAGAGGCTCCTTGTTTATCCAGTTAACCCACTGAATCCTAACTGTAATTAAGTTTTCTCTTTATGTATCGCTCCAGTTGAGTTGAAAGCTTCTCCAGTCCATTAGCTACCCACCTGAGCTCTGGAAAATATGTCAGTGTTCTTTGTGTTCTCTGGAAGAGAACAGCAAAATGTGAAAAACTTTAATATTTAATACTGGCCTGTTATCCTCATTTCTGGTTTCAGGAATTAGATGGGGATGACTTCATTGCTCTGCAGGCAACTGCATTGATGGAATGGGCCTCACTCTGTGCAACAGATGTGCTCCTGGAGAAGATGTGCTTAATTTAGATTTTTTTTAAATTCAATTGTGCTCCCACAGAAAAACAGTTTGCTTAAGACATCTTTCATACACATACAAACACACACACACACACACACACACACACACACACACACACACACAGTTTCACTTGAGAATCCTTTGAACAAGGATCACAAGACTAGTTAGGAGCAGAGTCCAGGTCTGCACGCCAAGTTTCCTGACCCTGGTGGCCACGCGCACCCTTTTGAATGATAATTATCTCTTTAGGTTTACAAACCCAGGAAAATGGAAAACTCTTTCCACATTACCTCTTAAACATGGGGCAACATGGTGTTACTAACAAGTATGTAATTCATATATCTACAAGCCTTTGCTATAGGCTTTTGTGTCAAAAAATAGGAAAGTTAAAAGCCAGTTGCTCAGCCTTGAGGAAGGGATTGCAATTGATGGGATTTTCAAAATGAGAAAATGGTCCAGGTCCAAGGAAATGGTGTTCAGTCACAATATCCTGAGTGTTCACTGAAGGGATATTCTCCTCCTGTCATTCTGAAAATCTTAATGGGTTTGAATTGATTCTCTGAGCCATGCCGCTGAAAAAAGAAGGGAAGCGTCATGCTTTCGTATTTCCAGTCATGCTTTCGGGGGCACCTTTTGGGGCACCAAAAGGCACCTCAGAACTTCAAGGTTCGAATGTGTTTTCATCAAGAAAAAGGAATCATTGGACAAGTCTTCCCAAGAATCTATCATGTTCCCTGAATTTCCCTGGGTCCCTCCCCCTGTCCTCATTCTCAGTTGACCATGGGGACGTGGGGTCAGCCCTAAGGATAGGGGAGAGCCACCTAAGCAGCTTTACGTTCCAAGGGGCCCAGGTTGTCGTTGCCATGGGACAAATGTGTCTGAGACCATCACACTGCAGTCTATACCATGGTGGGGAGATGGAGTCAGACTGGTGGAGAGATGTGCCCAGAGGCTGGCAGGGGTAATAGTGCCTCTAGTGCCCTCTGCAGAAGTGAAGACCTCCTTCCAGCAGCTTAGACTAGCACCTGGAGGTTATGGGAGCGATGTCACCATCACCCTGAGAACTTTCTGCACCTTGGTGGTTACCACCTGGGCACTCTCACTTTCCTACACAAGTTGCCATCATTCTGGAGGCCTCTGAGAGCCACTGGGTCTCTCTGTTCAATCCCGGTATGAACAAGAAACAAGGGATAGAGAAGCAGGTAGGGAAGGGTCCTGCTGTACAGGATGAGGCACTGCATCTCTGAGAACTTACAACAGCCCTGTGGGAGATACACAATGGTGTCATGACCTATTCTGAGTTGAAGCCAATGGGCCATCAGTTAAATTATGTACCTCAATACAAAACCGGAGGATGACACTCTTCTTGTACATCCTACCTACATCTCCAAGAGCCTCCCTTCCTTCCCCTATGCAGGTTTTTGTCTAAACAACTACAAGGATCTCAGTGCAGGGAGGAAAATATGCCTTAAAGGAGTGGAGAAATGCTAGTGACGTGGTGGGGTAGGGGCCATGTGTGTGGGGGTGGGGGGGGTGTGGAAAGCAGTGAGGCATTCTGCCAAGGATTGGAGACCATGAGCTCGAGTTCCCACCAATTAAAAAAGATGTCACCTTCCCATCTGCCCTGGAACAGGAGTTCAGCCCACACAGCTGAGCAGTGCTGCCCCAGCTCCACCTTCCCAAAAAGAAAGGGGAAAATACTAAGCACTAAGGTATCTAACCCCGACCCTCCCCCACCTTTCTGGACACAGCTGTCTAGGCCTCTCAAGTCCATGGCCTCTTTTCTCACCTCTGATGAACCCCAGAGAAGTGCATTGTTTAAGCTACTCAAGTTTCAGAATAGACTATCCCGGCTGAGAGCTCAGCTCTGGACTTGCCCTTGAACTACACAGATCTCTAAGCCAGAGACATCCCTTGTCAGTGCTGGCAGATAAGAAAGTATGGATCATCTCTCATATTTCTGATTTATAGGTTGCCCAGGGAGTGTCCCAAAGCTGGAAGGCTGAGTTCTATTAATTGGTTCGTTGGTCTGAGGCCAAACTATCAGGCAACGCTTCCTGCTAATATGTTGGATTCTCCAACAAAGAATTACTTATTCATGATGTTATTTAGACCTAAATACTATTCAAGTTTTTTCATTCCCTTACTTCCCCTAATAATCTAACATTGGAATTATACATCTGATTCCCAATTATAAGCTAAGACTTACCTCCAGGGTCCTGATATTGTCTTAGAAAATGCAGAGTTGAACCCAAAACAAAGCCAATAAAGAAGGCATCTAAAATTCCTCGGCACCAGCATGCAGTTTGAGTCTTATTTAAAACAGCTATTCATTTTAATGACTGTTCAAGTTTATTTTCATAAAAATGTGTTTTACATAAGCCCCAAAGTTTCTCATACAATTAATTCCCTTCACAAAGAAACTGTTTCAAACCCAAAATGGTCATGCTGGTCTCCATGACCATGAAGCTTGTTTCTTTCAAGTTGCAGTTGCCTTTTTAACATTGTAATTAAGCTTAGGGGGAAAAATCATAATGCAAACCAAATAAATCCTGCCCTTCATACAATTACGTATGGTATGTGGTGAGAAAAAAAATGATCTAGGTTTTGTTCATCTTGAAATACACTTGGCAGCCACTTCACTTATTAAGCTCCTTTCTCTTTCTGAGAACAAGAAAGTCATGAAGTCCAAGCTGAAAGGGCAGAATGCTGGCACCTCGGGAGGGGACATCCCGCAGGAGAGCCCGGCGCGCACAGGCTCAGAACGCTGCTATGATCTGGCTTCCTTGGGATCAGAAGTTTGTCTTTAAGTCTGTCTCTCTGGGTCTTGCTTTTCTGATTGTTTCTGCCCCAGGTAGAACCTAATTTTTACATGATGAGGCAAGGGCTCACAAACCCTCACGCTCCTACAGGACCCAGGGGCCTCACTGCACACCAGCCTACCTGTCCCAGTCTCCTCTTCTCTTCCCACCCCTTCCCCTCCCCAATCACATAGGACTTAGCCTGTGATCCTGTCCCAGGGGAACCTCACAGCTCTCTCTCCCCCAGGGGCGTGCATTCCACAGCCATGAGCTTCCTCTGCATGGACCTTGATCAGATCCCATCATGAGTAAGTGACTCCCTGGCTTCTTCTCTCCCTGTGTTCACAGGCCTTGGAGCACAGCCGGGGAGGCCACAGAATGGGGCAACCCCTCCGCTCTACCCACGCCTCCACCCTCACTCCCACGGCTGATGATCAGGACTTCTACCCTGGACTAGTCCAAAGCTCCGTGACATTCCTACTGTCCCCAAGCTCTGCGCCCTCCAAGCCAGAGAGCGACTGTTCTCAAATGCCCATTGAATCAGGTCACACCTCCTGCTTGGCAACTTTTTTTTTTTTTTTTGCTTTTTTTACATTTCATTTTATACGGGAGCATAGTTTATTAACAATGTTGTGTTAGTTTCAGGTGTACAGCAAAGTGATTCAGTTATACATATACATGTATCTATTCTCTTTCAAATTCTTTCCCATTTAGGTGATTACATGGTATTGAGCAGCACTCCCTGTGCTATACAGTAGATCCTTATTGGTTATCTATCTTAAATATCTACTCAGGAACTTTTGTCAAATTGTTGATCAAAGTGTGGACAGACCCTCACACTGACTTTGAGGCGTCTGGAGCCCACCTCTTCTTCAATGTTGGTTTTTCCAGCATCTTTCTTCCCAGATAGTATATAGGACACACTGGACTACTCGCTGATCCCTGCAAACATCCATCCTTTGATCACCTGCCCCTGTGCCTTTGTTGATGGCTATTCCTTCTACTTGGAAGGCCAAGGCACTATCTGTTTGTATCTTATGCTCTATTCAAGGCTTGGCTCAAATACCACCTCCTCCCCTTAACAGAAAGTTTCTTCTTCTCCACTTGAACCCCATAAAACCCTAGGGTAGCTCACTTAGAGCTCTTTGTTTCAACAATGAGCAACAAACACCCCAGACCCCATCACGCATGTCAGCTGTCTATGAGGATGCCTTAGTCAGCATCCAACCTGAATCCTCCTGGAGGGCTGAAGCCACAACCGATTAATCTTTCTATTGCTCCTGCCTGGGAAAGTGGCTTGCATTGAATAGGCATTAAATACATATTTCTTGACAGAATAACTGAATGAAACACTTCCCTAGAGTTTTATATTATAAACAAGAAGCTTAGAGAAGGAAGGAGAGAAGTAAATTTGCTTAATTTGTTCTGGATTCCGTTTGGCACTTCATCACATCAAAGTAGGTAGCAATGCTTTAAGTCTCAGATTAAATGTCACTTCCCACGTGAAGTGAGGCCTTCCCTTGTCCCTATACTGGGCTAGGTTCCTCTTGTGTGCATTGTCTCTCTCTCTCTCTCTCTCTCACACACACACACACACACACACACCCTCCTGTGGGTGGTGGTACAGAGCAGAGTAGATGGGTAGGAACTTCTTATCCACTGTCTTCCTCCATATGAGGTGTGCTCGCACTAGCATCACACTCCTGGCCTCTCTCTCTGCCCCTCACTCACTATACTGAGTTTATACTGATTTCTATAAAGGGAAAGGGAAGAGGAGCCTGAGCCCGGGGAACCCAGCCCTTCATCCTCCTCCTCCCGCTCGGAAACAAGTTCCCTGCAGGAAGCACATCGCCTGCCCACTGCTCCTCCCACAGTGGATTTTACGCAGATGATTTACCCTGGCCCAGGCTGCCTCTGGCTGGTGGCCAAGCTGGACAAACTCTGTAATTTGGTGTCAGGCAGCCCACATGCCTGAAGAGATGAGCTATATTCTCCAATAGCAGCTTCCCCATGGATTTCAGCGCTATTTTGATTTCCCAGCTGCCTTAACCTTTCATCTTACTTCTTAGTTGGCCCAGGAATTGGGTGAGAAAGAGGAGAGCTATTCATTGGACCCCCATCTTATAACAATGACTTTAATTTAATCATCAGTGGTTCACTCTGGACCTTCAGCTCTGTGAGGATCACCTCTTCCTTTTCAGTGCATCCCCGCTACCTGCTGTGTGTTGAATGCCAAACCCTAATACAGGTTAGTTTAAAGAAGTAATTAATTTTAATGTTACGGAGAAAAATTAGGAGAAGAAAAGAATGAAAAGGGGAGGGACTTCCCTGGTGGTGCAGTGGCCACTGCAGGGGACACGGGTTTGATCCTGGGTCTGGGAAGATCCCATATGCCACAGAGCAACTAAGCCCATGCGCCACAACTACTGAGCCTGTGCTCTAGAGCCCGCAAGCCACAACTGCTGGGCCCATATGCCACAACTACTAAAGCCCATGTGCTCCACAAGAGAAGCCACCACAATGATAAGCCTGCGCACTGCAACAAAGAGTAGCCCCCACTCGCCACAACTAGAGAAAGCCTGCGTGCAGCAATGAAGACCCAACACAGCCAGAAAAAAAATAAATTAAATTAAAAAAAAAATTTTCTTAAAGAATGAAAGGGGGAAAAAGGGGAAAGAAGAAAGAGGAAAGGGAAGAGGTTTTACAAGAAAGAGATTAGAGAGGAAGAGAAGGAAGAAATAAGAGCATTGATGAAAGAGGAAGAACAGAAGAAAAGGAGAGGGGGGGAGTTGAGAAGGGAAAATAGGGAGAAAAAATAAAGCACCAAGGCTCTCACACCGTAGCCAGAATGCCCACTGGGAGTCAGAGCTTGACCTTGGCTGACTCCTTACTCCTCACCCATCTTCCACCCCCATCAGGGGGCTTCCGGTCCCCCTCTCCTCCCTATTTCCAGCTGCAGCTGCTTCACCTGAGAAGTGAACATTCACTTGCTTGCCTCTCTATCCAAGGGGCTGCTGGGAGAAGGAATAGGGTGGGTACAGGTGCCAGTGCCTCTGATGGGGGAAGCCTCACCAGAGAGAGGGGTTTTAAGCAGTGAGAAGCTGTCTCCAGGACACCCCAACCCGGCAGAGGTCAGGTCCCACCCAGGAAGCACACAGAGTGGCCTCCTCGGCTCCCCCCACCACCCCAGGCCGCCCTATTTTCTTCCCTCCTGCCCCCCCCCTTGCTGTTCAATTCTCATTATCCTTCTGCTAATCGAGTAGAGCTGGGCACTTGATCAAAACTATTGGTTCTGTAACTCATGCAGACGCATCACAAGCTGAGACATTTATGATTGTCCCAGGGTATATATCTCTGTGATAGATCTCCTCCGTGAGCTCTCTGGCTGCCCCTGGAGTCGAGACACATCTCACTGCAGAGGATGAGAAAAGGGCTGTGATGGGGCTTCCTTTGGCACTCCTAAGCCATGCTCCCATCGCTGGGGGGAAGGGGCATGGGTCCTTTTCGGAACATAAATGGGTAAATCGAGGTCAAGTATTTTGTGTTTATCTGATCTATAGATGTACTAGTATCACTAGACAGCACTCACAACTGAATACTCCCTGGGACTTTGTCACCATAGAGATTTTTAAAAGAAATTCAGCTTTTTTTTAAACATTTATTTATTTGGTTGCGCTGGGTCTTAGTTGCTGTGTGTGGGATCTTTAGTTGCGACATGCGGGATCTTTAGTTGCAGCACGTAGGATCTAGTTCCCTGACCAGGGATCAAACCCCGGCCCCCTGCACTGGGAACATGGAGTCTTAACCACTGGACCATCAGGGAAGTTCCGAAATTCAGCTTTATTGATAAGAAACATGCCATCCTGTTTATACCCAAGTCACATCCTCTACAAAATGGCCTTTCAATATTTACACATGCAAAGTACACTGACAAGGAGGATTGCCATCGTGGTTGTTTTTATTGCTGCTGCTATTTTAAAATCTTACGTTTTCCTCTCCGAGCTTCAGGTGACTTAAACGATACCCTGTATTAGTCTGCTAGGGCTGCCATAGCAAGGTCCCACAGCCTGGGTGACTTAAACAATAGAAATTTATCTTCTCACAGCGATGAAGTCTAAATGTCTGAGATTAAGGCATCAGCGGGTTTGGTTTCTTCCGAGGCCTCTCTCCGTGGCAGGTAGATGGTCAGTTTCTCCCTGTGAATTCGCCTGGTCGTCCCTTTATGCTATGTGTGTCTCTTCTTGTAAGGACACCAGTCACACTGGATTAGGGCCCACCCTGATGGCCTCATTGTAATTTAACTGCCTCTTTAAATTCTCCGTCTCCAAGTACAGTCACACTCTGAGGTTCAGGGGGTTAGGACTTGAACACATGAATTTCGAGGGACACAATTCAGCCCATAACACCCCCTGTTCCAGATTCTCTCCTCAAGTCAGACCAGAGTAACCGGGACAGAAAAATAAGGACCCAGCTTCCGTCTGTCCCAAGAATGTGGAAATTGCTCACATTTATCTCAGGAGCACCCCAACTCCACAGCCACAGCCCTTTAGGGCAACAGAATTGGAACCAACTGTCCACCCAATTATGAGGCTGCCCAGTTCCGAGATACTGAAAAGGGCTAAACGGCCACCTCCAGCGACGCTAGCTCAGCTGTCTGGGATGTGAGGCAATGTGTTAGATCTTCATGCTCCCAAAAGCAAAAGTAAACTCTGGAGGAAATGGCTGTAGAACCTCAGCCTCGCCAGTTAACTTCCCTGAACCTCGGTCTCTTCAGCTGTACACGGAGGAAAGCATTGGATCGACTTCATTTAACCGTATGAGGATTAAGTGAGAATATCTGTGTTCCTCCTAACACAGTGCCTGGCACACAGGGAGTGCTCCAAACACACTGGTCGGAGTGGCAGTGGAGGCAGCGGTGGGAACCAGGGGTCGGATGTTGTCAGCTTTCCCACTTACACAGCCTTCCTGTCCACGCCGCACGATGCCTCCCGCCTCTTCTCCACCCATCACTCCAGGGCCAGCCCCAGCCCCACTTTCTCCCAGATGGTTTTCCAGAACTCTCTGGCACACAGAGTCTCTCCACCTCAGGGCTCCAGCAGCTCAGGCCAGCAAGGCTCTTGTGCTGCGACTCTGTGCTCCTCTTCACTCCCGTGGAATCCGCCCCCCACCTCGGCGTCAAGCCCCCACAGCTTCACCTCTCTGTATTCTCCTTGCAGTTGTCCCTCCAACACGCCCTGCATTTTCAGCCCTCTGTGTCTTCGCCCACATGATGCCTCCCAGGGCATCTCTGACCACAGTGCAGCCCACTTTGTAAGACTTCCTTGATGCACTATACAGGAAAAGAGCTCTTTGGTTTCCATGCACGCACAGTAACAAACACGTGACCCTTTGTAATCATTGCCTCCACCCACTGAACCACTGCCGTGTGCCTGGCGCTGTGCCGGGGGCTTCCCTCGTGTTGGTTCCTGTCCTCACACCATGGTAAGTGCAACAACCCCTATTCTGCAAGTAAGGAAACCCAAGCTCCAGGTGAACTGACTTGCCCTGGGTCACATGAGAGTTAAGAAAGGAGGTTGTGACAATCTAAGTCTGCCTGGCTCCAAGGACAGCCCTTGTGCTACGACACTAGTGATTCTCAAATGAAGAGAATGGAGACATAAGTTGTGTGGGGTCACGTGATGGAATACTACCCAGCAATAAAAAACAGTAAACCAGTGCCACATGTACCAACATGCACTATAAGCAAAGTAGCCAGACACAGATCACAACTGCACGACTCTTGTTTATATGAAGTTCAAGAGCAAGCAAAGCTAATCTACACCAATGGAAATTAGAGAAGTGGTGACTTCTGAGTGAGTAGGGTGGGGAGATTGACTTGGAAGGGGCCTGAGGGAGCTTCTTGGAGTGCTGAAAACACTCTACATCTATCTGGGTGGTATTCATACCAATGCATATGTATGTAAAAATTCATACACTATACTATATATGCATGTTATACCTCTAAATTTCTTTTGAAAAACATCTCAGGGAGGACATGTGTAGTTTTTAAAATATATTCAATATTATAATTTTATATTTGGAAACCAAAAAAAAAAAAAAAACCTACTCTATTACTTTTGAAACACAAACTTTAAAGGAATTTTCAAGCTTTATATGTTTCTCCACAGGAGACATATGTTGAAAAGGCTGAGACACACTGCACTGCACTGTTCACATTCTGCCTCAGTTCCCTGCGTGCCTCTGGTTCCCGCACTAGACTCAGGGCATCTTCGAGGGAAGGTACCATCTTGGTACGTGGAAAACAAACAGCACAGGGCCTGCTCGGGGACGCAGGAGGGGGTTAGTAAGAGATTGTCCCCCTAATGGCCAGAATGGGTCCCCAAAATTGGCTGGCTGGCCATCCCTGCCTTCTAGAACCCACAACCTGCTGAAGCATCTGAGCATTCAGGTCCCAGACTGCTCTTCCCCATCCCAGCCATCATTTAGCCACATTTTGCAATTCAGAAAAAAAGAGAAGAAAACAAGCATTGTGGATAGCCTTGCTGTCCACCAAGGGGTGGCTGCTCGGCAGGCCTGGCAGGGCGCCGAGCTGCTGAGGGTCTGACTCCACCCCACTAATCATATAAAATTTCCCCAGCCAATGCCACTGGCCCCTGTGGGCAGTCTGCTCTGCACGCAGACTCCGGGCACAGAGGAGCTGCTGGAAGTTGCTCTAGGAGGCAACGGCCTTTGCTGTTCTTAGAACAAAGCCTTTAATTTGTGTGGCAAGAAGCTTAGTGTATTTCATACTGCCATTCTCATCATGAACTCCCAGGGGAGGAGGGTCGGCGTGAACCTTCCTGTATTGAACACCAGGCACATCAAGCCCCTAGCACAGGTCCTAGAATGTGGTAGGCACATGTAGGTAGATTCACTCCTCCCTCCCCTGGGAGGTCCTCATGAGAAGAATAGCATTCAGGAAGGTTGGCGTTATCAGCCAACCAAAGCACAAATGTTTCTTGAGGATCTACCCTATGCCACGGGGTTGTCAAGAGGGTGAAGTGTCTTTGATGGCCCCTTGAATAGTTGAGCCATGCCGAGCACTGGAAAGAAAAATGCAGAAGTTACTTTGCTCTCTTTTAATGGGGCAAATTGTGGGTCTGTGACACCTTCCTGCAGTCCTTACTCTGTATCAGATCTCACAAAGTTCCTAGAAATTTCCTGCCTGGCTCTAAGCTTTGAATTACAGGTAGATGACAAGGCATCCTTGGGTTTCATAAGGCCCCAGATAGTAGAGGCTCTTGCTTTCACTGCAAAGACACCTCCTTATCTTTGTCAGATTCTCAAACAATCTCGGGCTTCCACTTGCTGCTTTGTGTCACTCCTTTTGGAGAAGTTAGAGAAACTTTAGAAACTGATTACAGGCTCAGGAATGTGCAGCCACTTGGTCTTCCTTCATTTGTACCAGGTGGACAGATTAATTGGCTGATCCTCTCTGAATACCCAAGAGGTGCCAAACATAGTCAAAGGATCAAGCAATGGGAAGAGAGAGAGATGAGACACAAGGTTCCTGTCTATAGAGGCTCCAGAGACTGTCGGCGTGGAACATCACTTAGAGACCTTCTAGTCCATTCCTTCTTTCCCAGTGTCTGTAGATGTCCCAGAGAAGGGCAGTGGCCAAATTCATCCTCCCAGAAATCTCAGGGTGGGTGTGGGCCTCAGCTGAGTCAGTTCTTACTCCTAGGCCAAGTCATCTTAGTAACGAAAGTCAGGAGCTCCTCTCTCTTGCAATGGAGCTGCAGGGTTGTTCTCCCAACTTAAGTCTCTCACTCCTTCTCTGCTACCCAAGTTTGCAGAACAAGTCCTGTGGCCCCTCCACAGAAGAGGGCTGAGCCCAGCACAGGGCCCACTCCCACCCTAGGGTTCACAGACACTCCACAGTAGGTGCCCCATCTGCCATGAGACCTGCAGCGCAACCAGGTAGCAGAGACAGTTCTCATAACTCCTGACAACAATTTTTATACTGATGTAGATGAAAATTCCTTTCACATGCGCTCATAACCATTTGAGGGGGTGTCTCTAATGCATGAGGTACATTGAGGGTCACAGAGGTGAATTAGACATGTTTTCTGCTTTCAGGAGTTCTTAGTCTGATAGAAGGAACCTGTATTCAATAACAGAATACAAGGTAGGCCATGAGAACTATCTCTTAGAAGGACCCAACGCCCTATGGGGCCATAGAGGAAGGAGATTCCTCCTAGTTGGAGGAATCATGAAAAAGGAACCATAGAAGAGAAAAAGATTGTATTGGACCTTGAAAGAAAGATGTCTGGATATACAAGAAAATGGGAAGGAAATAGCCTGCCTAGGTGAGAGGCCTTGGGACCAAAAATGCAGAGATGATAAAATGCAGGGCGTGCTCAGAAAACAGCAAGCAGATGAATTTCACTAGGCAGAGTATGTGGAAAGGGGGAGTAAAAAATAAGACCATTTAGGAAGTGGTCTAATTTAAGAAAAATCTAAGTCTCAGAGGACTCTGAGTGCCATTTTGGAGGCTTAGATGTTTCTCATTAGGCAACAAGAAGTTATTGAAGAACATGGTCAGGGCCAGGTCAGAGTCGGGGGATTGGAAGTAGCTTGAGTAAACTTTGCCTTCAGAAGAAAGATATGGAAGCTGAAGAATCCAAGGCAGAAAATACAGAATGCTTATCCCAGAGGAAAAGAAGTTCTGCTTCCTTGTCAATCTTGCCACAGTCTCTGTTCACCAGCGTTCCCTTCTCTATTTATATATCCAGATTCCCCTCTCTTCTGGTTCTTTCTTCACAAATCACAAAGTGTTAAGCCTATCACATTAAGAAAATCAAATCAAGGATGGATGATGCCTTAGAGGACTAGGACGGGGAGGGTGGGGGGGAGTCGAGGGAGGGAGGGAATACGGGGATATGTGTATAAAAACAGATGATTGAACTTGGTGTTCCCCCCAAAAAATAATAAATAAATAAATAAACTTAAAAAAAAAAGAAAATCAAATCTATATAAACTCCCCCCTCTTTATCACTTCTTTTTTTTTTTTTAACCGCATTTTCTTTTTTTTTTTTTTTTTAATTTTTGGGGGGGTACACCAAGTTCAATCATCTGTTTTTATACACATATTCCCGTATTCCCTCCCTCTCTCGACTCCCCCCCCCACCCTCCCTCGAGTCCCCCCCCACCCTCCCCGTCCCAGTCCTCTAAGGCATCTTCCATCCTCGAGTTGTATCACTTCTTAAAGTGATAGCAAGCCTCCTAAAATTGATGCTTTTGTGTAAATGCCACTTGTAAACCCACATGGTATTCACAAGATGATCTTTTAGGAAGTAGGAACAAAATATTAGAATCTTTATTTTATCTAAAAATATGTAAGTAAAATTATGTTTTACTAATTCAGTAGCACCCTGCCATAATTCAATAAGTAGAGTCAAAAATTTTTTCAATCATGTAAAATTCAGGGTGATGTTCTTAGAAGGCTAATGAAAAATAACATTTGGGGGTAACATACTGTCATGAGACAGTGCCAGATGAAAAGTTTACATTATCCACAAAGAATATCAGCAAACATGTTAACAGCCCCAACAGCAGACAGAATACAATAGAAAACTATTTTCAAAGACCTGAGAAAAAAATAATGGTCCACTTAGCATTCTATACCCTGCTAAGTTACCACTGAAGAACAAGAGTAAAGAATGAAAGAATTTACCACTAACAGACTTTTGCTGAAATAATAATTTTCTTCCTCCAAATATAAAGGATGAAAATTAGGAAAAATGGAAGGGGCAACCAGGGGGGCAAGATGTAAAAAGAAATGGTGAGCAAGAGATGAGCAAGCATATGTATAAACCTAAACAATAACAATATAAATGATAAAATCACCATTAATTTGAGAATCATAAAAATTAAGATAAAACTACAAATACTGGACAAAAGAAACTTGTAACATGAAAGGCTGTGATGAGAGTTAAAACTTCCTATATTCCTTGTATTTCTCAGGAGGATGACTGAGCTATTGATTAACTTTATTAGGTAAAGTATATATAAAATTGTTTTTAAAGTGACCATTAAAAATGAGAAAAGGGAGGGTGGGGGGGGAGTTGAGGGAGGGAGGGAATATGGGGATGTGTGTATAAAAACAGATGATTGAACTTGGTGTGCCCCCCAAAAAATAAATAAATAAATAAATAAATAAAAAATAAGAAAAGGATATATAACTTTCAGATTAGTAGAAGGGATAAGGAGGAACAAATAAAATGCTCTCTACCCAAAGGACATAGGAAAGGAAAGGAGAAATCTTAGCAAAGGAATAGAATAAATCCAAATATATCAGTAATCACAAGAAATTCAATGATAAGCTCAGCCATTAAAACCCAGATGGTCGGACTGGATAGAAAAACTAAATCTAGTTACAGGCTGTTTACAAGAGACACACTTAAAACAAAAGACAGCTATTGCATGTAAAAGGTGGAGAAAATACATACCAGAAAAATACCAACAAAAAGTAACCTGACAACATGGACTTTCAGGGGAAAAGCGTTATTACAGACAAAGATGTTCACTACCCATCAACAAAAAAATTATTTCCCAGGAGGATACCTTAATCCTAGCACTGGTCACACCTAAGAATACAACTGCAAAATATCCAAAGCAAAGATTGACAGAATTGCCATGTGAAATTGACAAATCAGCAATCACGATGGGAAATTTTAGCACCTCTCTCAATAATTAATGCATTAAGGAGAACAAAAATCAGCAAAGGTATGGATTTGAATACCATAATTTAAAACTTGATCTAATGAACATCTATAGAGAGAGCTCTCTAGGCATTCTCTGTCTACACTTCCTCACTTCCCATCCACTCTTCAACCGCCTCCACTCCCAGCCCTCCCCTGAAACAGTGGCCCCAAGAGTAACCTACGACCTCCCAATTACCAAATCCTTATGCTTCTGCTTTTAAAAGTGCTGGTTATACTCTCCTTAAAGTGCCTGATAACTATCCTTCCATGACGCTATATTCTCATTCCTCTTTCTGCTCGTTCACTGTTTCCTTTATGTGTTTGACTTCATCTGCTGGTTTTCCCAAGGTTCTGTCCTCATTTCTTCTCATTCCATTCCACCCAATCTCCCTGACAACCTTATTTCACACCATGGATTTATGTTAGAAATGGATGCGGATACAGCCCACAGGCTTCCTTGGGGAGCACCCAGGTGAATGCCAGGTTGTGACAGTGGATGGAGGCTGGGAGGTCTGGAAGCATGACAGTCTCCCTCTAAATTCAGAGCAGAGATCACATGTGTCCTATTCACCTCTACACCCATCACAGTGCCTAGCCTTTAGTAGACATTTGATAAAAGTTTACTAGGTTGAGCACACACTAAACTTTGCATATTCTCCAGAGAGCTCCAGAAATACAATCTGTTGAGAGACGGAAAGTTATCATCCATCTCTGAGCTTTCTCAAGGGCTCTGACTCAGGCCAGGAGCTCTAGCCCAAACAATAGCCAAGATCACAGTCAAGAGCTCAATCTAAGCCAACCCCCAGTGAGGCCACTTCTTGGATGTTGTTTGTATGTACTGCCTTGTAAAACCAGAGCACTGTCTTAAATCATAAGACTCCATATCCCTGCTCATTTCTTCCTGTCCCTCGTTCGCCCCCTCCCTGGTAGAGAACATCTCTCCCTCCAGCACCCACGCAGCTGTGAATCTGCCCGCAGTCCCTGAGAGAGACACGACGGGGTTCCCTTTGTATTGATGACTATGGACCAGGGAAAGAGACTCCTGGCAAAGCAAAGGGCCCATTTTCACAGACTTTCCTTAAGCACATAAGCCAAACTCCAAGCTGCTGAAAAATCGGTCTCCTGTCCTTTCACATTCTTGTGGCAATAGAAGTTCATTTTCTCATCATATGCTGTAAATTACAGGCTGAAAAGGTGGGTCGCGGCTGGCTTCAGCCTATAAATAGCTGATCTTCCTTTGCCTCCTCAGAGGGGCCATTCTCAACAGTGGCTTAGCCCAATGCATCCCCGGCAGAGGGACAAAAACGCAGGAACCAGAAATCAAATCTCCCTCCAGTGAGCCCGGGGCAGAACCTGGAGTTCCTCATGCCTCGGAATGAGAAGACCCTGCCCAGTGCGCACATATTTTTCTATGAGGCAACATCTAGGTAAATCCACTCCCAGTCTCTCTTCATCTCTCTTACGCACCCGTTCTGCAAATAGCTCCCAGCACTGCCCCAGCATCTTGTAAAATAAAAATCAAAGCTGAGCAAATAATTTAAGACTCATGTTTAAACCTTTCCCAGGTTCCTGAATTCATAGCCTCTTCAAGTGGAAGTGCCTTTGCCACAGGCTCCTGAAGCTGTTCAGGATGACAGCATACCCCAAACCCCACCAAAGAAACATTTTGTTCAGCATTTAAGAAGCTCCTCACAGGGCGCGTGGAAGGCAGTTTTTAATCAATCAATAGCATTATTTACCACCAGCTGCATGCCTGGCACGAAATAGATGCAAAGGTGAATGAAAAACATGAGTTTTGTCCTCAAGGAGCACATAGTCAAGTGGAAGAGACACACTGCACTCTGTGAAACAGTGGAAAACAGGAGAAAATTAGGATCCAGCATTCGGTCGAGTGGACTAGATGGAAATCATAGTGGAGCATAAGGAGAGCAGTATGTGAGGACAGAAGACTTCCTGGTGGAGGTGAGGACTGAGCTGGAGGCTTTGGAGACACTGAGAAGATTAAGGTGATAACCTAAAGCCAGGAGAACAGCATGAAAAAGGCAAGAAAGCCAAATTAAAACCAAGTTTGGGGAGGTGTGACCAGCATGCGTCACATGCAGAAAAACACACGGTCTGTGTTTCAGGCTGAACTGTGTCACCTGCCCCTAAAATTTGTATGTTGAAGTCCTAACCACTAGGACCTCAGAATGTGACTGTACTTGGAAATAAGACCTTTAAAGAGGTGATTAAGGTAAAATGAAGTCGTATGAGTGGGCCAGCATCCAACAGGACTGAAGTCATGATAAGAAGAGGAGATTAGGACACAGACAGGCACAGAGGGAAGACCATGTGAGGACACAGAGAGGGACAGCCATCTGCAAGCCAAGACGAGAGGCCTTAGAAGAAACCAGCCCTGCCAAGCCCTTGATCGTGGACTCCCAGGCTCCAGAACCGTGAGAAAATAAATTTCTGTTAGTTAAGCCCCTCAATCTGTGGTACTTTGTTATGGCAGCCCCGGCAGACTGATACAGTCAGGTCCTCTTGGAAAGAGCTCTCTGGAAGCAGCTGGAGGCTGTCTCAAGAGTCCAAGCACAAGGCCATCTTGGCCTGATCCAAGGCAGAGGCTGTGAGAATGGATGTTAGGAATTAGAAGGTAATAGAGACCAGCCTTGGCCACTGGTTGCATGCAGGGATGATGGATGTCTATAAAATCTGAGGAAGAAGGGCTCTGTGGAAGCAGGCCGCCATTCCAGTTCCCAGGGGTGACCTTCTCCATAGAACCCTGGTGCCCTCTCCCTGCCCCTCCTCAACCCTGTCTCTGTGTGGCAGGAGACACCTTTAGGGTGCAGGATGCTGGTGAGATAAACCTCAACACCCCGTGCTTCATGCTGACTCTAGCTTGGAGCTTCTTGGTAGGGAAAAACTTTAAACCCTAACTTACACTTGCTGTGGCACTGCCCTGACCAGCTCTCAGGTGAAGCCAGGGGGTTAGTCAGGAAAGAAATCCCTCCTGGGGGCAGCAGTCATTAAGAGACTCTGGAAAGCAAAGTGCCTGTCTCATCACTCAGTCACTGGGGATCCCAGACTCCTCAATCACTCAGTTCTGAGAATCGCAGCGGCAATCGCTGACAACCTCAAACTCCAGACCCCACAGCTCGTGCTGGAAGAGGGGAGTCAGGAAATGTGTACCGTGACTCCTGGGGGACATCCCTGATCTCAAGACACTTAATGAGCTTGGGTGCGTGATGGCCCGTGCCCATTCTACACAGGCACCGAGGGCCTTACATACATCGACGACGTATCTAATTATTCAGACAGACGCGCTGTGATGTGCAAGCTGTACCCCCAGTGCAGCACCGCTATGCACCCACCAGAGCTACCATGAAAATCGCCAGTGTTGACGAGGACATGGGGCAGCTGAAAATGCCCGTCACTGCTGGCTGTACAACCACTGTGGAAAGCTGCTCAGTGGGATCTATCAGTGGTGAATACACACACACCTCATGGTCCAGCCGCTCCATTCCCAGATACAGAAATGTGTACCTCTGTGCACCAAAGACATGAGCAATCGCAGCACTACTGTACCAGAACCCCCCAACTAAATGGGATGAATAAGTACAACGACACACAACAATATGGAAGTCTCACAAACATATTGGGAAAAGGAAACGCCACCTATAGCATGATTCAATCTATGCAAAGTTCACAAACAGGCACAACTAACTAACCTGTGGAGTTAGAGTTCAGGTTGATGGTTATCCTTGGGGTGGGGACTGGTGTTTCCTCTCCTGCTCTGAGGAAGCGTGAGGGAGGTTTCCAAGGTGCAGGTGACATTCAGTTTCTTGAACTCGGTGCTGGTTTTATGGTATGCTCACTCTGTGGAAATTCAATCTGCCACACACTTATATTTGTGCAATTTTCTGTATGTATTTTATATTTCAATTAAAAGTTTTTAAAAATTAAAGCCCCATATGGTGGGAAAATGACTCTTTGCATTGAAGAAAACAAGACACAGAGGACGTACGTAACTCTCCTAGGGACAGATGGCCAGCACAAGTCAGAGCCAGGACTTGAAGCCAAGTCATCTGGCTCTAGAGCTAGACACTCAACCACTCCTCCACGCCTCCTCTAGGGAGAAGAGGGGGTCTTAGCCCATGTCCTGAATTGACCGTCTTGTGCAAACCCTGTAGAACTCTAAGCACAGTGCTTGGTACTTAACAGATGTCCGGTATCTCTCTTATGTGGGTATAAATCAATCCCACCAGAAAGCACTTTTGGTGGGTAACATGATTTGCACAAGCCACAGCATGGCCACTCTATGAGAGCCAGACCATAAGGACAGTGACTAAAGTCACCCTCATATCATGGACAACGGAAATGAGTCTTTAGACCTGGAAGACATTTCTCACCCAACCCCTCCCATTCCTCCTGAAGACCTCATAGGATGGACTGGTCCAGGCTTGGGTTTCCTCTGGGTTGAACACTTTTGGCAATAATTAATGATGATGGACCCTCCTTCCAGGCACCTTGGAAAACCTATTTGATCCAGGCATTTAGAGAGGTATCTCAAGCCTTCAAGAACCAGCTCACAGGTCAGGAGGCTGTTTGAAGGATTTAGAACGCAGAATATGAGATGTCAAACCAGTGGAGATCCAATTGGACCATCTTTTCTCTAGAGAAGGGCTGGGGCCTGACTTCAGTCCCTTCACTCAGACACTCATTCATTCAACAGGCAGGCTTTTCTGCCTAAAGACCACCCCCTCCTCTGCTCGCCCCTGCTCCCGGCCTCACGCTTGCTCATCCCAATAGGAAACAAGGGAACCAGGCCTGAGGATATTCAGGACACCTCTGTGCAGACAGCCAAGGTTCCAGCCTCAATGCACCTGTTCAGAGAGTGCTGGGCCCCCGACCTCCCTGCTCACTGCCCACGTGCTCATCTCACATCTCCACGCAGAGCCTGCCTCTGCCACCGCCCACTCTGCTCACCAGTTTCCTCTCCTTCTGTGACTATGGTGACTTTGCAGAGTCAGACTTGGATTTCGACTGAGAGGCTGATGCAGACCACCCCATGGCCCCAAGAACTCATCTCCACCTCCAACTCACTCCCCCCTCAGCCCTTCCTAGGAGCCCGGTCCTTACTCTTAGGGTTCCCCAAGGTCTGGGGCCAGCCTCTCAGAAGCTTCCCCAGGCCCCAGCAAGCCTTCACACTAGGGCACAGCCCTGAGCAAAAGCAGAACATCTGGGGAGGCTGTCTCCCCACTCCCGATATCCCAGGGGAGAAAAAAATAGTGCCTGCCAGAAATGTGATAGAACTGTCAAAAGTACATCAAAACAGCTATATACATTGTGATCTCTAAGTCACAGTTCCATTTGTTCTGTGACAGTGTAAAAATAACAAAATTTCCATTGAGATGGAAAATAAAAATGAAGGAACCACTTCAACGGTATGTGAAAATAATGTTTAAACAAAAGTCCCTGTTTTCCTCTCAGTGGTGGCCTCTATTCAGTGACATCTGTCTCCCTCCCATTCTCTCTCTCAGCACACCCCTCCTTCTCATCTCATCTTCTTCTTTCTCTTCTACCCAGGCCTTTCTCCCATACCTGCCTCAGACAGGAAGCAGGAGATCACAACCATCTGATCTGAAGACAGGTCCAGACAGTGCCCCAGAGTTGTTCCCAGCCCAGTTCTGCCAGCTCGCATTCCCAGGACACCAACCCAGGAAGACATCCAGACTCTCCAACCATAGGATTTACATATTTAAGTTGGCCTGAACGAAGATTGGGGGTGGGCGGACTCTTCTGGAAGGCGCCAAAAGAAAATTCCCCAGAGTTGTTTCCTCTATTCTCAGCACTGTTTCAGCACTGACATCCTGGGTTGCCTGTTCTCCAATTAAGCTTCAAACGGTGAAGGCAAGAGACCGTGATCCTTTGCCTCCTCCCCACCCCATTCCCCATCTCCAGCCCAATTTCTGCCCCGGAGGAGGAAGGAGCTGAAGAAATATTTATTGAATGACTGAACAAATGAATAAAGCCTGGCCTGAATGCATGAATACATGAATGTCTAGATCACAGGGAAAGAGTGATTATAATACTTATTTTTAACTAATGCTTGTTTGTATCAAAATAATACATGCACATGGTCTAAATAAAATTCACAACGCACTCACACGTAAAAGGAAGAACAGAAATCTCCTCCTGCATCTCCGCTCATCCACCAGTCCTGATCTCAGGTGACAACCCTCCCATATCTTTCACCTCTTTGTTCTGATATGTACCTGCATACATCTTGATCGTCAGAGTGGAGGGACAAGACACCAAGGCATGTCTATAGCACACTCCAGCAGGGGGGTCCCAGCGTAGGGCCCTGGAGTTCTGGAGCAAGGCCACGCCATCTGCAGCAGAGAGCTACACACCGCTCAAAAAGTAGTTTCTGGCAGGATACTGGGCCCTGGCAGAGATAGAATCTGATCCTGGGGCATCAGAAGACCACGTGGGCAGAACCACCCACCACAGACTGCTTCCGTCAGACCCATCACGTCATAAGGTCAGGGGGGCCTGCAGCAATGCAAATAAGAACAAAGTGGTACATTTGGGCCAAGGCACAACCAGAGCCATAAGGCACAAGTAAGCTGTGCGAGCAAATGGCTCCAGTCCTGTCATCCGCTACCATTGCCCTGGCACCTCTCTGTCGGCCCACATCTATGGCTACAGGAGGGATCCCTTCTGACCTGCAGAAGGAGGCAGAACAGAGCTGAGCCCTGTTTACAGGGAGGTAGCTTGACATGTGGGTACCAACCGAAAACGGATCACAGCTGCACTACATCCTCACTCAGGGTCGTCGTCACCCAGAATCCACCTCACTCTGGCTCCACTAATGTTAGATGATGGAAGATAAGTACAAATATGTTTTAATTGTGGTAAAATACATAGAACACAAAATGTACAGTTTTGACTATTTTTACATATACAGTTCAATGGCATTAAGTGCCTTCACATTGCTGTGGAATCATCACCATCTATTCCATTTATCTCCAGAACATTGTTCATCCTTGGGAGAGGGGGCACACTGTATGGCATGTGGGATCTTAGTTCCCCAGCCAGGGATCAAACCTGTGCCCCCTGCATTGGAAGCACAGGGTCTTAACCACTGGACCGCCAGGGAAGTCCCAACACTTTTCTTCTTGTCAAACTAAAACCCTATACCCAATTAACACTAACTCCCCATTTCCCCCTCCCCCAGTTCCTGGCAATCACTATTCTACTTTCTGTCTCTATTGATCTGACAACTCTAGGTACCTCATATCAGTGGAATCATACTATATTTCTCATTTGGTGACTGGCTTATTTCACTCAGCATACTGTCTTCAAGGTTCATCTATGGTGACCCATGTTTCAGAATACTCCCCTTTTTTAAAGCTGAATAATAGTCTATTATACGTATGTGCCACATTCTGTTTATCAGTTCGACTTTAATGGAGCTTGGGTTGCTTCCACCTTTTAGCTATTGTGAATAATGCTGCCATGAACATGGGTGTACAAATATCCGCTCAAGTCTCTGTTTTCAATTGTTAGTATATACCGAAAAGTAGAATTGCTGGATCATATGGTAATTCTGTTTTCAATTTTTTGAGGAATTTCCATACCATACTCTGTACCATTTCACATTCCCACCAACAGTGCACAAGGGTACCAATTTCTCCACATCCTCACCAACACTTGTTTTTTTATAATAGCTATCCTAATGTGTTTGACATGATATCTCACTGTGGTTTTGATTTGCATTTCCCTCATGTTTAACCATGTGGAGCATCTTTTCATGTGTATATTGGCCAAATATCCTTTTAGCTACCCGAAAGACTCAAGTATACCAAATAACTACCAAATAGTTCCATTTTCATTGCAGAGTGCTCTATGCAAACAGCAACAATGCACTCACTTTGGAAAATAAACAAGGATGTATTTTATTAACCATTAAGTGATAGTATCAAGAAGAAAACGTTTTTCATCCTCAATCATAGGAGGACTTGATCAGTGAATGCTGGTTCAAGAGTGCAATTACATGAGAAAACTTAAGTTCAGCAAAGATGGCCTGACACCTTTAGTGATCCTTCTGAAAACTAAAATGGAGTTTCAATAGTGCACAGGGGTACTGATTTACCCAAAGGAAGCGGAAAATCTTAACCTTACACATGCTGCAAGCAAAACAAGCCCAGCAAGCTGTTAGAATCTATCTCTATGTTCTTATGGCCTTGAGACCATCACTTTGTAGGCTCACAGTGATGTCAGTGTGTGAAAGGCCAATTTCTCACAATGCTAAAAAAAATACAGATGGGGTCAGAGGAGAGGCATGAGCAAGGGTTTGTATACACTGGAGACTTTTTTGTCTCCTTTCCATTCCAGGCAAAAGCAGCCCTCTCCTTTCTTCCCAGGAGCTCAGCACAAAAACTTTTTTCCATTTCATCACACTCAACAGCCAATTCCTCCCACAGGCCAGCGGACTCCACTTTTGACACACACTCTCCCCCTTTCTGTCCCTTCCACCTTGTCCCTTCTCCCCACATCACATTGAGAGGGATACCATTATGATTCCAAAGCAGAAATTGGCTACATGCTCACCACATAGCCAGTTTCTGCTTCCTAGACCCATGGAAAGACTACATTTCCCAGACTTCCTTGCAATTACATTGGGGCTAAGAGATGTGGGTTGTGGGCAGAATTATATATGAGATTTTCAGTCTTGGCCATAAAACTGCTGAACAATTGCCCACACCGTCTCCTCCCCTTCCACAGCAACCATGGATTGAAAATGGCAGCAAGACAAGATGGAGGAAGTCTGGATGCCTTAGTCATTACTTGAGGCAGAGCTCCCAGAAGAGCCTCTCAACCCACATTAGACAGTGACATGAGAGAAAAATACACCTTTTTTTCAGGTCAAGTCATTTAGAGTTGAGGCTTGGTTACCACCACAGCATAGCATAGCCTATCTTGACCAATACAGACCTTCCCATCTTTCCATAACTTTAGTCACCAACAAAAATTTCATCTCAGCTGACTTTGGACATTGGCTGATTAAACCAAGTAGGATTTCAAGAGCATATGAAGTTCTACCATAAATCTAGACTTCACTAAACACCTTCCTGGCCTAACTATAAACACTGAAAGTTGAATTTATAGAAGCAAAGTAGAGTCCTGGTTGCCAGAGGCTGTGGAATGGGAAAAAGGAGACATTTGGACAAAGGGTACAAACTTCCAGTTTTAAGAGGAGTAAGTTTTGGGAGCTAATGTACAGCCTGGTAACTAGGTTAATAATACTGTATTTCATGTTTGACGTTTGCTAAGAGAATAGATCTGAAGTGTTCTTACCACATACACACAAAAAAATGTAACTATGTAAGGTGATGGATGTATCAAAATAAGCTTGATCGTGCTAATCACTTCACAATGTATGTGTATATCAAAACATCACGCCGTACACCTTAAATATATGCAATTTACCGAAAGGTGGTCCACAACAACTATAGAATATAAATATTTTATTTCATGTTCAGTGGCACTTTATTTTTTGAAGTGGACATGCTCAATTATTTACCTAGAAAAAAATTAATACTATTGTGTACTACATGACACAGAAAATGTGCACCCCTTGATTTCACCATAAGATGATTCCTGCAACCTGTCCCCTTATGAACGTGTTTCCCTGACTGAAGTTAAAATCAATCAATCTCCATGGAAATTCAACCAGTCAGAACTGGGCAGCCGTGAACTGCTCACATTCAGAGTCTTTGTCCACCCTCATTTTCAGGATGCCCTAGCTTAGCTATAGTGTTAATTAACGACACACTTTGTAAGCAGCAAAAATCGATTGAAAAATTACCTATAATTTGCAGCTAATAATCAAATGAAACTCATCACAAAAATGCCAAGAGCATTTGAAAGATCACAGTGAGCCCAGAAACTTGGGTTCAGACAGAGGAGCCATGGGAGGGAGAGATGAGTGTGGTCCAGAGCGGTCAGGAGTGGTCATGGAGAAAGCCAGCTCAGCTGGCCCAGAGTCAGACAGCAGAACAAGTGGCATGCTGCAAAAACAAAAAAATATAAAGTATGTGTCGCCCTCCCCCAACCCCAGTAGTGGAGAAAGCTGTAGAGATCAGAGGTTGAGAACTCCCAGTATGCAATGGCAAAACATTCAAAACTGTCACCTGCCATTACTTGGGAGGTAGACCAAGTGCCTACTAAGCTACAGCTTAAAGGAAATGGTTGGAAAGAGCCAGAATGTTACTGTGTGTTGGCTGCCCCTCCCTGCATTTTATAAGGCATAACAAAAAGATATACACTCAAGAGAAATACTGGCTGGTTTGCAAGAAAAAAATGAAAGGGAATAGAGAGAATCCAGGGAATAGAGAGAATCCAGATAATAGAGCCCACCTGCTACACCCCCAAACAGTAAGAGATAAGACTGGAAAATTCTTTGGGCAACTAAGTCCATTAAGCTTTCTCAGTTAAGCAGGAGGACTCAACCCTGTAGCAAAGAGATAATTAAGGATGTCCACCCAAGCCTCTTTTGATTGAGATGGTCTCAAGACCACTGCCATCAATGCTGAGAGAGAGAGAGGAAGAAAAATAAGAAAATAAATATGATTGGCTTAATAATTATAACTAGGAAAGAACTTTGGGTGAAGTTATGGATGCATGCAGCTGTAAAAAGCAAGTCGATCAGAAGCCTATTAAATTTGTTTTTATATACATCTTACTGGAGTATGATTGCTTTAGAACGTTGTGTTAGTTTCTGCCGTACACCAAAGTGAATCAGCTGTATTTATACATATATCCCCATATCCCCTCCCTCTGGAGCCTCCCTCCCACCCTCCCCATTCCACACCTCCAGGTCATCACAAAGCACCGAGCTGATCTCCCTGTGCTATGCAGCAGCTTCCCACTAGCTAGCTATTATACATTCGGTAGTGTATATAGGACAATGCTACTCTCTCACTGCGTCCTAGACTCCCCTTCCCCACCATGTCCTCAAGTCCGTTCTCTACATCTGCCTCTTTATTCCTGCCCTGCCACTAGGTTCATCAGTACCATTCTTCTAGATTCCATGCATGTGTGTTAGCATGTGGTATTTGTTTTTCTCTGACTTCACTCTGTATGGCAGACTCTAGGTCCATCGACCTCACTACAAATAATTCAATTTCGTTCCTGTTTATGGCTGGATAATATTTCATTGTATATATGTGCCACATCTTCTTTATCTATTCATCTGTCGATGGACATTTAGGTTGCTTCCATGTCCTAGCCTATTAAGTTTTTGACAAAATTTTATTACCAAAGAAACTATTATCCTGGACTTTTATAAAAAGGCTGTGTTGATTAAATAATCCCCAAGCCCCTTCATCTTGCACCAGGAGGAAGCGAGCAAGGAGGGGACACTCCCCCAGTGCCCACTTCAGATGTGTTCAGATAAAGGATGGTGGGCAAGGAAACACCTTCCAGAGAACAGAGCCAGCAACCGTGGGAAGAGCGGACAAGAGTTCCTTCATGGGAACGGAATCAGAGCTCATCAAGGGACCTCCCCACAGCTGGGCAGGAGTTCTCATGATGGACCAGGGTCTGCTGTGTCTTCCATTCCTCCCTCTTGTGACTAGAAGAGGTTACCGTGCTGCTCCACCATGCACATGGGTAGGTAGAAGGAGGGGGCAAATTGCACATCTTTTGGTTCATCGGTTACTAAGTCACAATGAGCCATATCCACACCGGATGGTTTAAATTCCAGGAAGTCGAGCTGGATGCATGAATTTAACTTTGGGGAGCAGTGAGGATGGTTGAAGTGTGAGAATGAGGGTGTGTACAGGCTTTTATTATCCAGGGACAGATTGTGGCAGCGACAACTAGCTGTCCACCAACTCATACTGCCCCTTCCACTGTGTGGAGCTGTCGCTGAGAGGCTGCTGTCAGGCCCGGGATTGCATTTCCCAGCTCCCCCCTTGCATTTAGATGTGTCCCCACTGTTCCCAAAGGAATGTGCATGGAAGAGATGTATATCACTTTCAAGCTGGGGGTTTCCATCTCCACTCTTCTTTCCCTTTCTGGCAGCTGGAATGAAAATCGTCTGGATCCCTGAACCACCATTTGGAGAAACATCACCTGCCAACTAGGAGCATCCAAAGTGGACTGTTACATGAGGGAGGAAATAAACCGTCATTGTGTTAATAAACCTTATTGTGTTAAACCTGTGAAACTTCAACTGGATATGTCAAGAGGTAGCATTACCCTAATATATTAGCAGACTATTTGAAGCAGTGTTCTCTAATTTCTGCATTTATGGCATACTTTCAAATATTAGGATTTTTGCCAGAGCCCTTGAAGGGACTACAGTCTGTGCAAATTGTCACTCTACTCACTTCAGCATTGTGTCACTGACTAAGTGGGTCGATTTACTCGCTCTTTTACATGTAAAGGAGGCAAGGTACTTGCGTTTTGCAGTGAAGACGTGATTGCCCTGTGGCACAGATGTGTCATGATGCTATCACTCCTGCAACACATTCTATTATCTCTACCCTGTGTCACCCACGTCATTCAGCTCAACATTCCATTCCAAGCCCCACTGGAGTGGTTACAAAAGTTCATTTCATGCACTGCTCAATATTCTGGCTACTTGCCTATAAGGGCTCACAAGTCCCTTTCTAGGGTACCAGGGCACACTTGTTGAGGACCACTGGTTCAAAGGTTGGAAACACCCAAGCACAAAATGCTTCAGCCCAAGCATCCCTAGTGAGTTTCTCCACGTACAGAGAGACAGGGTCTCAAGGAGTAATTTCAGCTATGGTAACTTTAGCTTTCATTCACACAGAGAAGTATTTCGGCTAAAGTCAAATTTGACTTTATGGCTCAAGGTCAAGAGGGGCTGAAATATCTGTTTCTATTTCAGAGTGTTTGGCATCTTTCAGGTGGGGCAGGGGGGCTCACTGCTATGCTGACAGCTAATATGAAACAGACTGTAGCCTATGGTGATGCAAGTACAAAACCCACAAACATCGAAAGATGAGTACAAACTAAGTAATGCTTAAATAACTAAGCACACACATGCTAAGACTCAAACCATCCACCTGATTCTGTCCACATTAACATGACTTCACTTTTCTAAGGGAATCTCTTGCTCAGGCAGGTAAAAGTTGTTCAAACCAGAACTTTCTGAAAGACTCAATTCTTGAATAGAAAGCATCAACTGGCAGTTTATCCCCCAAGACCCTTTGAACCCGTCTCTCAGACTCCTACCCCGTGTTCACCAGTCCTAAAATCACGATGCTTACCTGCTCCTCACCAACATTCTGCATTGAAATGTCCGCCTTAAACCAGACTTGAAACTCTCAGTAAATATTCCAACTTTGTTCTTGCTCCAGTGAGATGCAGCTAGACTCTGTCCAGCTTGGGCTCTCTTAACATGGTAGGCAACAAACTCTGCTTTGCTTACCTACCGGTTGTCATGGTGATATTTTGAGATCCAGCATTCAGCAACCCACTCATAGGTACATTCTGGTCCTGTTTCTATAACTCATTCACTGGGTACCTCAGGGTAAGTATCTTAACCTCTCTGTTTGCTAACAATAAATCTGGACATGCTAGATAAACACATCTGCCTAGTCATTTTAGACAAGGCTAAGCATGATCTACTGTGGCCTGAGGCAGAAAAAAAAAATCTACCAACGATACAGGCACGTGTATCATTGAGACCAATCACTGAATTCTTTGAGGACTCTTGCAAACATCGTTACAAAACAGACACATGCATTCTCTCTGCACAAGGAGGAAACAAAAGTCATTTAAACAGAGAAAATCAAAATTGGGAAGAGGATTGGAGAAAAGGAAATAAAAACACAAGAATTATATTAAAACGAGAAATCTAGAATGTAAGAGCTGGAGCAGAAAAATTTTTTCAACAGCTTTGTAAACCGAGCAATCATTGTTCCTCCCCATGGCCAGCATACTGAAGCTAATGGTAAATGCATTAATTTATCATGAGAGTTTAAAGATCTCTCTTGTCAGTAATGAAATAAACACGTGATTGGGTAGCCAGACAGATATTGTTTATAGGAAGGTTATTATAATAATTAAGATTAATAGCAATTACTTGTTGTGTTTGTGGATTTTTTTTTCCTTGGGAAAGAACTGTAGCCATATTAAATAACTAATTAACACATCCCCATGTCAGGTAATGAAAGCATGGATTCACAAGGCTTCCCATACTCCCCAGCCTGCCATAACTACCTAAGTAAATAAACAACTGCGGTTTAAAACCTAGCTCACACTCTGAAAGGAAACTTCAAAATTAAACCTGTCACCACATTGGTGACAGGGTCTAAAATGGAAACCAAGGCTTTCTCCAAGTCACATGCTGGAGAACTTCGTGGAGCCCACTGATAGCTGACAAGATGTAGTTTCTGGATCTCGCTGCCTTTTTGTGTGTTTCCGTGCAGGTACATAAATAAATATATATCTTGAGTGTTATATATTTTATATAATAACTTGAATAATTTTATCTTCATACAAAATGGGATTTTTCACTCTTCAGTCACAGTCCTATAAGGGAAATCTGAAGCCTTAAGTATGAAAGTCTTAAAACTATTTTGATTGAACATTTTCCAGAGCAGCATGAAAATGGATAGGAATGTTTTCTCATATTCGAGTGCTTTTTCTAAGGGGGGTGGGCCTTGCCGTGCACACAGCTCAGTACTGAGGGAGGGAGGAGGGTCAAGGAAATCACTTCTCCTCACCTGGAGAATGCTTACAGCCTGTCACCCAACAGAAGCAAAACATGTTTGCAAAGAAAGAAAGACTTGGTGGAAACGGGGCGAGGAAGCGCCTGCTCCCTCCCAAAGCCACCTTCCTCCTAACAGCAACCCCACAGCTGAATTAGGATCACATGTCAGAAACGCAGACCTGAGCCAAGGGCTGGGACGTGTCTAAAGGATGGAGACAAACTGGATGGTGAAGA
The DNA here is from genome assembly GCF_030028045.1 of Hippopotamus amphibius kiboko. Lineage (NCBI taxonomy): Eukaryota > Metazoa > Chordata > Mammalia > Artiodactyla > Hippopotamidae > Hippopotamus > Hippopotamus amphibius. The sequence continues at coordinate 131,097,052 of NC_080192.1, read as the reverse complement.
TAGCGGTGGGCCAGGGTGGGTTTCACTCCTTCCACCCAGCCATTAAACTCACCCCTAAAGCTCCTCTTTCCTACTCTCCCTCCTCCACATACATACAGGTGGACACACACACACATACACACACACAGCAGTCATCAACTGCAAAAGTAGAGATTTCCATTTCTTCCTGAGCCTTCATTTTGAAACTGGTATATTATATTCATCCTACAATAAATGTGTGTGTTGTAGTGGGAGAAGGAGAGGAGGAAGGAAAGATGGGAAGAAAATAAGAGGTATTTATTGGGTCCACCCTGAGAGAGGATCAGTGCTTGGGCTCTGGGCTCAGTTAAGATGACAAAGACTCAGCTCCTGAACTTCGGGAGCCCACATGGATTCCACTGTAAGGGAGTGACCATCTTTGAAATACAACACCTAGCACTTTGCAAGTTCTGCTCCCAGAAAGGATCTTGGGAGGGGCTGGTATGAAAGAGCTGGACGACCGGCCACTTCTGTCTTCCTCTGGGATGTCTGGCTCTGGACACACACGGCCCAGCCCCCGGAAGCTACGGGTGTCACCAGAGCAGCAAAGGCTCAAAAAGGATGTCTCAAAAAGATGTCTCTGCCAAGGCAGAGATAAAAGGGGGGGATGGCATATAAGGGACAGATGAAGGGTATGCACAGAGGGATGGACACAGAAATGCAAGAGGTGTTATCAAGTCTAAGGCTCCACAAAGAAGGGGGAAACTCATGCATGCTGGATACATCACAGGAGGAGAAAAGATGGGGCATCTTCTAAAACCAGAGTAGATTTGTCATAAAGTAAAACACTGAGCCCTCCAGGGTGGCCCATGGGTATGGATCCTGCATCCCTGTCAGTGAGGCTCCACAAGGGGGCAGGCCAGGTAAACGCACAGTTGGGTACCAAGAAATGGTACTCAGAGCAAAGTCTGGCAGGAGATGGGGTGCTGCATGTCAGCAGCACGTGGATGGTCGTTGTGGCTGTGAGAGTGGGTGAGGTCGCCAGGGAGAGCGTGCAGAGTAAGAACGCTATTAACCCGAGGGCAGAATCCCAGAGAACACTCATATATAAGGGGCAGCCTAAGCAGGTGAGGAAGGAAAAGGAGGAAAAACAGCAGGTGGAGGAGCTCAGAGACTAAGGAACGAGAATGCTCAAGCCAAGGATGTGACCCGGGATCCTCCCTGGCAGCACAGTGGTTAAGAATCCTCCTGCCAATGCAGGGGATACGGGTTTGAGCCCTGGTCCAGGAAGATCCCACATGCTGTGGAGCAACTAAGCCCGTGCACCACAACTACTGAGCCAGCGCTCTAGGGCCCATGAGCCACAACTATTGAGCCCATGTGCCTAGAGCCCTTGCTCTGCAACAAGAGAAGCCACCGCAATGAGAAGCCTGCACACCACAAAGGAGACCAGCCCCGCCTCACTGCAACTAGAGAAAGCCAGTGCACAGCAATGAAGACTCAATGCAGCCAATAAATAAATAATAAATTTAAAAAAAAAAAAAAAAAAGAATGTCAGCCGGACATAGCTTGTTCCAGTGCCCCCTCCATCTATCCTCCATTCCATCCTCAGAAAGTTCATTTGTGACCATGACCTCTGCTTATTCAGAATGCCCCAAAGACTCTACCACCTTAGACTGGTATTAAGGTTCTCGGTGAACTAGTTCTTGCAAAACTCTCCACCCTCATCTTGTAATTGCTCCCATAGAGATATCCCGGATTTAGGTAAATCACTTCCTCACCATTTATTTCCCCTACTTTTTTGCCACCATGTCTTTATTCATGCTGTCCCACCTTCTGGAATGCCTGTCCTGCCTGGACTATCTTGCCTGCCAGAGAAATTAGTGAACATGCTCCCTAAGTCTGTCTTATGTCTTCATCGATAAGAAGTCACCCAGAAGCTAACACGTGTGTACAAGAAGCCATGCTGTGGAAGGCACAGCCAGAGAGACCAGTTTTTCCTCTCATCACTGTGGGTAGATATTGGCCAGCTGATGGTCAGTCAGCAGTCACACCCACCTGGACACAGAAATATACAGGTGTGAATTCACACCCCATGACCACGGGAATCTGTGTGCTCCCTCCAGCCCCAGAACAACGGTCCTCCAGCAGCTTTTAAAACTCCAGTTGGCCTGTCTCAGAGTCTTCATTTCTCTCTGGGTAGAAGAAGCCTATCTGGCATTTGCGATAGCTGGCTCCTGGCTCCCCGGCTACTGCCTGGAGAAATTGGCGCAGAGCGCTTGGAGATCTCCCAAGGCGAGACCCAGTATCCGAAGTAATAAAAATCAAGTATGACTGTGTTGCTCTCGGCTCTGACACGGCCTGGGAATCCTTATCAAACAAACACCAGCGTGGGAGGAGAGGTCACTGTGGATATTCCAGTGCTAAGAGTCAAACGTTAATAACTTTACCGCGTAGATTAATTTTAAAGGTCAGACCACGCTGCTGTGTAAAGCTAAGGAGCTTGGGAAAACCGTGCATTTTCAGGCTTCCTGACGCCACCAGCATATTTTGTGTTTGATCACGAGTGGGGTGGGCAGGATGAGAGAAGAGGGTGTTTCTTTAACAGTTGCTGTCCCCGCAACGCAAGCATGACAAATAAAAGGCACCTGAACGCACCCACGGCCTCGTTTCTCAACCAGGAAAATGGCCGAGGTGACAGTAATGAGATTTCACACAGACCCACAAGGCTGGGCAAGGGCCGAGACCCAGCCCAGGATGCCAGGTTCCAAGCCCAAGCAAATGTGTGTCACTGGGTTAAGAGTCCCTGGAAAATAGCATTTGTAATGGAAACAGTGGTAATGCCCGGCTGCTGCTCCCACCCGGAGCAGGAGGCAGAGCTGGGTCAGGGCTGCTGGGGGGGTTGGGAAGTGAGGGGGCAGCCCCAGCCCAGGAAAAAGCTTGAGAGGAAAAGGGATGTGAGGCAAAGACTACAGGAGGAGCATGGAGGAACGAACAGATGCTGCACACAAAACCCACCCAGTGCTGCCAGGATTGCAATTAAAAATTCACATATTTTGGACTGAAATTCTCATATTTTAAGAGAACTTGGGCAAAAATCCTCCTCCCACCAATATTAGCAATGCAAAACCAGCAGTCAAGACAGACTCAAATTATCATCTATTTTACAAAAAGGATGAAAATTGTATAGCACGGAGTCCAAAATTCTTCAGCGAAAACAATCATTAGAATGCACCTGGCAGCCCTTGGTCCCACCGCCCAGGCTCTGGGACCCGGACAAAGCGCCTGCCCTCTCCCCGCACAGAGCCCTGGGCTCCAGATCTACCACCATCACAGCAGCCACCAGTCGCCAGGGGCTCTCAGGATTTCTTACAGTTTGAGAGGCCACCCTTACTGGGATAAATGCGCACACTGAATTCAAGAGGTGCTAATACTACAGCAGGATAAAGTGCAAGGGCAAACATGAAGCGTGCCAGAAATTCCAACACAAACACAGTCTCAGGCCTCATGCACCTGGATTGGGCTTCTGGTGTTCAAGCCAACACATGGGGTGGGAGAGAAGGAAAGAGGGGGCCAGGATGGAAAGGTAGGCGCCCAGAATTTAAAGTCAAGTGAAACCCTCAATAAACAGGGTACCGCACGGAGCCGGAGCTGAACACCTGACAGCCACTAAGTTTCTGGCTAAAACCTTTGAGGTTCTAAACTAGTGGTTACTGGGGGGTTGGGGGGATGGGCAATGTTGGGGTCGGGGAGTGGGAGGTGCAAACTCTTGGGTGTAGGATGGGCTCAAGGATGTACTGCACAACACGGGAAATACAGCCAATATTTTGTAAGAACTGTAAATGGAAAGTAACCTTTAAAAACTGTATAAAAATGTAAAAAAATAAAAATAAAATACATAAAACTACCAGAGGAAACAAAATAAAATAAAATAAAATCTTTGAGGTTCCACCTCCGAAATGAATCTCAAATACATCTCCCACCTTCTTCCCCATGTTCACCCTCCCTACGCCAAACTTCTTCCACACTGCCTCCGGGGATGTCCCGTAAATACCCATCTTATTAAGTCAAGTGGCCATCACTGCAAACAGTATCAGTCTTCAGCTCCAGCAAGGCTCTCTGGGGGCTGGTCCAAAGGTGGCAGCCCCCACCTGGCAGACAGGAGCACGAAAGGTAGAAAAGCAAGAGGCATGATGGGGCAGAGGGGCTAGTTTTAACCAAATAGTATTGATAAAAATGTTTGTACGTATAAATATTGTATTTATTAAAGGGCTATAGGGACGTCCCTGGTGGTTAAGACTCCACGCTCCCAATGCAGGGGGCCCGGGTTCCATCCCTGGTAGGGGAACTAGATCCCTCATGCCGCAACGAAGATCCCGTGCACCGCAACTAAGACCCGTTATGGCCAAATAAATAAATATTTTAAAAAATAAAGGGCTATCAATACAAGTATTTTATAAATGTCAATAGATTCTGAATTCCAGCAGCACCTTGTAAGGGCTAGCTGGAGTCTCGACCCGATGGGCTGGACCTTTGCCAAGTTCGCGGACCTGACGTGCAGAGTGGAAGCTGCTGGAACAGCATCAAGATTGGCAGCAAGTGTGACCTCTCTCACCAGGTTAGCAGGTCTCCTCAGAATGCAGTGGAGAGCAGACAGCTTCAGAAGGTTGGCTCTAAACTCACACAACTCAGGTTCAAACCCGGCCCACAGTTCCCAGTGGTAAGAACTCAGGCAAGTCATGTAACCTTTCTGAGCCTCAGTTTCCTCACCTTGGTCTGATAATAGTACGTACTTCACAGATTTGTTGGGAGATTTCAATGAGATGATTCATGTAATGCATGTAGCCCACCACCCCGTGACTCAATAAATGATCTTTATTGTTTTTAGCATTAGGAGACCAAGGAAGAAGAAAATTCTACCCAAGGTCACACAGTTTGCTGGCAGCAGAGCTAGAACCACACTCTGGCCTCCAGATGCCCCATCCTGGCTCCTACCCAAGCCAGGCTCCTTTCCTTTGCTGCAGAGTCTGCGGCACAAACATTACATCTGGAGCCAGAAAATAATCAACCTAATTGGGCCATTAGGACCAGTCACTTTCCTCTACATCGAGCCTTTGGGGAATGTTATGGGTGATCAATATAATAAATAATGTTGCATAGTCTGGGGCACTTCTCAAGGGAGCATCTTGGAAACCAAGAAGAGAAAGAGATTGAGATTATAACAAGAGATTCAGAGAGAAAGAGGGATCTCCAAGTATCACTGAGCTTCTCCCTTGCCTGCGCTGTCTTGTTCTGTGCCAGATGCCAGGGGAAGGCAAGAGATGCCAAAGATGGACAGGTGACCCAGGTGTTCCGTGCAGGTTTTGTGGTTCCAGGTTTTTGTTATCCAAACTGTATGTCCCAGCCACGTCACCAAGGCACAGACACCATTCACAGATAATAGTGGTGAGGCTTTGGTGATCTTGGCCATAAACAAAGGCTTTCTTCTCTCTCAACAGAACCTTAAATGCCTGAGAAAACTTCACAGGGTGCAGGCACACCTTCAGTGGCAGCCCTGAACCCCAAGGGCATGCACCAGCTCACCGACGTTCAGAATTATGCAGAAACATCTGTCCTAGATAGATGTTTCTCTGGTTCCCTAGAATATGTCTGGGTTCAGAGGGCACAGTTTAGACTTATAGAGCCAGTCTGGAGAGAGAAAAGTGTCCTTGGGGAATCCCTAGCAAATCAAGGAGCTGACCAATGTACAAGACGATCAGAGGTATCCATACATTTCCCTGGATTTCACTGCAAGTCATGGCCATGACCTAAGGGTATGTAATGGAGGTTCTGAGAAGCTGGGGCCACAGATGCACAGATAAACCCCAGTGGCTGTGCCGCCCAGGTGATACTAGAAGTGGAATGGCTGAGCTGGAAACCTTTGAGTATTGAATGCTAGTGAAGACATTCAGTGGTGTACACAACAATTGCTACAATGACCCTGGCAGCCAAAGGAGGAATGTTTTGTAAGCCTGAACTTCTATCAATCGTTTACTCGTGCGTAGACATTTATCCGGTGAACACAGAGCCTTCAGGTGTGAAGTGTTGCAATATCAAGCCACCAGACAAAGAAGCCGTTGTCCAGTTCTGAACAAGGCAGGTCATAGCCCCGTGCGGAGGGGACTCAAGGGATGCATAGCTCCTCAGCAATGTAACGACAAAGATTTGGTCCATTAAAGACCTCTGAGCAAGTGCAGAAGTGGGAACAGAGAATTTTCTCCAGGTCAAGACTCTAAAATCCAGAGGCGATCGGACACAGCACAAGACACCCAGGAGAAATGAAGCATCTGAAATGACCCAGGGCAGAGTTTATTATCTAAGTGAGAAGGAATTACAAATTAGTAACCGAACCCAGTATGATATAATTTGTTGTAGTAAGCATGCTTATCGTCTGTGTCTGGTCACCATGTCTAGACCTTTCTCATTACATTCTCTCAAGCATCTGTATTAATATCTTCAATAAGATGATTCCTCCACATACGCTGTTGACAAACGTGTGGTTTGAGTGAGCTCTGACATAACTCAAGGACATTGTTCCCAGACTGAGCAAAGCCAGGGACAGGGCCTCCCTCGAGGAGCCACTTGAGCACAGCAGCCTTCTGTCTGAGAGCTCTCCATCGCCCACTCACCGGGAGCCAGCTCACACACACCTGAGCGCCAACAGCGCGGATAACCACAGACGGAACTCCTCCCCCACATCTCACCTGGGCCCCTGCCCCTCCAAAGAGCGCCTACTGCCCATGTCCCCTTGTCTCTGAAATCTCCACGCCTCCGTACCTGCTGGAGTAAACGCAGCGGCCTCCCGGGGATCAGATGAAACCAGGGAACCAGGAACAAGAGGCGAACCTGAAAGCACTGGGTTTCCTTTGTTATTCCCCAGAATATAGAAAGACTCATTACTCTGACATATCATCTCCCGACAGCATCCAGCAGGGAAGGTCGAGGGTAGTTTGGTTTCTGTGTCCGCGATGGTGCCTGTGTGTCTGCATCTGAGGATTTGTTCCTGCTGCTCTCCCGTGACTGTGGGACCTGTCTGTGCACACCTGGCCAAGCCTCGATCCGTGCTCTGGACCGTGCCTGTGCCTCTGAGCCAGGACTGTCCAAGACTGACCATATCTGTGATCCTTCCCATGACTTCCCAGGTCCAGAGCTACGTCTGTGCATAATTATTGCCTGTTTCTAGAATTACAGGTGTTTGCTTACACCTGTAGTCGTTCTGATTGTAACTGTCGTGGAGAATGTTGCCTGCCATTGTGATTACTCCTGATTATGGGGGTGATATTCAGAATATTTAAGGACGAGTCGAACACCAACCGGTTAGGACAGATGCCCTCCATGCACAACTAGTATGGCGATGCCAAGGCATTGCAGCCAGACCAGACACAGTTTATTGAGCAGTTTCAATTCGGAGATGTATAATCACAACAGTGCTTTATTTTCTCCATCGCTGCCTTCAGTCATGCTCTGTCATAACCCTTCCCTGTCACTTAACAACATCTTGAGTGGATCCCACTGCTCCCTGGTCCCACTCCATTACTGGAAGTCTGGTCCAGCCCACAGGGTATGTCTGATTTAAACGCGGAGAAGACAGGCTGTGGGATGGGAGAGGGGAGAGCCTGGAAACAGAAGTCAGGAGGGAAGATGGGAAAGATAGGAAAGGTGGCAGGTGTCCTCTCAAAGGAATGGTCGCCTGTGGCAGTGGTGGTGTGGGGCCCCTGACTTTGCCCTGGCTCCCTCTGGTCTCACTGGTCACGGTTGTGGCTGTAATATGTGTCGGGTAGATGTGCCCGCTGCTTCTTGGGTGTGTGACCAGTGTCACCCCAGCTCCCTCCATCACTGAGGACAGCTCCCTTGGCCCCACATCAGCAGTCCACAGCCCAGCAGCCCCTCAAAGGGCATCAACGAGCCCTGTGACCCCTGCACCCTAATCTGCATGCCCCTTCCTGGGGAAGGCCTCCTTTCCTGTCCCCAGAAGACCCAAAGACAACAGCCCCCTGTCTCATCCTCTTCCTCAAATGCATTCTCCCCCAGGTCCCTTCTTGGAAACTGCTGATTTCAAAAATCTCCAGTGGGCAAGCAGGCATCAGCCACTATGGTCAGGTGGACCCTGAAAGCCAAAGGGTCACGTTCTCCCAAGGCCTCTCCTACTTCCTCTGCAGTCCTGACCCCTGATGACCAAGACACCAGTGTCCCCAAGCTACCCTGTGGAGAACTCTCACATGGTTCTAGGGGAGGGAGTGGGCAGCAGAAGGGAAGCCTTCTTGTCACAAACCTTGCACTGCTGTCAACTTGAGCAAGGGCCCCTCTCTCCCGACCTGTCTTCTCTTATGGAAAAGGAAGCTGGAGGCCAAGGGTCAGGTGAGAGTGCTGACTGCCAGCATCAGGGTTCTGGGATAGCTGTCTGGCCCCTGCTGTTGGCAAGCTCCATCTTTAGAATGTGGGGTACTCAGCCCCTCTTCCTCAACTTTGGACTGAGCTAACAGCTCAGGGGCAATGGGGAAAACTCCATTCCCATCCAGTTCCCGACATCTTTGTCTCTCTGCCTGGACCACTTCTGAGTTGTATCTGCTGCCTGTTGCTGGTTCCAGGTTCCCTCTGTGACCACACATCTCGGATTCTGCCTCAGTCTTCACACCTTGTGTCTGTGACCATGTCTGTCTGTCTGTGGGATGAGGGACTCTCTTTGTGCCTGCAACCATGGCTCAGAATCCACCCACCGTGGGGTATCTGTGACCATGCCCAGGCCTGCTCCTAGCCTGACCGGGGGGCTCTGTTCCTGCAGCACCTTCTTGGGTCTGTGACTCAGCCTCTGAGCCCACGTTTTGTGCTTTACAGACAGTGTCCCTGTGTCTGAGCTTGAATGGCCGTGACTCTCAGCTGTCTTCCTTGCCATGTCGTCTCTCTGTGCTGTGGCAGTGGCCAGCCTCTGAGGCTGAGAGGTTTTCTAGAGGGGAAAGGCTGGAGAGAACAGTGTGGGAGGGAGATTATATATGTGAGTATCTGTGCAGGGCTGACTCTATTTTCCCCCATAGGCTAGGGTTCCAAGGCATTTCTCTGTCCTCGGCTACCTTTTCAACCTCTACCACCCCTTCCACCATCTCCCCTACCCATCAATCAAATCAGAACTGGACACACTGGTCAGACACTAAGTAAGATCCAGAGTAAGGACTTGGTCCTTTGCAGGCTCCAGGTAATTGTCAAAGGCCTCCCTGACTGCCCATCACCAATAGACAGCCCTCTCCCTGCCTTCCTCTGGAGTGGGTGTGGTCTAATAGAAACACTGACTTGAAGCCTGATTTCCTTTCATACTAACCTCCCTAAGGTGGGATTGTTGTGAGGATTAGTGAAGATACTGTCAGCAAAGCAGATAGCCCAGGGCCTAATACATAAGTGCCTGATAGGTCTTAATTCCCGCCCACCACAGAGCTGCCTTTGGGAGAAACAGGGTTTGGGGGAACCCACCTGCCTTATCCTGATGGATGCTGCCCTGTTACAGAATCTGGGTGAACTGAGGTGCTTCTGACAGTCTGGATATTTCTGCACATGAAACATCATCATATATCATGGCATTCAAGGGCCCCACAATCTGCCTAGATTAGCTTTTTTTTTTTTTTTTTTTCCTGGTCTTCCCAGGTTCCCATCTGCTCTGGAGAAAAGGCTCAGGATATAACTGGACAATCTTTTCCGAGTACTGAAGAGATTAGGTATATGATTCATGGATCCCCTCAACCATCTCAGCCAAAGCCAGGAATGGAGATGGGGTTATCTAGGAAAGCACTGTGGAGGACTCTCTTGTTTAATGATGTGATGACATACATAGGAGACTCACAAGGTTTTTGAGAATGTCATACCCTTAGAAATACTGCCAGATTGCACCAAAAGGGACAGAGACAAGATGAAATAAAAGAAGACTGTCAGACACACTCCCTGCCAAACTTTACAGGCAGGAAGCAGGCTGATAAAAACACACGCCTGCAAACACATGCTACCCTTCAAGAAAAAGGAAGAATGACTCCAAGGTCAGAGCCACAGTCCAGAGCGTGGAGCTGCGGACCCTGAGAACTGAGCGTTGACCACAAATGATAATTCCCAGGTCTTGAAACCTAATGGAAAGTATCCTGCTGGCTTTTCAAATTGCTTTGACCCAGTGACTCCTTTCTTCCTTCCATAGCCTCCCTTTTTGGAATGAGAATGTCTATAAGTATTATCTTCTCCCTGTCCCACCATTGTGTCTTGGCAGTAGCTAACTGGTCTTCTAATTTCACAGGTCTACAGATAGAGGAGGATTTTGCCCCAGGATGTATCATATCCAGAGTGTCACCCATACCTGATTTAAAGCATAAGATTTTTGGACTTCCGTGGTGGCACAGTGGTTAAGAATCCACCTGCCAATGCAGGGGACCCAGGTTTAAGCCCTGGTCTGGGAAGATCCCACATGCCATGGAGCAACTAAGCCCATGTGCCACAACTACTGAGCCCACACTCTAGAGCCCTCGAGCCACAACTACTGAGCCCAAGTGCCACAACTATTGAAGCCCATGTGCCTAGAGCCCATGCTCCAGAACAGCCACCACAATGAGAAGCCCATACACCACAATGAAGAGTAGCCCCTGCTCGCCACAGCTAGAGAAAGACCTCACGCAGCAACAAACGCCCAATGCTGCCAATAAATAAGTTAATTGATTAATTTAAAAAAAATAAGATTTGGGACTTTTGAGTTGATGATACTTAAACGAGATTTTGACTTGAGTTGATGCTATAAAGGGTTGAGACTTTGGGGATGCTGAGATGAGGTGAATGCATTTCACATGAGGAATCGATATGAATATTTAGGGCCCACCAAGCAGACTATAGTGGGTTGAAGAATTACCCCCAAAGATATCAGGCCCCATTCCCTGGAAACTGTTTTACATTATAGAAAAAAATGATCTTTGTAGATGTGATTAAGGATCTTGAGGTAGGGAAATTATCCTGGACTATCCATGTGGGCCCTAAATGCCATCACAAGTGTCCTTATGAGAGAGACAGATGGAGATTTGACATGCACAAAGGAAAAGGTGATGTGAGGTGTAGCAGAGAGAGATTTGAAGACACTGGCCTTAGAGTGATGCAGCCACAAGCCAAGGAATGCCAGCAGCCGCCATAAGCTGGAAGAGGCAAGGAACTGATTCTCCCATAAAGCCACTGAAGGGAGCAAGGCTTGGCCAACACCTTGATTTCATCCCTGTGATCTGATTTCAGTGTTCTAATCACCAGACCTAAGAGAGAATAAATTTCTGTTGCTTTAAGCCACCAGGTGTGTAGTAATTTGTACAGCAGCCATAGGAAACTTTATGCCACCCAAAAGGGCTTCTTCTGGCAAAACAACCCTTTCCCTCTCATCACAGAGGTGGCCAGTGACCCAAGCTGGCAAGTGACCAAAGCTGGGCTTCCCATATCCCAGCCACATTGCTGATGCAAGCATGGCATGTGCCTCAAGCTGGGCCACTCTGAGAGGTTTTTCTAAGTAGATCTGGTGGAGAAAATCTCTCTCTTCTCTCTGCCTATGAGGTTATAAGGATCTAAGCTGTAGTTACCTCTATCCTTGGTTCCATTTCATGGGAAGAGCTAGCTTCAGAAAATAAAACTCTCACATAGAAGGAAGCAGGGAAGAGAGAAGAGGGTAAGGAGGAGAGAGTTCTGAGGCTGGCTCAACTCCTGCCTTCTCTGTGAGTTCATCACAGGCACCATTATAAACCCTCTTTTACTTAAGGAATTGATCTGGGGTTCTGTTACATAGAACCAAGAATCCTGATATATTGTGTCATCCTCCTAATCCAACCTAATCTCATGCTACCCTCTACCTACACTTTTCATCCCCCTTAAGCCAATCTCAAATTAGTTCAAGTGAGGAAGCCTTTACCAAGCATCAAATTCATATAGGATTTTGAGTACAAGAGGAAGAAAGAAAAAGTCCTTACAGACAAAGGGCCTGTAACGTGAGTCTTCCAGAATGGATGAGATCTTCTGGCAGAGATGAAGAGGAGGTATCTCTGATCAGAGGAAACAGCATGTGTAATGGTACAAGAATAGGAGAGTTGGGACTGGAGAGTCCAGCTTGGTTGGTGACCATAGAAATGACAGGCAGGAGGAGGAAGGGCTGATATACAGACAGTCTGGTCTGTCCTGTGTAAATGCTTAGACTCAACTCTGGAGATTACAGGGAGTCATTAAAGAGTTAAGCAAATGAGAGATGCCTCGGAAGAGATGCTTCAAAGAGATGCTTGATGAGGATGGAAGTAGGGAGACCAGGAAGAGATGATGTCAGTCTGAACCTGAGCAGTGGCAGGATAGGCTGAGGGAGGAATCAGAACCCAGATCCCAACGTGGAGCCACATCCCCTTGATGGACTGATGTTCGGCCCTCGGGGACCAGCCTCATTCCCACCAACTTCTGCACTTTTGCCCTTGCACATCCCTCACCTGTAACACCCTCACTTTTTCCCTGCCTTCATTAAGCCCTCCCTATCTTTCAAGGCTGACTTCAGGAGCAGCCTTTTCTGACTGATGTATCTGTTCTGGCCACGGTTCTCTGAACCCATACCCTTAGACTGTAAAATTTAGACCCCAAAGATGTCCTAGTTTCCCCTCCCAACCTAGGATTCCATGACTCTTCTGGGTGTGGGTGTGTGTGCATGCGTGCATACGTAGAGATGTATTGATATATGTTTGTATAGAGGCATGTGTTTATGGAGGCCTTCCTGTAAGATCTTGGTGGGCAGGGGTCCTGTCAGTGTCCCCTTGGAACCCACTGCGTGTGCACACCCTGAAGGTACTTTGTCGATACTTGTCAATATGTAGGATTTAAATTGACTCTGTACCAGTGGCCCTACTCACCTCAGTCCTTTTGGCAGGGACAGGTCATGTGGACACAGGAAGAGATGGTGACAGGCTGTAGGTCACACAGTGCACCAGTAACCAAGCCAGGGTGGGGGTAAAAGGCTGCCCTGTGACCCGCCAGTACAGAGGTGCTTTTCTCCCATTTCTCTCTCTTGTCTCTAACTGTGTGGACCAAAGGGAAAGCTTTAGAAAAATCAGGTCAATATAAGTAGATTTTCCCTCCTCTTTCACCGCTCTTTATTTTTAAGAACAAGTAATATGACCCTTCCTTTCCTTTAATTTACAGAGATTTTATTCCTAAATGAATTATGAATAATTAAAACTCCACTCCATTTGTTCTATAGTGTTGTTAATTGAAAAAATTAAGGATGCATGTGCTGCGATGGCCGGGTGGCCCTGGGAGAAGCCGGTGGACAGCTCAAGGGGACATGTGCTGGCACTTCCCAGGCCTGCTGCCAGCACCACCTCCAGAGGGACATCTGGTCGACCGCTGCAAGCAATCCTCTTGCCTGTCCTCACCACTTCCCACCAAGCACGCCGAGGGCATAATGTCATTTCTCTCCTTATCCACATTTCTCTTTGCCCACGTAAAAGCCAGGAGATGAAAGGACCATATTTATCATTAAAACGTGGGGAAGCCTCACTCACTTCTCTCCAGTGGCTTTCAGGGTAATCCAGGCCCCAAGTACCAGTGTGATCTGCAGGATGTGGGATGTGACGTCTTCCAAGGACACTTCATAAAGTCTGAAGTCTGATGGTCAAACTAATCACACTGCCCACCCCTACCACCCCTACCCCTACCACCAGAGCTGATAGGTATAGACCCAGAGCTGAACAAAGCAAGGTCAATGTCTCTTTCCTGGCACCTGGGCCGGGTGTGTGCTAAGCCAGCTTGGTGGGCTTCACCTCTGTGCTTTTTCTCTGAAGTCCTCTCTGTCCCTGTCTGTTTAGGCTCATCAGGCCTCCCCCACGGCCTGCTTAGCCCACAGCTGGTGCTCAAAAAGTGTTTGTTGACTGAATGAGCCCTGTCCCTCAGCTGGGCTAACACTCGCAAGCTCAGAAGCAGAGTTAGGCATTGTATCCGGCAGGATACACTATTGTCACAAACAACCCCAGATCCCAGTGGCTTCACACAGTAAACATTCGTTTCTCATGACCCCTCACACAGCATTGCTCTCCAGGTGGCTCTTCTCAAGCAGCAACTCAGAGACCCAGAGCCCCTCCTTCAGGCATCCAAGCCAACACCCTGCAAGGTCCTTGGAATGTCCTCCACTCAGCAGTGGAAGAGGAAAGAAAATGGCAGATGCCTTGCCAGGCTGGTCGTCATTCCTGCCTTCTCCTCCTCGGTAACACTCCAGGGACGCCTTCCTCCCAGGCTGTTTAGCGTGAGCTCTGGCAATACTTGGTCTCCTTGGAGTCCTTCAAGACAATCTCCCAGAGTAGCATAGACATATATACACTACCAACTGTAAAACAGATAGTTAGTGGGAAGTTGCTGTATAACAAAGGGAGATCAACTCGATGATGGGTGATGCCTTAGAGGGCTGGGACGGGGAGGGTGGGGGGGGGAGTCGTGGGAGGGAGGGGATATGGGGATACGTGTATAAATACAGCTGATTCACTTTGGTGTATCTCATAAGCTGGTACAAGAGTGTAAAGCAATTATATTCCAAGAAAGAGTTTAAAAAAAAAAAAGACAATCTCCCATTACTTAAGGTCCACTCCGAGGAGAGCTTCTCCTGCACATTCCACCTTCATAAGCTTCCTTTGACACGAGATGAGCTGCTGGGGTTGAAACAAGACCCTAGGCTACAAGAAGAGAAACTGGCTGGGGTTCTAGACCTCTGGGCTGGTGCTCCTCTACTTGGGGGGCAGGGCCTCCCCCCACCAAAGCCAGGTTGATGTGTCATTCCCCAGGGGAGCATCCCCTGCCCAGGCAGGCATGTAACAGGTGAGGCCGATGAACTTGGCTGGTTCCCAGGACCATTGCCCAGTTGCAGTTCTGCTTCCCTTTAGGCAGTCCCGAGGAGCAGGAGGGGCGCGTCATATCCAGGAACCAGGGAGAGCCACCTTCTAATGAGTTGCTATCCTCCTTGGTTTGTGAGCATTGCTGGCTCGAAGTCGTGCCTCACTGTGAGCTCTGCTTTCTGCATTTCTGTCCCCTACCTTTAATGTTCCCCTGATCCAATGTCCTTTGTGATAAATAAATAAATATAAATATATAACAGTTTTCACTGAATACAAACCTACTCATTGCAAGGGGCCTGGGTGTCACATAAACTATGAAAGATTCGCTCTCTTCCTTAAAACACTCAGTCCTTAATCTTCACACTTTCTTCTTCCCCACAGTCTGCCTTGATCACACGGAAGTAAAACCACAGCCTCCTCTCCCTTGGGGAGCTCACTCCCAGAGGGACAGACACTAATAAACCCCAGTGTCAGTGCATCTCACAGGCATCAGGCATTGCAAGCATTAGAGCTAGCCCTGGACCTGGAGAAAAACAGGCGGGGTTGTCCAGGCAGCGTCCCCTTGGAGTGTGGTTACCCGTGTCTCGGCAGCACAGGAAGTCATCTTCGAGGTGTTCAACAGTGAGCATGATACCCCGTAAAAGGAGCAGGAAGCGGGCACCCGTAACCAACGCAACACATCAGCGGGCCCTCGGCTCCCTGCTCCTGCTTCCCATGAGAACCTGTGTGGCCCCGAGATGCTGCTGTGAGCGGTGATCCATGTGCCCCTGCCCTCAACGCTACCTCCATAAGCTCCTGGTAGCACCCGTCCCACCCCAGGGAGGAAGCTGCTTGCATCCCCAAGTCCTCCCCTGGCTCACAGACCGGCAGTGCCATCACCTGCTGCCAGGCGGACTCCTGGATAAAGGCCACAGCTTTGGACGCAACACTCTTCAGAAAAGCACTGGGAGTGTCCCCCACCTCCTTCAGGGGACTGAGCCCTACTTTTGTGCCTTCTCAGGGCCACGTGGGGAGAGAAGAGGTGGTTTGGGGAATAATCACTGTCCCATTCGGTGCAAATCTACCAAGCTTGGTTATTCAAGGTTAAATCGGAACTACCTGCACGCTTTCTTTAATGCAACTATATATGGAGCAGGTGTTTTCTTACTGGTTTGATTCAATCAAGCCCCCATGGATGAGTCCACATGGCGCACCCAGGCCTGCTGAGCAGTGGGCTGGGGATGCAGATCTGGGGACATCGCCCTGCCCTCCAAGAGCTCTATCTAGTTGAGTCGACCAGACACACACCTGAAAAATGAGATGAAATGAGAGCAATTTAAGGCCAAATGAGACTGTTTAAGGGAGGCAGAGAGTAAAATGACAACAAGAGTTACTATTCTCAGAATGCACGCCCACTCTGTGCCTCCAAGGTCTTTAATCTTCACAACTTACTAAAATAGGTATTATTATTAGCCCCAGTTTGCAAGGAGAAAACTCATGCTTAGAGAGGTTAAGTGATTTTCCTGAGGTCACACAGCCAATAAATGAGAGAGATGAAATTTAAACTCCACTCTATTGACTCCTAAAAGCCTGTGCTTCTACCCACCGTGCAATCCCAGAGGACACAGGCCAGTGGAGAGAAGACGCTGAGGCAGAGCTCAGCTCAACATAAAGAAGACGTAGCTCCTAGCCCAGTGAGGGATAGGCTGTGTCGAGTAAATGAGCCCCTTTCTCACGAGAGGTTCATGGGCCAGTGGGTCCCCTGGCAAGTGAAAAAAGAATCTGGGCCTCAAAGGAGATTGGATGAATACATTCCAGATGGGAGATGCTATAACTGTTAGAGAAGTGAGATTTGGAACGGCTAGAATTTGAGAGAAAGGTCAGGAAGGTGGCAAATGTGTCAGCCAAGATGCAGAGGTAGGGATCACAGGTGTGTCGGGGGTAGTAAGTAAAGCTGATTGGCTGAAGCAAAGACCTTGTGTTGGCCAAATCTCCCCTTGCAATGGGCAAGGTCTAGCAAGGCACTGGGGTTGGGTTAAGAGCATGGATGATTAGAAGTGTCCGGGAAGATCTGAAGAGGTGGGAAAGGTGGGGAGAAATGGGTTCCACATTCTCAGTAGAGTCATGGCACAAAGAGAGAAAACTCAATTTCCACCTTCAAGAGCCAGGAGCTGACTATTTGCGTCCAGAAACAAGAGATCAGGCCACCACAGGATCACAAACTGGAAGCAAGAGCCAGGCTGGGGGTCCTCGGAAATGCTTCTGGCTACAGTGTCCATGTCACAAGTGGCTATCCTGCAGCTACATGGGTTAAAGGTGCAGGAGGTGGAGGCGGAAACAGTACTGAGAGTGGTGGACCCACTTCTACCAGTGGGGCTGGCCTCAGGGGACAGCCTTACCCCCAAGGTGCTCCCCACCCATGGTACAGCAGAGCCCTCGGAGGATGAATAGAGAATCAGCCCCTGAGATCAGAACAGCCCGTTCGGTCCGGAGCACAGTGATATGGCGCCTGTCCCAGAACATCCATCAAGGAAATTGCAGGTCTGAATCTGCTCTTGGCCATTTTCTAGAAATGGCTGCACTGGTTTCACTTGTTTAAAAAAAAAAAAAAAAAAAAAAGGAAAGGAAAGGAAGGAATATGGGCCAATTCTGAGGGCTAATTGCCTTTGCTCTCAACTAGAGCCCATGGTTTTTCCAGCAAACATGCTCTCCTTTCGCGGTGCCGCCAGGCCCACTCTCTGCTTCCAATCAGCCCTGAAAATAGCCCTTGAGAGAGATAATAAGAAGAACAAAGAGAAATTTAGAGGAGCAGAGAGAGGAAAGAAAGTCATGCCTAACTGGCAGCCCTGAAGTTGTTTTCATAAAGAACCCTCCAGTTAGTCCCGGATTTGTCTCCAAACAGCAAGGTGTTCAGTAAATCCCAAGAAACAGACTTGGACTGAGACCAAGGGTTCTTTGACTTTTTTTAGGTCATAAACTCCTTTGAGAATCTGAAAAAGCACAGGCCCTCTCTCTCACCAGAAAAATACACATAAACACATAGTCCATATATTAATTCAGAGACTCCACTGGAAGCTGCAACCACAGACCCTGCAGACCCCAGTTAAGAGTCTCTTTTTAAAGCCTTTCCTACTTCTCTCTCTCTCTCTCTCTCTCTCTCTCTCTCTATCTCTATATCTATCTCTATCTCTGTTTCTAACTATACGTGTCTGTTTACAAGGAAAAGGTTGAACTACATTTCTTCAGGCATAGTCTAAGGGATTTTTAAAAATTGTTTGATTTGAAATTTTGGAAGTCTTTCTGCAAATAAGTGAGCATGAGGGTCCAAAGAGGGGGGTGCTTCTGTGTGAGCTATTCTCAGCAAAGACACTCACTGAGGGCATCAGCACTCAGCCCTGGACTCTGCCCTGCAGGCCTTAGCAAGAACAGGTGCATCACCAAAAGGCTAACAATGGCCATGGGCTCTGGAGGGCACATGGGAGCCCAGAGCCTCACGCCTGGAGAGAATGGTCCATGCCAGGGCTTCCCAAATGGCCATGGGCTCTGGAGGGGCTATGGGAGCCCAGAGCCTCACGCCTGGGGAGAATGGTCTATGCCGGGGCTTCCCAAACTTTCCTGTGGATCCAAATCACCTGCAGATCTTGTTAAAATGCAGATTCTGCTTCAGCAGGCCTGGGATGGGGTGGAGACCCTGTATGTCTAACAGCATCGGGTGACACGGATGCCGCTTTGGGTCACAGAGTCTGTGCCTGATCAATTGCATGCTGGGTCTGGGAGCAAGGGCAGAAGAGGGGCTGAGAGATAAGAAGGAACTAGAATATCAAAGAGAGAAGAACGTTTAGAAATCTTAAAGTTCAATCCTGTCATTTTACAGATGGGGACACTGAGAGCCAGAAAGACTTGTTCAAGACCAAACAGCTGGTTGACAGCAGGGCCAGACAAAGGTACACATCTTCTGACCTCCTGCCTGTCTCCACCTTGCCCTGGGGCCTGGTGAAAGCCAGGCATGCTTCCTCTCTGGATTCCCAGGTCATCCTGGGCAGTCCCCTGCCTCAGGCCTGCCCTCCAGGAGGATCCCACTCAGCCTAGCACAGGCCCCGGCACACGTACATGTCAGGGAGCATCTGTGATTCAGCCCACGAGGAACAAAGAGAGGCTTACCTGGTAGCAGCCCTAACTGGGGCCTCTCCCTACACACTACAGACTGTCAGCCTAATAGGCCTGCACTGAGAGCCTGGGGGAAAGTCAGTTCCAATCAGGCCGCAATCTGTGGCCGGCAGACAAACCCAGGGCGAAGGCAGGAGATCTGGCCTCTGCAGGAAGCCAGCCTGGCCCTCCTGCTCTCTCAAACGAGCTCACTCCTGGAGAAGTGGGAAAATGAAAACCAGACTTTCCCACTGCCAGCAACAGGGCCCCTCTTCTACTCTTTTTTGTCCAAGAACACCATTAAAAAGATACTGCAGTTCCCTGGAGAACCCTCAGCTGTAGATGTTGTAGAGCACCAGTTAATCTTCAGCCAATGTAGCCCAGCCCAAAACTCCTGGCTTCCAATCTGTGGTCACAGCCTGTGAGTAAATCAGGCAGGACCCCTCTGAAGACAGAATCTACTCCCCTGGCCCTGCTGATCCCGGGCCACAGACATCCATTTAGAAGCATCGAGTGAGAGATTATGAAGGCCATGCCATGACCAAGACCGTGGGGAAGCCACGCTGTCCTCAGAAGCACACGCACAGGGGCAGGGGTGCATCCCTAAGCAGGGACTCAAAGTAATTCCACAAACAAGTAAGCACCTACTGTGCGGCAGCTCTGCACTCTTTGCAGTTTCAGGGCGGAGGCAGCTTGCCTGAGTTGGTCTCCTCTCACATAAGATGAAATCAAAGCTTCTCTGTTCCACTTTCTATATCCAATACACACAGCAGGGATTTGGGGGTGATGTGGCCAAATTTAAAAGCAAGCGCTTTCAACAGCCTTTCAAAAAATATGCAAGAACCATTTGGAACTCTTAAGTCTGCCCCCCTGCCCCTGAAGACTACCCTCTCCACCTCTTGTTGCTCCCAGCTTTGACACCATGGAAAAACACTCAGCATCTACCCAAAGTTCATAGAATCAGACCTTCCTGCCCCCTTCCCTGAGACAAATGCACAAGTGACTAGCTCCCCTCTAAGTCCTCAAGGAGCCTCAGTTTCCTCTGATGTTAGTAGTACCTACTGCTTAGGATTGATGCGAAAATCATGTGATCATTCAGGTAAAGCACGCAGCACAGGGCTGGCACGTAGTAGGCCCTCAACAAATGGCAGCTGTAAGGCCATGGTCCTGATGGAGGGAGCAGAAGGTGGACTCAAGTACCCAAGAGCCACGATTGTTTCTGGACTCTACCAGCCCCGCAATGGCCCACTGAGACAGGATACGTCGGCAGACCACCCCGTGCAGGAGGCCTCGAGACAGGGCCTGACTGATGCCATTGAGTTGCAAAGGCTGCTGGTGTGGATGATGTGCTCTGGTCTAGTAAAGCACAACAGAAATCACTTTGTCAATCACCTCTGAGGGGGTGGTCTGGCAGAAGCTTAAGACTTCATTGGTGTTGCCATTGGAGCCTCGTCTTTTGCACAGACTTATCTTTAGCATAAATGACGTACACTCTGTTATATTGTCAAAACTGACAGATGAGCATTCTCGTGGCATCCACAGACCACGCAGTCAATTGGGAAGATGTTAAAAAATTTCACATGAGCTTCTCCCAACCGTGGCACGAAGAGCTGCTATGCACCACACGCCATGGCCACTGAGCTTCGTGACAGCGGCCCTGCCCTCCACCCTCTGTCACAGGTGTCCTGGCCGCTGAACTCTGCAGCCAGGATTCAGACTCGATTCCACGGTGGGCGCATCTCAGTCGAAGACTCAGCTGAGAGAAACTGAGCCCAGGAAGCCCACCTTGGTGATGCTTTTGCAAAGTGTATATTACAGGTAAGAGGTAAGAGGTGTGTTATAGGTAAGAGGGGACGAGACCTCCATAGTCACTGGGAGCCTGGCAAAGGACCTGTGATTTCTCACCATCCAGTTTCACAGCCCTGACGTCCTCCTTGGTCTCACACCAGGGGAGCCACTGCTTGGGGCCAAGTAGGGGGCAAGAAACTCAGTGCATCTATCAGACAGGAAGACCCAGATCATCGCACTTCTCAGGTCCCCTTGAGACTAAGAAATTATTTGTCTGCTTGGTTAATTGGTTTGACGTTTTCGTTTTTGTTTTCTAACCTCCTCCATGCACTACATTCCTCTGACGTATCCCTGCATGATAGAGCACAGCACACTATATTCTGCCCGGAATGCTTTTTCACCTCTCAGCACCCAGCTAATTCTACTCTCTCTTTAGAGCTCTGCAGGAATGTCACTTCTACAGCCAGGCTGTCTCTGGCCACCCAACTTAAGAGAGCCCTTCTATGATTCATGCTCAGAGCACCCTGTGCTTTTCCTATAAAGCATTTATGTGGGATAAATAAATGCTGATAACGGTTTGCATTTATGGCTTATTTGTCTCCCTCATTAGCTTGCAAGTTCCCTGAGAGCAGGGACCTGCTTCTTCTATTTGCTTCTGTTTACATTGCCCAGTACAAGGCCTGGCACAGAGTCCAGCACAGAATAGAGATTCATTAAGTGATACTCACTGAGTCAAATGAATGAATGAAGAATGGATGGATGGATGGATGGATGAATACTTAAAAGGGGCCCAAGGACAGTCTAGGCTGAAAGCCTCCAGAATTCTTCACATTCCTTAATCCATTCTGTTCACTTTTAAAAAGAGAGAATCTTTTATCACCTAAAACAGTTGAAATGCATGCCTCTTTGTGGGAAAAACAAAAGAAAATGAGCAAATGCAATCTTCTGCCCTTTGGAATGACCAAAGAAGGGCCCAGGGAAGGAGAAGACCCAAAAATATCTTT
This sequence comes from Hippopotamus amphibius kiboko, assembly GCF_030028045.1. NCBI lineage: Eukaryota > Metazoa > Chordata > Mammalia > Artiodactyla > Hippopotamidae > Hippopotamus > Hippopotamus amphibius. Next base: position 131,075,292 of record NC_080192.1, on the reverse strand, counting down.
TCAGACACTGAGGGGGTGCAAGCCAATCCATGTGAAGCCACCTTAAGTCTTGACGCCCTAAATTCTAGGATTTCCAGTCTACCACAGCCTCCCTCTCCTGCGCTCCCCTCGCACCTCACTGTGTCAGCGCAGTGGCGGGGGGCGGGGCGCCTGTGTCTCTGCTCTTCCTCCCCGCTCCCCTGAGAGGGGAGCTCCCAGCTCTCTCCAGCATGACCGTAACCAGATCCACAGCTGGGCATCCTCAGTCAAGGCTACCTTGTTTTTCGCTTGATCGTGATTACAGGAATAGTATTTTTCAACAGGAGGGCAGATTAAGAAAGCTACTATCACACAACATAGTGAGAAGAATAAAACATGAGTACAAATAGAGAAGAACAGTGAGGGACAGTGCCAGCTGCCTGCTGCAGACGCCTTTGGATCTGGTCCCATTTACGTGTTCATCTGCGTCACTGCATCTCCAGTGGGGCCCAGGCACAGGGATAGGTACCGGCTGGTGGAGGGGAGAGCCAGGTCGGGGGATGCACAGAATAAGCAGGTCCAGGCCTGGTGGATGCTATAAGGCCAGTCACTCATGTTACTGCAACCTGCGGCAGGCTGGGAAGAGGCCAGGGAGGGCTGTGGGCCTGCTTCACACTCGACGCGTTCTCTAGCAAGTCTGCCCTCGGTGCTGGCATCCCTGGAACTTTCTTCTCTCCCCAAGGGAGGGAAATTACTAAACAAGAGGTGTAGTCAGGCATGCAGGTGAATGGGCCATTAGGAATGGATTACGAGGAAGAGAAGAAGTACCAGGCCACACCTGCACGGTGAAAAGGAAAAAGAGGGCGGCGACAGAGTGGGAGGGGAGAAGGAGTTAGGTCCAGAAAGCTTGACAGGAACTGCTCCTTGTAGAGCAGAGGATGTCAGAGCTTGTTGGAGCCCAGGGGTGCATCCCCAGGGAAAGGGGAAGGAGGTGGGAGATTAAAACCCCCAGTCATCTCACAAGGCCCAGAGATGCAGAAAATCCTAACAGGAGGAGGTGAGAGGGAGGCCAGAAGACAGTAGCAGAGAGACAGAGGCAGACAGAGGGACAGAGAGACGATCTCAGAGAGAGCAAGTTGCTGCCCAGGTCGTTACCAGGCATGATACTGGCCTCGTACAAGTGGACCCAGCCTTGCCCCCGGCCCTGGACAGTCACTAGTCTCCTTCTGTGAGGAGTTCACTATCAAGAGCTGTGGAGGGTCCCAGATCTTACCCTCTTGCAAGCTGACAAGTTAGCCACAGTTTTATAGGTATGGATGGAAGACAAAAGAGACTCTTGGGTCAGAAACAAAGCTCTTTCTTCCTTACGGTCCAGCAGGCAGCATGAGCATCCCATGTGCGTTGGTGCCTCTGGTCCACCCACGGGGACAATGCGGAGGGGCCCAGAGGGAAGCTGCACACAGTGGGTTTGCTCCACAGCGGACGGAATCCAAGCCCAGGAAACCTGAACCTTTTAAAATGGGCATAAACCTCCCTGAGGGAGATATTCTATCTTTACTGCACAGTAAAAATACCTATCTGCTCCTTACTCCAGAGGGAGACACTGTCTGCTTCTTTCCAAGGCTGCTTGCTATACACATATCTCAGAAGATAAAATCGAGAACAAAGGCCATCAATGCCTCTGCTCACAAGACTTGCAGAATTATCTGCCAACACTCACCAACTGCAGAGAGATGGAGTCCTACCCTCCCAAGACAGCTCCCATCTCATGCTTGGGAAGAGCACAGGATGGAGCAGACAGGGATGCTTCAGGAAGGAAAGTCCTTGAGCCTGATCTTGAGGGTTGGCAGAGACAACCTCATGGTATGGGGTGGCTGGTTCTGAAGAATGTCTCCTCTCAATTCCACTCTAAAACGTGGGTCAGCCAGGGTACAGAGAAGCAAGGAACCATGCCTGAGCAAACAGAACTCCCCCTGCCCTACCCCCAGGAAAAAGATGCTCTAGGGCTTTTTTAGGATTGCCTAGAATCTGAATCACATTCAAGGCCATTCTCTGGCCACTGAATGAGCATTCCTTACAGCTCCCAACCTCCTTCCACTCTGTCTGTGGCACATGGCACTCCACTCCCCCCCAACAGTGTCCCCAGAGTTCTCCAAGTGCAGGCTGGAGGGTCCTGCCCTCCAGGTTCAAGCACCGAAGCAGTCAGAGGGGTAAGGGGGCCTGCAAATGTGCCTTTCTCTTCACAACAGGCAAGTGGTGAGAAGTTTAGAGCTGGGTTCCCTGGCTTATCTTCTGCCCTCACTGAGGAGATTAATTCACAAACTTGCATTCAGAAGGCAGGTCAGACATTTCAGTGACTCCTCGGGTCATTCTGCCTTTTCCTATGGGGGCTTGCCCAGCCGCCAGGACCACCCAGGGTCTGTCATCTGACTTACAAGTAAGTCACAGCCCGTGACACCACCCGCCTTTTCTCACAGAATTTAGAGCAGGGGTGCACGTGCCATGCACAGGATTCCCCGTCTGAACAGCCACCTCCTACGAGCTTTCTCGAGGTTTCCACAAGCCCCTAATCTTCTGTCCCTCTCCCCAGGATCTCTTAAACAAATGTTATATGATCAATTATTTCATTGGCCTATTTAAATGATTTATATGCACTTTTAAAAGCTTTACACTGTGCAGGAAACACATCTATCATAATCCTTGATTGAATTGGAGAAAGGAGAAGGGAGAAAGGGAATTAAAATGTATTGAGCACTTATTATGTGCCAGGTAATACACAAGGTACTTTATATACATTACTGAGTTTCATCCTCACAACTGCCCTGTGAAGTGGGTATTTTTTACTACTGAGTAGATGAGGAAACTGAGACCTAGAGGTTAAGGGACTTGCCCACAGTTACAAAGCATCAGCTGAAAGAAGCAGGACTCAACTGCAGCTCTGACTATAGGCCAACATCTACTTCAGGATTTAAATATCAAGTGTTTCTATAAAAAGTTATGAATAAGGAACACACCCTTTATTGTAGCATTGTTTCATTGAGGAAATAAGATCCAAATGGCACTGTTCCCTTGAACCGCATCTTTTACTACAACTGAAGGTGCCCAAGTGCATCATTTCACACTAATGGGAGGAGAGGAGGGATGAGGAAGGGGCTGCTGAGGGATAAGGTAGGGGTGTTTACAAAGCCCAAGAGTCTTCTCTCTAAACATTAACACTTGTTAGAAAACTCTAGCCATTAAAAGAAACACTTCAACTGTTTCCACTCAATGCCATTGTGAAAGGGCATACAGAACATTCGTTCATCCAACAAGGGTTTATAGGTGACAAGTCACTGTGTGTGGGCACAGACAGACAACAAAGAACCAGCAGCTCATGGCCCCTCAGAACCCGTATTCTAGAAGCTGAAGAGGTGCTCAAAGTCTGAAACAGCCAGTTAGGCACAGCCCTTAGCAGCAGAACAGACCCAGGTGCCAGAGCTGGGCAGAGGCCAGGGGAGGGGACAGCTGATCCAAGACCCAAGTGACAAGAGGAGAAGCCCTGTACCTTCCCTTCATGACACAGCTGAGTGTTGTCAGTCCAATCATGTGGAGCCCCTAGAACAAATAAGGCTTGGTCTATTGGTCTGGGTTCTCCAGAGAAACAGAGCCAATAAGATGAGATGATGATAGATAGATGAGATAGATAGATAGATAGATAGATAGATAGATAGATAGATAGATAGATAGATAGATAGATAGATAGATAGATAGATGATAGGGGGAGAGAGAGAGAGAGATACAGAGAGATACAGAGAGAGAGGTTATAAGGAATTATAAGGAATTGCTTAATGAAGTTATAGAGGCTGAGAAGTCCCAAGAGCTGCAAATTTACAAGCTGGAGACCCAGGGGAGCCAACAGTAAAGTTCTACTCCAAGGTCAAAAGTCTGAGAACCGGAGGAGCCAATGGTATAAGTTCCAGTCTGAGTCTGAGTCCAAAGACAGGAGCAGGCCAATGTCCCAGTTCAAAGACAGTCAGGAAGAAAAGCATGCCTTCTTATTCACAGGATGGTCAGCCTTCTTGTTCTATTCAGACTTTCAACTGATTGCATGAGGCCCACCCCGACTGGGGAGGACAATCTGCTTTACACAGTCTATCAACTCAAATGTTAATCTCATCCAAAACACCCTCATATACCCAGAACACACCCAGAATAATGTTTGACCAAATAGCTAAGCACCCCATGGCCCACCAAGTTGACACATAAAATTAAACATCACCCTTGGGAAGTATTTACCCCTTCACTAAGTAGAATCAAACTGCTGAGTTCTTTGATTTTGCATCTGTTTTGCAGCTTTTCTGCCTCTTATTACCAGACTGTCTGCTGTCACTGCTGATGGTCACCGCCCCTGCCCACAGAAGGACCTCTCCTCACTTCTAATTCACTCTGGGTTTGAAAACAAGAGTGCTGCTCTAGTTGGAATTTAAGAACCTTGAGTGAATCCACAGACCTGGAGGTAAAATGCTTGAGATGTAGAGCAAATATTTTGTGACATCTCTTTTATCTTCTCAAAGAGAACTTTTTTTGTGTCTATTCTGATTCTTAAAGCTGTGATCTAGATAAGGCAAGTTACTAGATAATATGAAGACTTTCTGTATGAGGATGAGTCAAACAAAATTGAAATAATAATAGAGGGCAAGTCACGGGTAGAAATGTTTTCGCAATTTCAGGGGACAATTTGGTATTCAGGAATCACAAAACACAACAAATGTGAAAACAGGCTACTAAACAGAACTGATCCTCCCAGCTTTTCTGTCTATTTAAATTATCCTAGGAAGAATAATTTCCTCTAAAGCCAACAGAATGAATCTTCACCGTGACTTCCCAGGCAATAAGCTAGTCAGATCCCACCAAAGAGTTTCCAGAAACAATGGGTTTTTACTTTTAAAAATGATCAGAACATTCAGGACTTAACACATATACAAAAGTAGCAACCATTCCACTTGGCACCATTTATCAAGTGTGAGTGGCAAATTTTTTATAGCTTCAAATTAACAACAAGGAGCTGTAATTTTTGTGTTTGTTTGTTTAAAAGACCAGTGGAGATTTTTCTTTTTGCTTGTTTAAGCTTCATTTAATTCAAGCTCCAATCTGCCCCTCTTTGATTGCATTTCCAAATCCTAAATAAAAGTGATAACTCTTTCTGCCAATTGTAACAAACTGTTGGTGCCAGTTATTGCTTTTTGAGGAAAAAAAAAAAGCAAAAGCAAAAAAAAGAAAAATCTTTTCATACTTAGCTGACAGCTTTATCCAAAAGAGGGGAGAAAACCCTGGCCTTTCAAAGCTACCCGATATATTTGTAACAACCTCTTTACTGAGTTCATGTATCTTCTTTATTGTTCTTCATAAACAGGCTATTGGATCTCTCTAGCTTGCAATGTGAAAAATGAAAGAATTTCCTCCCATCCATGCCTCTCTTATCTCATAATTGTTTTGTTCTGAGAGGTAGGGGAGACCCGTATAAATGTCTCTGCTATTTTATTTGTCTTCTCCAAGCCCATTCATGCTTTTCTCCAGGGCTTTTGACTCCTGTTCTGTTTCTGCCTGAACCTCTATCTGCTTACTGTTCTCCACATCAAACCCCACTAAAGTGTTTGAGATTTCATTTCAGAGGGTGATGTAAGAGAGATAAGAGTCAAAGGCATTTGAAAAGCCACTTTCCAGCACATCTGTGCTGGGTAGGTCGGAGGGAAAGGCGCAGCTCACCTTGACATCACAGAGAACATCCTGGTTCAGGTCTGCGACGTCCACTTCTCTTCTCTGTTCTTTCCAGAGGGCCCTGCGGCTGTGCCTTCTGCTCCTGCTGCTGCAGCTTCAGAGGCTCCTCTGTCTCTCTAAGCTCCAGCCTCATCGTCGTCCCCATGAAGCTGGGGTCCACCCAAGACAAGAACAGCCCCTGTCAGGGACAGGCAGGTCTGAGAGCCTGTGGAGTGGCTTGTTAGAGAGGAGGCAAAATTCTTCAATGTGGTTAACTGTTCTATAAATGTACGAGATGCACACTCCAGGAAGAGGTCATGGATTGGAGTCTGAAGGGGGTAAAAGCTGTTCACTAAATCTCGATTCCTCGATGATATGCATCAGAGTGAGCATCTCGGACTTGAATATTGGAGCAGTTCCATGTAAAGAAAACCATGGAGACTCATTAGTCACACTTGGCTGTGATACTGCTGTGTAACAAATAATCCCCAAATCTCAGCGGCTTACAACAGAAATTACTTTCTTTTCACTCCTGGGTTCGCAGGTTGGCTGCATGAGTCAGCTAGGCTTAGGTTAGGTTTGCTCCACGTATCTCTCCGTTGTGGAACTGTGACTCACCAGGGTATAAGTATCTCACAGTGGAGGCAGGAGCATCAGGGGACAAACACAAACATTCTAGGCCTGGGCACAGCCTCACTTCTGTGCACTGGTTACATGGCCATGCTGGAAGTGAGGAGGCAAATAAACATACACCATCCTGAGGAGGAAGAGAGAGGGGATATTGAGTGAATATTTGTTCAACAACAATCCTCTCTACCACAAATACATACACACACACACACACACACACACACACTCAACTCACTTACAGGGTCAGAGAGAACTGCTTTTCAGGGAGGCAACAATCCTGCAAAATAGCAATAGCCTGCTCTTCCTACCTGCCCCTGGCTGTTTAGAGTAGTTCAGCAAAGACATTTTTTGGATGTGGGACTGAAAGCAAATTTAAATATCATCTAGTCCTACATCTTCACCAAGGGAAGTTTCTAGTAACAGCTCCAGTGACAGGGAGATCACTTTCTTCAAGGCAAGCCACTCCAAGCACATAAAATGAGTCTTCTCCAGTATGGCAATGCCTCAGATACCAGTGGCCAGCTCTTAGGTATCACCTAAGGTTTCCCTTCTCCAAGTGAAAGTCCCTGAGTGTCTTTCCCTCAAAGCCCATGGTTTCGAGACACAATTTCCACCAGGTACGTGCTATTCATTAATGCACTTCTTATACTGGACACCCAGCCCAGAGCTCCAGAACCACAACATTTGTGTAAGCAAGAGTAGGGCGATCCTCTCCCCCGTTCCAAGTCAGCATCCACCAGAGAGGGACCACTCATATACCTTCCACAGGTTGAGCTTAGAGTCATCACAAGCTAAGACAGTCTTACATGTGTTGCTAAACCACTCATCGGTCAATTACTTATAGAGCACTTATTTTTTTTAAATACATCTTTATTGGAGTATAATTGCTTTACAATGTTGTGCTAGTTTCTGCTGTACAACAAAGTGAAACAGCTGTATGTATACATATATCCCCATATTCTTTCCCTCTTGAGTCTGCCTCCGACCCTCCCTATCCCACTCCTCTAGGTGGTCACAAAGCACTGAGCTAATCTCCCTGTGCTATGCAGTAGCCTCCCATTAGCTATCTATTTCACATTTGGTAGTGTATATATGTCAGTGCCACTCTCTCACCACGTCCCAGCCTCCCCTTCCCCCACCACGTCCTCAAGTCTGTTCTCTACGTCTGCATCTTTATTCCTGCCCTGCCACTAGGTTCATCAGCACCATTTTTCTAGATTCCACATATATGTGTTAGCATACGGCATTTGTTTTTCTGTTTCTGACTTACTTCACTCTGTATGACAGACTCTAGGTCCATCCACCTCACTACAAATAACTCAATTTTATTCCTTTTTATGGCTGAGTAATATTCCATTGTATATATGTGCCACATCTTCTTCATCCATTCATCTGTTGATGGACATTTACATTGCTTCCATGCCTTGGCTATTGTAAATAGTGCTGCAATGAACATTGTGGTGCATGTATCTTTTTGAATTATGGTTTTCTCAGGCTATGTGCCCAGTTATGGAGCACTTATGATACAGCCTGCATCCTGCAAGGTGCTGGAGACACTGTGGTCAACAAAGTTGACATACGTGGTCCTGGCCCTCATGGAGGCTACTTGGAGAGACAGATAAGAAATAAGTAAAGAGACCAAAAAATAAGAAAATAGGAATACATATTATGAAGAAAAAGAATAGCCAATGGGAGGAGGGCAAAGGGAAAGCCAAGTGAGATACGGTGGCCAGGGAAGGCCCCTCTGAAGAGGTGAATGCTGGAGCCCAGGGAGGAGGCCGACAAGAAGAGGGAGGAGCCCTGGACACTGGCTGGGCAGAAGGCGGCCCTGTGGGATGAAGGACGGAGATGTGAAGGCAGCTGAAGGCAGGCCAGGTGGCCGGGCATGGTGAGCAGGGAAGGGGAACAAAGCACAGGCGGAGGGGATCTGGTCTGGTTGCTGTGAAAGGAACAGAGTTTATGCTGAGCACAGCAGGAAGACATGGAGGCACTGTAAGCAGCAAGGGCATGGCATGCCGTGGGTCCTGGGCAGCGTCCCCAGCATTCCGAGTGTGTGCACCTGAGTGTGTGCACCTGAGTGTGCGCATCCGCGTGTGTGCACCTGAGTGTGCGCATCCACGTGTGCGCATCCGCGTGTGTGCACCTGAGTGTGCGCATCCACGTGTGCGCATCTGCGTGTGTGCACCTGAGTGTGCGCATCCACGTGTGCACATCCGCGTGTGTGCACCTGAGTGTGAGCATCTGCATGTGTACACCTGAGTGTGCGCATCCGCGTGTGCACATCCACGAGTGTACACCTGAGTGTGAGCATCCATGCACGTGTGATCTGTGCAGTGCTTTGTGGAGAGAAGGCCCAGCTGGAGAACTTGATGTTTGTCCCAACTGAGTTTCTTTTTGTAAATTTAGTCCCTTTGGTCCAGCCTGTCTGCCAAGAGCCAGCTTTTCCTCGCAGCTTTGTGCCGCCAACACAGGCCAGACCAGGAGGAAATGTGACTCTAATGGGTGAACAGCAGTGCCCTCAGGCACATCACGGGAGATAGAAAAAGTATAAAAGTCTGACAGAAGAACTTTAAAAGCAGAGCCTTCAGCAGCCATGATTTTCAGCAACCAATGGTTCATCTTCCTAAACAGCCAGCCCAGTGCTGACGAACACATCCTGGGTGATGAGCAACAGGGGTACCAAACCGCACCCTCGGAAACAGAGATGCAAAGCACTGATCTAACCAGACGAACTGGACCAGCCTGCAGTCAGCCAGACACCCCTGGAGTCTCATCCGACCAGGAGGAGGAGGTCTCTGTGCCCTGCTTCTGCTAGACTCACCGACATGTGCGTG